>NC_034592.1:77602070-77609381 GCF_900095145.1 Mus pahari
TGCAGGAGGCTCTCCCTCTGCTGTGTGTCAGGCACTGTAGCAGGCAGTGATCCAGCAGCTGCAGGAGGCTCTCCCTCTGCTGTGTGTCAGGCACTATAGCAGGCAGTGATCCAGCAGCTGCAGGAGGCTCTCCCTCTGACTTTTGCTGTTACTTCTTCTTCATAAGCTTCTCTGAACCCCAGTGTCCTCATCTGTAAGATGGGGGTGTCAGAGATGGCTCCCATCCCACAGTAGGAATGGCTGTGAGGAAGAGGGACAGGTGGATGGCCTCTCAGTGCCATGTCTGCCCTCAGTAAACACACAGCCAGTGGCAGCAGTGGCAGCTGGTACTGATGGGAACTTGAATTCTGGACACTCACTTCCCAGAGAAAATCCTTGCCCTAAGAGACTGCAGGACCAGGATGGCTGCTTGTTATAGCTGGGTCCCCACAGACTCAGATCTTAGACCCTCAGATTTTAGACAGCCTGTCTCTCAGTCCGTAACACATGCTGTACCTTTTTTCATTGTATAAAATTTTTTTATTAAATCACATACAACTCAGGGCATCAGGCCCCACCAACTTCATTAGAACTGTGGGAAGTAGGAAGCAAAGGCTGGGCATGGTTCCCCATCTTCTCACAATAGAGACAAAGACATCAAACATCACCCCCAAGGAAATGGGGGTACAAAAGGCCAAACAGAAGGGACTAGGACAGTAACAGCTACCCTGAGGTTAGGAGGGTGTGGTGCTGGGCTTCTGTCCCCAAATTCATGTTGGAGTCCTTATGTTGAAGGCTTTGGGGGTCATCAGGTCATGAGGTGGAGCCCTCACAGGATAGTGCTCCTATACAAGGGGCCTGAGGGAGATTATCTATGCCTTTACCAAGTGAGGATGTGGACAGGGGTTTCCTCAGAAATACTGGGCCTATGGGCACCTTGATGTGGGCTTCACTGTCCCCAGAACAGTTATAAGCCAACCTCCACTGTTCTTAGGCACACAGTCTAGGCTATTTTGTGACAGGAGCCTGATGGNCTCTGAGAATCAGCGGGCTCCTTCAGCCCCAGCCTCAGAGAAAGTAAGTGTCTCTTAGCGTCATGAGAGGCTCGGGGGTCCAAGCATATGGGGACAGAGGCTATGAGTGGACCCCACTTCCTGCCTGCAGATGGAGGTGTGTTGGGGAGGAGGCTAATGGGGGTGGGAAAGGGAGTACAGAAAGAGAGTCTAGCCAGATAGCTGGGTCCGGTGTTGGAGAACAGGCCCCTCTGGGCCAAGAGAAACCAGGCAAGGAGAACGGGGTTAGGGACTGCAGAGGCATTCGTCACTCCCCTTAATCTGTAAAACGTGTGGCTCCCCTGCTCTAAAGTTGAAAATATGGAGTGTGGAGGTGTCAGTCACCCCATGGACAGTTGGTCTGTCATACTCATCCACACAGAAGAGGGCAGAATGGCCATTTCTCTCTCTTGGCTCAGCTCCCAACTGCCTCCAAAGGTAGTCTGAAGTGTTACTGATGTTAATAGCACCTAGCTATTATGCTACCTGCCCAGGGCCCCAGAGATGTGGGGTCACCCAGCTCCCTTCAACTAGCTATAGTAGGGTCACAACCCATCTCCCTTGTGTAGAAAGTAAGACATCACTTCATCCGTCCAGTCCCCAAAGAGTGCAGCTGGCCCCAACCCCAGAGGCCATATGGAGGTAGACAGGCCCCAGGAGGAGGCAGGAAGGGTGCCACTCCCAGTAGGGCTTTCCCAAGACAAGAAGATGGGGCAGACAGGAGATTTGGCAGCCTTCTGACATTACCAGGAAAGAACCTGGCTCCTCTTAGATCGTCTTCTGAGGAGGATGTAAACATGATTGCTCAGGGCCATACCCAGCAGGCCCCACCCGAGCTCAGCCCTGGCTCCCTGAAGGAGCTCACACCCCGATAGCACTCTTCTCACCATCTTTGGAGCTGGGGTCCTCCTGGGTCTTCTGCATCTCCCAGCCCCTGACCCAGGTGTAGGCGGAGGAGCCACCCAGCACCATCAAGTTGCTTGTCCACCACAGGAAGCTTTTAATCTCTTCGTAGTAGAGAACAGCCAGCACTGTCTGAGCGCAGGCCTTGGCCGTGCCTGACACGTTATGGGTCAGGGGACTGGTGAATTTGATCTGCAGTCCTGTCACATAGCCGATGGCAAAGCCGAACACGCCACCCAGCGTCATCATGAGCCAGAAGTGGGCACTGTTCAGATGAGCGAAGGCCAGGAGGGCACGGAGCTCGCCCAGCACTATCATCAGGGGCAAGAAGAGCACGCAGGCGTTGACATTGTTATAGAAGGTTAGGCGCCAGATACTGTGGTCTACTGCAGGGAGCACCTTCTTGGTGTAGATGGCATTGAGGGAGACGCAGAGGCTGGCCAGCACCCCGAAGATGGTGCCCGTCAGGGACAAGGTGCCCTCAGCTCCTTCTTGGTCTATACCCAGCCAGAAACCACCTGCAACAGACAGAAGAGTGGCAGGGTGAGGAGGGATGGGGACAGGAGGGGGAGGGGCAGGATCTGACGCCATAGTTCTGACTGTTGTGTGGCCCTTACCTCATCGTCGACACAGACCAAGTCTAACCTCTGCACTGAACAGGGGCCGAGGGAGTGGAGCCCAGAATGAGAGCCTGTGTTCCCCCTCTGTTGGGGGTCAGTCCTGTGTACTGTGTAATCACCCGCTGATTTTGGGGCCCAGACATCTGGCTACAGTACAGGCTACGGGCAAGCATCTCGAGGGTCAAGCATCTCCATTCTCAATGTTACGTAAAAACTGTTTTCCCATCATCTCTGATTGGTTAACAAAGAGTCAGTCAGCCTATGAATGGGCAAGGGAGGACAGTACATATGAGACATCGGATCCCAGTGAGAGGGTCCCTGGTAGAGAGAGGGGAGCAGAAAGAGAGGAGAAGAGTGGAGAGACCACGTTGGGACACTAGGAGGATTCACCGTGAGTTCACACATGGAGCAGAACAAGCCAGAGAAAGACTCAGATGGCAAGTATTGGGGCATCTATCTGGGCATTAGCAGCTTAGAGGGTTAGAACATCTCAGGACCTGCCCAGCAAAGTGCCAGCAGTTTCTTAATAAAAATACCAGGTTTCTGTGTCTTTTATGTGGGAGCTATATGGGCTAAAGTGGGCACAGAATTGCCTTGCAGATAAAGGGAGCAAAGGGGGGGGGGAGGAGTGTAACTTCCCCAAATTACACCCATACCCTCCACATTCCCCCAGGCAGAACTTAGCAGAGGGGGAAGGTATAAGGACAGATATGACCCTGTCAACTCTCTAATTACAACTGTAGTCACTGTAAAGAAGGCTATAAAATAGTACAGGTGCCTGACGGCCTGTGGGGGCGAACAGCTGTAAAGGAAGAGGGCCAGTAAAGTGACCTTGGGTACTAAAACGGGACAGGGCTCTAGGCCTTGTTCTGGCTCCCTTGGTGTGAACATTAGGTCAGAGCTGCTCATGGCCTGATGCTGCTTACAGTCACTCCTGGGTCACCCTCAGAACCTACATGGCTCCCTAGGCCACAGCGCCCGGCTTCCTGCATCTGGCCACACTTCCTCTGTCACGTGATGGCCCCAAGCCACCTTCTTAGCTCCCCACTTCTCTGTATATCCACAGAGCTCTGTGAATCTTCATCTTTCCAGGGACGCCACCATTCTTCAAGGCCAAAGCCAGCCTCTCCTGGGGCTCCCTTCCCCCTCCACCTCTTCCCAGCTTCCTGCTGCTAACACAACATTCCTTGCCAGGCCCCCCAGCTGGTGGACACCTGCTTGTGGCAATGCTATGGTCTCTTTATTTAGACCTCGAATTCCCACAAGACAGGTTTACTGCTGCAGCGGCAGGAATCAGCAATATGGAATAGCAGGACCAGCAGAGGCATCAGAGCCATCAGGCCTCTGACTGCTCTGTGATTTTTGTAGCTGAGCTGCTTGGGAGAAGTTACTTAACCCCTCTGAGTTCCAATTTCCTTCATCTGAAATAACTGGGGCCACAGTTTTGCTACCATGTTAACCAATCTACTACTCTCTGTCTTACAACTAAAATAATCTTCCTACAGTGGGTATTTCCTCTGTGGCTCCCAACTGTCTTCAGGAAACACCGCACTCATTCAAATGTGTGTTCCCAGCCTGTACTACTGGGGCAGTCTCCTGCCAGCAAGGCCTGCTCAGGTTATCCCTCATGCTCCTGTTCCCTCTAGATACCCACAGCCCTTAGCATCTAGTGTGACTATCATTTCTGCCATCAACATCATTCACGAACCAGGAGCAAGGAACCCACCCTACCTTTCTCAAATGTGTACCCTAAAACTCGGTACAGGGCCTGGAAAATACTTGGCCACAAGCTAATAGCTGCTCAATAGATGGAGGGAGGGCAGATAGAGACTAGGAGGAAGGTACCAGTCTTCGAGAAGCTGGAGAGAGGCAAGGTGGTGCTCCCGCAGCCCCAGCTGCCTGGGACCTGGGCAACATAGCAGGATCTCAGAACAAGGGCACCAGGCCCTCCAGCCTCACAGGCACTTGGCTCAGCAGAGCCCACTGTGGGTTTCCCTGCGCAGCCAGAGCACCCCGTGCCTCCTGGTGGTTACCACTGGAGTCCAGAAGTGACTCCATTCTCCATTCTCAAGGTCCTAGACCCTGGAAGGGGCTGTGAGCCCGACAGGCTTTGCAAAGTGCTGCATGTCTAGGAGGTCTTGCCGGGAGATGGGCCTCCCCCCACAGGAGGAAGGGAGGGGAGAACGAAGACATGGGGCCAGTAGTGGGGGCAGCAGAGAGCTCCACTTTCCTGAGCCACTTGGGCAGGCCGCCATGGCGCTCAGCTGCCTTACTATCAGCTACTTGTCCCTTTGGGGACCTGGGCTCAGGTTCTCTAGAGACTATACCTTTCTACACGTAAGTTCTCCTATTAGGAGGCCCATCCCCCTCTAACGTTGGCAGGGCTGGTGGACTGAAGTGGGACCCCACGGTAGCTTGTAGGATGGAGGGGGAGGGAGGAGTACCAGATCTCTTAGGGTATGTATGTGGGGGCAGTGGGAGGGGTCCTGCCAGTGCTGACAGCTTTCTATCTGACCTCTCTCTGTGCAGTCCCCTTATCCCTGGATCCAGGAGCTGCCCAACCAGGGCGACGTTTCTAGGGAAGATGGTACAGGTTGGCCTGGCCCCTACATCTAGAGCACCCAGCCCGGGCCTCAGAGACACCAGGGACATATAAGTAGGCCAAACAAGACAAACTAAAATCCAGAGCAGGTACCAATGAAGGTCGCTTTCTGTTCATCCAGGACTCTGAGGGGAGAGATGCCCTCTGTAACCCAGCAGCCACTAAACTCATTCAAAGTGGCAAACATGTTCTCTAACACATGCTGTCCAAGCCAAGAGGCCCTAGCCACAACTGACTGCCGGGCACTGAAAAGATAGTGGCAGAATCAGGACATAGCGGCTGCCGCTGAGGGGCTGAGAGTTTCAAAGCTCCTGGGCTTTCATTTAAAAGCACATTTGGACTGTACTGATGGCGTTGGTTTGCATCGTTCTAACTCCCAAAGGGCAGGAGCAAAGCAGACTGGCTTGAAACACAGGCAGGGGAGTGTGGCCCATGGGGGACGGTGGGACTGTGTCCCAAACTACCTGCTTCTTAGTTGTGGGGTTGTGGCAAGGATCACAGGCTCTGCGAGCTGCAGTTCGCAGAGATGCCGCCACTCAGAGGGCTTATGGGTTCAATAAAGAGGATGCTACAAGTGTAATGATCAGCACAACGCTACTATCAGTAATCAGCTATGGTGACATCTGAAAAGGTAGTTAACGCCTCTTAGAGCACCCGCATATTGATTGGACCACTGAAATGGCTCAGTGGGTGGAGGTACTAGTGCCAATCATGATGACCTGAGTTCACCCTTGACCTCTTGAGAAGAACAGTGGCGTGCGTGTTGGTCAAGAGTGTGACCTATGGAGGTAACTACTTATGTGCAAATTCCTGCTCCATCAGTGACCCCGGCTACTCAGTTTCTCTGTACCTCAGGTTTCTCTCCATAAAATGAAGCTATGTTGTACCTTGTAATGGGGACCTGCTAAGTTAATATGGATCGCATGCTTAGATCTGAGTGTCTGGCTGGCTTTGCTGTTGTGTCTGCTAGCATTATTATGTTCACCTTGGCTGGATCCCTAACTTACTGAGTCACAGTAAGTAAGTCATTTGTTCTCTACAGGTCTCTCTCTATGATTGGTGGTGCAAAAGACCTGAGACAGATAACGAACAAGTACTGTGTTGATCTTTACAATTCCTGCTCCCCACAACCCCCGGAGCCCCACTCACCAATGATGACGCCGCAGGTGAGCAGGGCATAGAAGGAAGTGGTCTGTTTGAGCAGCAGGTAGGAGAGAAACACGTTGAACACAGTGGTGAGCGAGCGTCCCACGTTGTAGAAAGCCACCCCTACGTACTTGAGGCAGAGGTTATTGAAGGTTATCATGCCAATAAAGACCACGGACAGCGGCAGCACACTCCGGGCCACCTTGAGGTCCAGGTTTAGGGTGGGGAAGTCTACCGTGCCGGGGCAGCAGGTGGCCAGAGTGCTGAGGCCCTTGCACAGCAGTGAGGTCACCAGGCATTGGTAGAAGGTGACGAAGATGGGGGTATCCAGCTGCAGGGAGGGGCTGTCCAACAGGTACTTGTTGAGGAATACCATGGAAATGGAGGTGACCCAGTAGAGAGAGACCACCAGTGCGATCTGCAGAGCCCGGAGCAGAAATGGCTTGTTCCCGCCCTCTGCCTCCTCGGAGACAGCAGAGGCTCCAGTCAGCGCCATGCGCAGGATCCTGGACCGCTTCAGAGGCGCCCTGTTCATGGTGGCAGAAGAGCTGGGTCACCTTACGGCCAGAAGCATTCCCTGGACTACAGGGCTTCAAGAAGCTAGGGGGTCTGTGGCTGCAGCCTTCAACTGTCACAGGGGATGGCCTATAGGTCCCCTCCTTCTTGGATGAAGTTCTGCTTCCGGATTTGCCGAGGTGCACCGCTCCTCATCTTGCTCGCTCCCGGGGCGGGGGAGGAGGGTGGTGTCACGAAACAAGACCCAGGGAAGGGAGAAGGGGCCTAACTAAGGATGTGGGCCTTGACAGCTAGCTTGACGACAGGGGACACGTGAGTCACAGAGAGAAAGGAAGCGAGAGACAGAGAGAGAGAGAGAGAGAGAGAGAGAGAGAGAGAGAGAGAGGGGCAGAGCGGAAGAGGAAATAACTGGACGCGGACCGCGTGGGAAGCATGGGCTGCAGGAACCCCCGGAAGCACCCGCGGAGCCGAAGGGAGGGCGTGCTGCAGGGAG
>NC_034592.1:77609392-77619082 GCF_900095145.1 Mus pahari
GACAGGGGACACGTGAGTCACAGAGAGAAAGGAAGAGAGAGAGAGAGAGAGAGAGAGAGAGAGAGAGAGAGAGAGAGAGAGAGAAGGGCAGAGCGGAGGAGGAAATAACTGGACGCGGACCGCGTGGGAAGCATGGGCTGCAGGAACCCCCGGAAGCACCCGCGGAGCCGAAGGGAGGGCGTGCTGCAGGGAGATCACCGAGGCTCAGGGAGGCGTCTCGAGGGACACGGACAGGGGTCTGACCGGAGCAAGGCCCTGTGGTTGCCACGAGCCGAATTCAAGTTCCGGCTTAGCGACGCGGGTCCCGGGCCACTTACCGAGCGGGGCGGGCCCTGCGCGCATTTCCTGACACGCCTACGAACCGCCTTAAAGGGCCAGCTCGCAGGCCGTCCCCACTTACCGCGGCCGTCAGGGGCGCGCCGGCAAGTCTGCACCTATGTCCACAGACCTGCCCTCTTCTTCCGGGAATCCCGGGAGATCAGGGAAGGGTTTTCTGGAAGGTTCTGTCATTCTCCCCTCCACCCGCACTATCTGTTCCCCTGGTATCTTCAGATCGACTAGACTCGGTCAGGTGCATCTTCACCATCTTCCCAGATTCTGGAGATCCCGCCCCCCTCTACTCCCCACCAGCCCTTTCCGCCCAGCTCCCCACCGTTGCACCTCCCTCGTCCCTCGAGCTCAGGCCACTCGGGAAGACCTTGTTGCAGTCTTCTCCTTTCTTCCTACCCCCATTTTCACCGCTTCCAGACCCTAGTCAGGAGGACATGAAGTCCCGGAGATCCAAGCAGCACTTCCAGAGGCGAGAAGCCACGTCACCTCCTTCAGATAAAGTCTATTCTGGACGTCCAGACCAAAGCCTCTGAGCTTCTCAATGCTGTATGCCCTTCCCGGGGCCCTTTCCCTTCTAGAACGTACCGTCTGTCCACCTGACTGGGCTCTGGTGTCCTGGCTGACGCAGGGACCTGGTGCTCACCCCCGGCGGTGCCCTCGGGTGCACCTGCAGCACCGCCCTCGGCTGCACTTGCAACGCTGCCCAAGCCGCGCCCCCAGTACGACTTCCTGCCACGTCGGGCTCTGGGCAAGGTGGGGTGATTACCCCGGGAGCCCATCCAGAAGGCCCCTTTCCTTTATCTAAGGTCAACGCCGTCTCCCACCCTCCACCCCAGCTAGCCTGGGACTCCTCCATTCTGTTACTGTCATTTGGTGCGTCCCTTGACCAAGATGCATCTTGGGTCCTAGGGGTCCAAGCTGGTGCTTCCAGAAGAGTGTGGTCGCCACTCCCCTACTAGGGTACCCTTCTCAGTCCCCCCCCCCCAGGCTTGAGTGGGCCATTAGCTCCAGGTCTTTTACACCTGGGCATCTGGAAGGGCTGACTTTTCTCTGGTTTCTCCCTAGCACCATTGTAGGACAGGAAAGTTTGCCCTAAGCTGAGCAGGTTTTATTGTGGAAATGGCTAACACAGTGGGTTCCAGACTTACTGCTTGTGTGGTTGGCTATAAAGATGTCCCGTTTAAAGTATTTCAATTACTGTTTTATTAGTAGGGCCTGATGGTAAAGGGCTTGTAATCCCAATTGAGGTAGGAAGATCAAAAGTCCAGCTGGACGTGGTGGCGCATGCCTTTAATCCCAGAACTCGGGAGGCAGAGGCAGGCAGATTTCTGAGTTCGAGGCCAGCCTGGTCTACAGTGTGAGTTCAGGGACAGCAAGGGCTACACAGAGAAATCCTGTCTAGAAAAACCAAAAAAGTTCAAGGTCTGTCTGAGTCACAGGCCAGCTTGGGCAATTTAGTGAGGCTTGTCTCAAAAGTGGGGGCTTGGGCACACATACTGAGACACGAATAAAGGGTTGGGGATATAGCTCAGTGTTAGAGTGCTTGCCTGGGATGCACAAAGTCCTGGGTTCAAGAGAAAAGGGGTGTAAAAATATAAAATCGAAACACATTTAGCTATTGATCTGCTGGTTTTAATGGACAGCTCCACTCTTAGGGGAGACACTGTTTGTCCCTCTCAGAGTACATGGGGGGCGGGGACTGGGGGGGGGAGCACTTCATTTGTGCCTGACCAGGGGCAGCATGTGAGGTAGCTAAGCAAAGGTATTAAAGTGTTTTTGAGATCACTGTTGTTAGCTTTCTCTCTAAGCTCCACCCCACAGTTATAGGCCTGGCCCACTATAAAAGGGGCTGCTTCCCCCCCCCCCCCCCCACCCCACCCCCACCTCCCTCTCTTGCTCCCTCTCTCTCCCGATTCCCTTCCCCCTCTCTCCACACGATCATGGCTGGCCTCTACCTCTCTACCTTTCTGCCTTTACTATCCCCTTAACTCCTCTCCCGTGCCCTGAATAACCTCTACCCTGTACTACCCTATTGTGTGACTGGCCCCTCAGGGGGAAGGGGTGCCTTGACATGGGCCTGCCGAGGCACGCTCTCACCCCATACCTTACCACACCTCCATAGAACATATTCTTATATCTCTTTATCTTTTAATAAACGCATCAACTATCCTATCCACAGCATTCTGTCCTTCAGGAGAGGCTTTTAAGGTACTCTGTGGGGCCTGCCGCTGGAAGAGGGAGCCCTCACAGACGACACTGCTCAAAGGCCTTCCTACACTCAGGTCGCACAGAAGTTACACTCCAGACAATTCATCATCCGTCTTACCAATCTCATTTGGAGCATTTTTCCAGGAAGGAGTATGTTACAGGTGGCCTAGACAATTATGTTGAAATTCCTGAGTGGCAGCCAGGGGGAGACCGAACCAGGAGACTGAGGGGCTCTGTCCCTGCTCATCAGTGTCTTCTTGCTGTCCTTTCTCAGGAGCTCACATCCAAGCACCAGAACCACAACAGGGGATTGAACAGTAGGAAGACATTGGTTAAACAGACCAGGTGTGTGTGTGTGTGTGTGTGTGTGTGTAAAATATCCTGACTCAAGCAAGCTGGCATTGGTCTTCAAGAGAAACTGATCTGTTTTGAGATTATTCCTTGAGGTTGCTGTTTGATTGTGCATTGTTCGGCCCAATTAACACTGTGGTTGTTTCATTCGTGATGAGTGCAAAGTCAGTGAGTTCAACCTGGAAAATCCAGTGTGAAGATAGATGGAAGGGGGGGGCATGGCTATCAGGCCGGTGTGGGGAGGTTTAGTTAGGAGGATGGTTAGTTTTAAGACAGCCTGGGCTACATAGTGAGAACTGTCTCAAAACCAAAGCAACAGGCTTAGAAAGGTGGCTCAGTGGGTAAGGGTACTTTCTCTGCAAGCATGAGGGTGCTAGTGTGAATTCTCAGCTTGTGCACTAAAAAACTGGGCACAGTGTCTGTCTTTAATCCCAGCTTTGGGGGAAGGACACATACCAATGGGCCGACTGATGTCATGCATTCATCTACATGTCTTGGGGTCCTTGGGACGAACTGTCTTCAAAGCTCCAGCTCAGCCTGGTCCCCACTGCTTGATTCAGCTCCCAACTCAAACTGCTGCAAGTCTGGGCTCAGTCTGTGCATTGTCTCCTATAAACTAGCTTTAAAGTTGGGCATAAGATATGGGGGTTCTTTGTAAGAGGTTTCTGGGGCTGGAGAGAAGTCTGCTGGTATTTTGTCAGATACTCCAACTTATTTACTCCAGGAGGATTTGCAACTTTTTCTGTAAAGGATCAGAGAGCAAACATTTTAAACTCAGGACACTAGACTTAACATTGCTATTTTAGTATTGCAAACAAATGGGCACAGATGCATTTCAATAAAACTTTATTTATAAAAACAAGTAGTGCCGGGCGGTGGTGGTGCACGCCTTTAATCCCAGCACTTGGGAGATAGAGGCAGGTGGATTTCTGAGTTTGAGGCCAGCCTGATATACGAAGTGAGTTCCAGGACAGCCAGGGCTATAAAGAGAAACCCTGTCTCGAAAAAACAAAAACAAAACAAAAGAAACAAACAAAAAAAAAAACAGAAAAAACCCAAACAACAACAACAACAACAAAAACAAGTAGTAAGCCAGCTTTAGCTCATAGGCTACAGTTTTCTTCCCATATTACTTTGTCTTCTTTATATTTGCTAATTTTACCCATATTTTTGAAAGCCATTGTGCTCATCTTTACTCCTTCTCCTAGACTCTCTTGCAGCTAGAGGTGACCATGTGTTGTTGTGCTTTTGGACAATGAGTTGAACTGTTGTCATTTACTGCTTCCTCTCCTCCTTTCTGCCTACACTGCAGAACTGAGGTATGGAAGGGAAGTATCTCCCTGTGACCACAAATTACAGGACAGCTTGAGGAAAGCCAAGGATGACAGATCAGAGCATGGAGAAATCCTAGACTCTCAGAGTTTGCCTAAACTCTCCTTTTTGCTCTGAACTACCTTCAGTTTATTGTAGGAGATAAATAACTCTATCAGTTAAAGCCATTATGGGGATGATAGTCTTTGCTTTTCTTTAGCCAAAACAGAGGCCTCATGGAAACAGTTCTGGGTGGTTTGGTGCTGCTAAGCCCTCATGTTGAAGGCCCCAGGAAGGCTTCAGATTGGATGGTTACTGGACCTGGACTGTTCAGTTATCAAAGAGTGAACCAAAGCCACAGAGCTTCGGGTGGGTGGCGGACTCCAGAGGCAGAGGTGGTGTTCAAGGTCAGGGCAGGAGAGCTGAGATGAAGGAGGAGTACCAGTCAAAGGAGCACATTTTTCAGGCAAAGCTGGGAAAGATGCAGAGATGGGCAGGAAGCCAGCTTCTCTTTCAGCCACGTTTATGAGACATTATCTTTTTTTCCTGGGCTGACTTGACTTTGGACATCATGGGCCTTCTTGGGTGTTCTGCCTTGTGTCAAGAGCAGTGTTCGCTGAGACTCTCCATGTATTGATTCAATCTCCAAGGAAGGAACTCTCTATGTATCTATCCAAGCATAGAAGCCGGTTCAGATTAGCAGCCCAACTCTGAGAACCAACAGATGTCATTGTTCTCAGCAAGGGTGCGCCCTAACAGTTAGGGGGTATGGAAGGCTGGGATCTTGCCAGTTGTTTAATAGCCAGTCCTCACAGTACCTTGTGAGGTGGAGCCATGACCGTCTCTGGTCTACCGACAAGAATGTGAAGCCCAGACATGCAAGTCCAGCTCAAGGGGCCCTGGAGGAGGAGGCTGGACGGTCTGGAATTTAATCCTGGCCAGTTTGCCTCCTGAGGTGAAATCAACTCACCCTTAGTTTTCCGCTTGATCTCTTTGGTCCTCGGATGCTGGGACTTGGATGTCCTTTGTCCCCCAAAGTCTATGCATTTGAGATTTTTTCCCTAGTATGACAATAAGGAAAGTGATGGGGTCTTGGAGAAGTGGAGCCTGCTGGGACATTCCTGGGTCCTTAGAAGGGATGAAGGTAGTTTTCATGGACCCTCAACACCTCAGGCAGCTCTTCAGAGGGCTTTGTGAGAAAAGCTTGAGCCTGGCCCTGCCCAGTTCTCTTTCTTCCTGTTCCACCCTGGGGACAGTGTGTGTGCTAAGTGTGTGAGCCAGGTGTGTGCTGCTGCTCTGGCTACTTTCATGAGGGACGGGTGCCACACCCTTGGACTGCTAAACTGGCAGCCGAAGAAACTTGTTAGGTTTATTAGCAGCGGCAGCAGGCAGTTAGTCGCATCAGACTTTAGACATGCCAGGTCTGGGGCGTGTCCTGGTTTGGTGGTTTGACTAGGTTTGAGCCCCATAGACTCATGTTTGAGTGCTTGGCCCACAGGGAGTGGCACTACTAGGAGTGGTGGCCTTGTTGGAGGAAGTGTGTCACTGCGGGAGTGGGCTTTGAGGCTTTCTATGTACAAGCTCTGCCCAGTGTAGAATGAGTGGCTTCTCCTTGGGTGCCTTTGGACCAAGATGTAGAATTCTTGACTCCTCCAGCACCGTGTCTGCCTGGATGCTGCTATGCTTCCTGCCTTGATGATAATGAACTAAACCTCTGAAACTGTAAGCCAGTCCCAGTTATATATCTTTTATGAGACATGGTGTCTCTTCACAGCAATGGAAACCCTAACTAAAACAACTTGCATTGCTGCTTCTTGTCCTACTACTGAAGGATGTGGCTGGGCCCAAATTGTCCTAGATTGTAGGATATCTGCCACAGGGGCAACTTGGTAGCCCTGTGGCTGGTCCACTGTCTGGTCTCTTCCTCTAGCTCCACCATTCACCAGTTTTAACTCCCACCTCAGCTGTGGTGGTAGGGCGTGTGCTGGCTGGGGACAGTGGCTGACTAGCAGTTATTGGCACTGACCACCCTGTGGCCTCAGCATGACACAGATTAACTCACATTGCCTCACCTTCTGGGAGATAAACCAAGGGACTAGGGGTATGGATCAATTGGAAGAGTGCTTGCCTAGTATGTGTCAACATAGAACTAGACATAATGGTATGTACCACAAATCAGTTTAAGGCCATCCTCAGCTATATAGCAAGTTGAGGCCAGCCTGGGTTATACAAGACATTACAAAAAGAAGACAAAGGAGAAGGAAGAGGAGGAGGAAGAAGAGGAGGAGAAGAAGAAAAGGAAAGAAGGAAGGGAGGGAGGAAGGAAGGAAGGAAGGGAGAAAGAAAGAAGAAAGAAAGAAAGAAAGAAAGAAAGAAGAAAGAAAGAAAGAAAGAAAGAAAGAAAGAAAGAAAGAAAGAAGAAAGAAAGAAAGAAAGACTAAATAAAGGAAACTAAGGTTCTGAGAGGTAAAGTAACCTGTGACCTTCCTAGGGTTCCGAAGGCCTGTAAAAGACAGGGCTGGGATTTGAACCTGGGCAATCATTTACTAACTAAATTGCAAATGTTCTTCTGCCTCTCCTAGTGTATAGCACTGTGCACCTTCGGGCATCTCCTTCTTCCTTTTCCCTTTCACCTCTCTCTTTTCCCTCCCCATCTCCCCCCTCCCTTCTTCCTTTTCCCTCCCTCCCCTCTCTTTTCTCTCCCTATCTCCCTCCCCTTCCCTTTCTCCTTTCTCAGCCTTCCCTCCCTTCCATCCTTCCTTCCTGTGCTGGGGATTGAACCCTGGGCCTCATGCATGTTAGCCAGGTACTCTACCACTGAACTATATCTGTAGCATACCCTCCTCCATTTTTCCTTTTAAAAATGTGAGACAGGTTTTTTTGTTTTTTGTTTTTGTTTTTTTTTTGTCATCTAGGTTGGCTTTGAACTCACTCTGTGGCACAGATGGCCTTGAACTTGTGCCCCTTCTGCCTCAGCCTCCTAGAAGCCACGATTATACCTACATCACCAGGCCCAGGTAAGACATGTTCACACGTTGGAAAACTGATCAGAGCATCAGAGGTTCACAGAACCTTGGGGACTGTTCAGGCTACCCCCTAACCCCTCAGCCATCACAGAGAAGAGCATGGGTTTAGAAGGAGCGAATTTCTCCAGAGCAATTTTTACAAAGATGGAGCTCAGCTTGCTCCCAGTGCTGCCAGCATCGTGAACTTTGCTCCAAGAGCATGAGGCGAAGTCCTAGGATTCTGTTGTTCTTTGGGACTTACCATGCTGGTCCGCACACAGTAGGCCCACAGAAAGTGTGCAGTGAATGAATGAGACTGACACTATGGCTATTAGACTTGTTTCAGCCGGTTGTTTGCTCAGCACATCACAGATGTACAGGACCGAATAACCTCTACCCTGGATTCCTATGCACAGCTTCAGAGTGAGGGCAGAAATAGATGGCTGTGGCTGGCTGAATTAAAACTAGCGCATGGCAGTTCAAAGCAAGCCCTAAACCTCCTGACTGGCTGTGGTGGTTTGATTATGCTTGCCCCACGGAGTGGCACTATTAGGAGGTGTGGCCTTGTTGGAGGAAGTGTGTCACTATAGGGGTGGGCTTTGAGAGACCTCCTTCCCAGCTGCCCGGAAACCAGTCTTCTCACATTTGCCTTTGGAACAAGGTGCAGACTCCTCAGCATCTTCTCCAGCATCCCGACGGCCTGGACGCTGCCATGCATCCTGCCTTGATGGTGATGATGGAATGAACCGCTGAACCTGTAAGCCAGCCCTAATTAAATGTTGTCCCTTATAATGCTGACTCAGCAGTAAAACCCTAACTAAGACACTGGTGTCTTCACAAGGTGAAGCAGGCCTGGGGGTTGATTTAGTTAGGGTTTCTACTGAGGTAAACAGGGACCATGACAATGGCAACTCTTTATAGTAAATGGTTTTTCGAGACAGGGTTCGAAAAACCTGTGTAACAGAGCCCTGGCTGTCCTGGACTCAATTTTTAGACCAGGTTAGCGGGAAACTCAAAGAGGTCTGCCTGCCCCGCATCCCAAGTACTGAGATTTAAAGTCATGAGTCATAAGGCCCGGCTGACGGTGGCAACTCTTATAAGGGAAAACATTTAACTGGGGCTGGCTTACAGTGCAGAGGTTTGGTCCATTATCAACGTGGTGAGAAGCATGGCAGCGTGCGGGCAGACAGAGCGCTGGAGAAGGAGCTGAGAGTTCTACGTCTTGATCCATTGGCAGCAGAAAGAGACTGTGAGCCACACAGGGTGTAGCTTGAACACATGAACCCTCAAAGCCCATCCTCACAGTGACAGACTTCCTCCAAAGGCCACACCTACTCCTACAAGGCCACATCTCCCAATAGTGCCATTCCCTGTGGGCCAAGCAATCAAAACATATGAGTCTATGGGGGCCATTCTTATTCAAACTACCATGGAGACCAAGGCACAGAGGTGATATTCATGCCAGAGGAAGCACAAAAGTGTCCATGATGAAGTGATCTGCCTACAAATTAAAGTCCAGGGACTGAGCAGATAAGAGCACACGCTGCTCTGACAGGGGACCTGAGTTGGGTTCCCAGCACCTATATCTGGTGGATGGCTTACAACGGCCTGTAACTGGGGAGCTTCTGGTCTACGTGGGCACCTGCACTCACACGTGTGCCCTCCCTGCCCCCACTAAAACATAAAAGCCTTAAACAAATCTCACTTAATAATAAACTGTTTTCAATCTTTGGAAACTGCAACAGGCATCCTGAGACTCATAGTCACACCTTAATAATGTCTACAACAGCACCACTCACCAAGGCAATCTGCTCCTGCCATTGTGGTCCCTGGGACTGACCTGCCTGCTGACCCATCTCAGAGGCTCCTTCTGGTGTCCTCAGTTTCTGGACCCCCACAGGAAGTTTGCACAGTGTTGACAGTAGTTTATAGCCTGTAGTATCTGAGGCTATGGAGAATGGAATCTGCCTCTAGGTTGTAGACACACCCTTGCTTCTTTCCTTAAGGGTTCACCCAGAGACACCAGAGACCTAGGAACACCCCTAGGAAGGCAGGTTCAATTGAAGATCATGTGATTTTTTTTTTCCAGAAACCTTGCCCCCAAGTGCACTCCCTGCCAGAAGTGTCGACCATGAAGTTCTGCTGGGTTGATCCACTGTTCTGACATGACCCAGAGAGGCAGAACTGCTCCTTTTTCTTCTATTCTGTCTTTAAAAAATTTATTTATGGGGGCTGGAGAGATGGCTCAGTGATTAAGAGCACTGACTGCTCTTCTAGAGGTCCTGAGTTCAATTCTCAGCAACCACGTGGTGGCTCACAACCATCTGTAATGGGATCTGATGCCCTCTTCTGGTGCTGTCTGAAGACAGCTACAGTGTACTCATATACATTAATAAATAAACAACTCTCTCTCTCTCTCTCTCTCTCTCTCTCTCTCTCTCTCTCTCTCTCTCTCTCCTTCCTTCCTTCCTTCCTTCCTTCCTTC
>NC_034592.1:77619912-77636809 GCF_900095145.1 Mus pahari
TCTCTCTCTCACACACACACACACACACACACACACACACACACACACTCACACACTTTTTTGATACAGGAGCTGTCTATATCCCAGGCTTGCCCAGAGCTCAGTGTAGTATAGGCTGGATAATCGCCCTGTCTGAGCCTCTCGAGGGCTAGGGTTACAGGTGCACATCACTACACTCAGCCTGGGTCTGATTTTTTTTTTTAAATGGGTTTACTGTATGTAATTTACCAACTTTGTGTGCACATACGTGGATGGGTGCAGCTCTGCAGAGTCAAGCACAGCTCTCAGGAGTGGGAGCTATCCTTCCACTATATGGGTCTTGGGGACAGAGTTTAGACAGTCAGGATTGGTGGCATTTGTCTTTTACGGAGCCATCTTGCCAGCCCTGGTTGGTTGGTTGGTTTAGACTGTCTCACTACGGAAGCCCAGGTGGTCTCAAACTCACAGGAATGCTCCTGCCTCAACCTTCCTAGTGCTGGGATAATAGAAGTGCACAACCATGCCCAACCAGAGACATCCGAACAACCTAACCAAGCCAGGAATACACATGGCCATTTGGGGGTATTCTCAGTAGCTGGCCATTTGTTTCTAAACATAGGTAAGTGTAGAAATCTTTCTTTGTGCTTCATGTGAAGCAATTAGCCTGCATTGTGTCCACTGGTGGACACACTCGTGTTTATTATGCTGGGGGTAAAATGATTCAATAATTAATGATTGAAAGCTGTTATTTTCTGTGTGAAAATAATTGTTACCTTTCAGCTATTTAGATAAACGGGAGAATGGATATTAAGAGCATGTGTTAGCCAGATAACTTTAGAAGGAACATTTCACTCACTCGTTCAGAAGCAACAAATGTTTGTATAAATTTAACTTAAGAGGACTAGGTGGTATAATTGAGATTCAATTACTTTTTATATTTCCTGTCTTTGTTTGGCAGAATAGTATTTTAACATTAAACAAAAGAATTTAATTCCATTAGGCTTCTAATCACTCAAAACAGTGCTATTTGAGAATTATTCATATTTTATGATATCAGCTGAAAGAAAAATGTCTGTTTTGCCACCTAAAAGTTTTATAAGGAAGAAAAATTCTGATTATTACAATAGAATAGGATCCATGGGAAATTAAATCCCAGGCAGCCATAATAAAGGATGTAAGAAAAGAGTCTTAGTTTTGTTCCTGTGAGAAAATACCCTGATCAAAAACAGCTCTGAGGAGAGGGAGTTTATTTTAGCTCATGGTTGTGGGAAGCTGAGGCAGGAACTTGAGACTTGAGTTAGCTGGTCACAGCCACCACCCTGGGCAGAGAGGGGGAGAGGGGGAGGGGGAGGGGAGGGGGACAGAGAGGATTGCTTGATTCTCAGGGCTAGCTTTCTCTGCTGTTGTGCAGCAGGCATTCAGGGACCCGCACTAGAGAAGATGCTGGCATCCAGGTTACTTTGATTACAACAATAGGAAAAGAAACTAAGACTCACTTCACTCAGCACAGGGATTCAGTCTGTGGCATTAAGTCCTACAGTGATGGCTGGAGACTTCAGTTACCTCAACATCTCACTTTCAGCAATGATAGAACATTAATTAATAGAACGAGAAACCATTGAGAACAAAGGAGACATCGAGGCTATGGGAGAATATAGTAACTATTGTATTCTATATAACAGACTTGCAACTAAGCATGTCTGACTTGTGTAGAAAACTTCGCCCAGCAACTCAGAATAGACATTTCTCTCTCTCACACAGTGAACCTTAGGAAGGAACATGTGTTAGGACACAGGGGTGTAATAACTTTTCTTTGGGGCGAGTTTTTTTTTTTTTTTTTTAAGATTTATTTAGATTGTAGCTGTCTTCACACACACAAGAAAAGGGCATTGGATTCCATTACAGATGGTTGTGAGCCACCATGTAGTTGCTGGGAATTGAACTCAGGACATCTGAGAGAGCAGCCAATGCTCTTAACTGCTGAGCCATCTCTCCAGCCCCACTTTTTTTTTTGGGGGGGGGGTTTCTAACATTTTATTTTATTTATTTGACAGCTTTTGCTGTCAAATAGCTGCAGGATGTTTCTGGGTCTGCTCTAGCCCATTTTAGCTCCTGAACTAAGACACAAACCCCTGGTATTTTTATTAACAAGCGGCAAGCCTAAGCTGGGCAGGTTCTGAACTATTCTAACCTGACTAGGCTGCCAATGCCCAGCCGCATGTCTCTTCTTACCATCTGAGCCTTGCCCTGGCTTGCTCTTTCTATGTGTGTCCTCATGGCTGCTCTTTCATTGAAACCTCAGCCCAAAACCTCATGGCTCATCCACGTGGTCTTTCCCTCTCTTGCCCTCTTAGCCATCCTTCTCTACTCTTGTGTTTCTAGGACTCTCTGACTGGGATCGGAAGCCCCGCCCTGTTCTCTTCTGCCCAGCTAATTGGCTGGTCAGCTCTTTTAATAACCAATCAGAGGTGATGGAAGACAATTTTTACAAAACATAGAGACCAGAGATGCTTGACCATAACATCTTCCCGACTGCAACCAGATGTTTGGGCAAAGACATCAGCATCTGAATACACAGTGCACAAAACCACCCCCAATGCAGGAGTATATTTCCCAACCAAAATAGAGAAAGCTAAAAAATAACAACAAGAAGAAAGCTGGAACACTCATAAGCACACAGGGACAAAGAAGTGATATGTGCATGTAGACTATCGGAGGTAAATTAAGGAAAATGACCAGTCCATACTCAAGGATATGAGAAAAGCTGAGCTTAGGGGGGCTCACAGGCACACGTGGCAGGGAAACCACTAACCCTGTTTTGAAGACCAGCCCAGGAACTCCTCAAGAACATAGTGTAGCATCTGCCTGGCTGTGGTGCTGGTGCCATGACTGCTGACATCAAAGTGGTGGGGTGTGTGTGAGAGCATGAAGGAACCAGGGAAGACAGACATGGGGAGACCGGGCATAGGAGTTGGGGAAGGAGCCAGGGAAGACAGACCTGGGGAGACGGGGCATCGGAGTCGAGGAAGGAGCCAGGGAAGACAGACCTGGGGAGACGGGGCATCAGAGTCGGGGAAGGAGCCAGGGAAGACAGACCTGGGGAGACGGGGCATCGGAGATGGGGAAGGAGCCTGGATCGCTGTTATTTATTGTTATTATTATTTCTGAAAAAGTCAACTCTTTAAAACGTTTATTTATTTATCGATTAATTAATCTACTAATTAATTTAATCTGCATGGATATCTGCATGCTAGATCAACTCTTTTTTTCAAAGATTTGTTTGTTTATTTAATCTGCAGGATATCTGCACACTAGAAGAAGGCATTGAGAGGCCTGGAAATTGAACTCAGTACCTCTAGAAAATAGCGAACCATCTGTCTAGCCCCAAGATTGTTGTTCTTACAGCAACCCATCCTCAAGGAAATTAAGCAGAGTCCCATGGCAACATTGCTAATCGATTTTAAGGATAGTGCCTCATCTCCAGGGACCTAATAACTTCCACTAGGTCCAGCTGGTTCTACCATCCTGTCGCTGACACCCCAGGAAGACAAACTCAAACAATATTCTACCATGGCATTTAGAATAGAACAATCTATAGGGACAGGAGGTACACAAGCTTTTGCCTGGGAACTAGGCTGAGAGAAATGAGAAACCATCTAAGGGGCATACAGAACGTTCTTTTACCGGCTGGTGTATTATTCTAAAGTGGCTGATGTTTGCAGATGTCTGAAAATATACCAAAAGCCATTGACTCGAATGCTCTAAATGGGCAGATGGTGTAGGAAGGCTTTTTGCTAGGATGACGAAAACCTCCTAAAACAGTTGCAGTGCTGGACGTGCAGCCCTAAGTACACTAAAAACCACCCAACGTGGACTCTTAAGTGGGTAAGCCCCAGGGCGTGTGATTTATGTCTTAATAATGCTGTTTTTAAAAGCTATGGAAATTTATGCGTGAGCTAAGCAAGGCTGCAGGATAGAAGATCAATACGAAAATCAATTGTATTTTTATAAGCAGAAATAAACAAGTGGAAATTGAGGCTTTTAAGATGCACCACTTAAAACAGCCAAGAACAGTGAAAAGCAGCAAAAAAAAAAAAAAAAAAAAAAAGGGAAACCCCCACCCTGAAACGTTACGGATAACAAAAATGTGTGCAAGGTCTGCTGCTGGACTTTTCCTCATGGAATGAGGCAAAGACCTCGGTAAGTATAAGATATTCATAGTTAAAGTGACTGTAAATAGCGAAGTTTTCACTCTCTCCAATTTAATGCATGGATGAATATAACTGATTTCTCTTAATTCTGGCTGTTTTGCTTTATATCTTTTAAGGCTTTGTTGTTGGGCACACACATATTTACAGCTGTTTATCCTTAACTTCACACTGTCACATGGGAAAGGGGTTTGGATTTTAGCATGTGCGTTGGGTGTAGGGAGGCACAATGCAGGGATGTCCCACTGTGGGACAGGGCACACCTCATCCATCTATCCACCCGTCCTCTGAATCCTGATCGCTTCCAGCTTGGAACCACTGAGAATCAAGCTACTGTAAACATCCCTAGAGAGGTTATTTTTCCTCCCGCGGCTGTGTTTTCAGGACATTCGGGTAAATGGTCAAGGGTGGTGTTACTGTGGGTTTGTATGGTAATATCACATTTAGCTCTTTTCCAAATGACTCTCAGTTTTCCAGGAGACAGTTCCTGCTGCTTCACATTCTCACCAGCTTTTGGTGGTGTCGGGGTTTTTTTTTTTGGATTGATCCATTCTAACGTGTCCCGGTGTCTTAGTTACTGTTCGATTGCAGTGACAAAACACTGTGACCAAAGTAACTTATTAAAAAGAGCATTTAATTTAGGGGCTCACAGTTTCTGAGGGTTAGAGGGTTAGTGGCGGGGAACATGGCGGCAGGTATTCATGGATAGCAGCTGAGAGCTTATATCTGATCAACATACACGAGGGGGTGTGAGGGGGAGAGATTAACAAAGCCACACCTCCCAATCCTTCTCAGACAGTTCCACCAACTGCGGGCCAAACATTCAAATATATGAGTTTATGGGAGCCATTCATTCTCTCTCTCTTTTTTTTTAAACATTTTTTAAAAAGTTTTATTTATTTATTATATGTAAGTACACTGTAGCTGTCTTCAGACACTCCAGGAGAGGGAGTCAGATCTTGTTACAGATGGTTGTGAGCCACCATGTGGTTGCTGGGATTTGAACTCTGGCCCTTTGGAAGAGCAATCAGGTGCTCTTACCCACTGAGCCATCTCACCAGCCCCATTCATTGTCATTTAAACCACCACATTCTCATTGCTATTCATCCCTGCGCCTCTTTAATGATGCCAAGTGTTGAAATCAAACTGTTTCTGGCTGAACGAAATTCCATTCAAATCCGTTTTCAGGACATAGGATGGCTGTGCACCTGGGTGGGCATGTGTACAGAAGCATTGGTCTGGCACCACCTTGTGGCACAGACTGATAAATAGCTTATCTCTAAAGATAGAAGGGGATGATATATATCTATCACGTAAATCAGAGCTAATGGGCATATTACAATCATATCAGCTGATCAGACACCCTGACTAAGGCGAGGGTGTAGCTCCTTCACCTGCGTCCCATAAACAACTAATCCTGCAGTGGTGACACCCTGTGGTGGTTTGAATATGCTTGGCTCTAGGGAGTGGTACTGTTAGGGGGCATAGCCTTGCTGGAGGAAGTGTGTCACTGTGGGGTTGGGCTCCACCTATTGCAGAGAAGAACTTCCTTCTAGCTGCCTGAGGAGCATATTGCCTCTGAATCAAGATGCCGACTTCTCTGAGTCAAGCATATTCAAACCACCACACAGCCCCTCAGGCCTGTCATCTGACCCTAGTGTACTCCTTAGGGACTGACCAGCAGAGAACTCCACACCGTCCAGGGCGTGGGGGGTGGGGTCGGGTGGGGTGGGGGTGGGGCTTCCTTTCAGCTACTCTCAGTTGTCTCCACTGTAGATGCTGCTTCCAGCAGGCTTGGTTATCTCCCAGGTGCACCCCACACTGTTGGGCCTCTCCTTGGACTCCCCTGCACAACCCTCTGAGACATTCTGTATGTGTGTATGTGTGTGTGTGTGTGTGTGTGTGTGTGCACGCGTGTCTGTATGTCTACACATTAATATTAGTATTTAGATTGAAATAAATGAAGCTGTGTTTGATTCAGCTGGCTGTCGAGGGAAGTGGGGGTTACTTGGCAAACCCCATGCAGGAAAACTGACGTGATCTGTGTTGTTTGATCCATTTTGGTATTTTGGAAAGACACAGGTGTGTCCTGTAGCTGTCCAGCGGTTTGGCTGAACTGGGTATACCTGAAAGGGAGGCTGGACATGAAAAAAGACGGGCGGTCGAGAGAAGGCTGAAGCCAAGACAGTTTTCTGATCAAGACTCCAAGTTTAATTTTCAGCACTGTATTTATATAGGGAGAGCCCACAGACCCATCCTTTGTTTCAGCTGGATTAGGTTGCAAAGCAAGCTCAGTGGGCAGTCTGTTCCTGTAGGAAATAGCCATGCTCACAGCCATGCTCACACACATGCTCACATCCATGCTCAAAGCCATGCTCACACACATGCTCACAGCCATGCTCACACTCATGCTCACAGCCATGCTCACAGCCATGCTCACAGCCATGCTCACACCCATGCTCACACCCATGCTCACAGCCATCCTCACAGCCATGCTCACAGCCATGCTCACACCCATGCTCACACCAATGCTCACACCCATGCTCACATCCATGCTCACACCCATGCTTACACCTATACTCACAGCCATGCTCACATCCATCAGTCCAAGGCTTCCTGAGGTCACTGTGCCCTGGGGACACTTCCCCATTTCCCTCGCATTTTGAAAGCAATTTTGTCTGCTTTCTCAGTTGTTTGGTTTTAAAAATTCATTTTCAGCCATCCGTGTCCACTCTACCTATTTATGTTTTCACGAACTTCATCAATATTTATTTGTTTCCTCTTGGAAGGACAAACTGACAGTTCATAGCCTTGACAAACAAACTGAGTGGGCAGGAGAGACAGAAAAGTGGTTAAGTCATTCGATCACAACAACAGAAACCTAGAGAGAATAGCACAATAATAATAATAATAATAATAATAATAATACCATCAGCACACAAATGCATGCAGAGTGAACTTATAAAAGTCCCTAGATTCTGTCAGCAAGTCACGTGACCCTGAAAAGTTCAATCTCTCTTTTGTTGTTGTTTTTGAGACAGTTCTTAGGTAGCCCAGGCTAGCTCCCATCTCACTGAGTAGCCAAGGAAAGCCTTGAGTTTTTGCCTCTATCTCCTGAACTCTGATATTACAGGTGTGTCCAACTCTTCTGGGTAAATTCATCTGCTTTAAGGCACATTGCCAGGCCTGAAGAGTGGGAGCTGAGGACAGAAGCGCCTCCCTCATTGGTTATCACAGGGGTTAGCTGAGGCTGTACAGTACGCACGAGGCATGCATCGGTGCTTAGGAAACATGTTAGATACCATTGTTTGTTAGTATTAAATTCTGAAATTTTATTATTAATTATGCTACTGTGTTGTTCTCACCTCTACACTGTATTACATGGAACCAAAAAAAAGTGACTTAAATATATTTATGTTTGTGTGTGTGTGTGCGTGCGTGTGTGTGTGCGCGTGTGTGTGCGCGTGCGTGTGTGTGTGCGCATGTGTGTGCGTGTGCGTGTGTGTGCGTGTGTGTGTGTGCATGTGTGTGTGTGCGTGTGCGTGTGTGTGTGTGTGTGTGTGCGTGCGTGCGTGCACACCCACAGATGCCAGGAGAGGCCATCAGATTCCTTGGAGCTGAAATTATAACTGAGGTCTTTTCTATTCGATTTCTTTGTTCCCAGAATAATGACTCTGAGACTTAATTATTTGTAAATAAATGCCATGAGATTTGGCTTGTCCCCGACTAGCTCATAACTTATGTAACATTTATTTTAGTCTATGTCTGCCTCATGGCTGGTCACCTCCCCTCAGTTTCATAGGTCTGACTTCCACCGAGTTCCAGGTGAATTTCCGGCGCTTGACTCTTTCCCAGAATCCTTATTTCTCTCTGCTGGATGTCCCTCGTTCAATCTCTTTCCTCAGCTAATAGGCCGTCAGCTTTTTATTGACAGGCGACACTTCCACACAGTACCCAAGAGCATCTCTCTACAAAAAGTTTCAGGCACCTGTGAGCCCCCCATATGGGTTCTGGGATTTGAACTCTGGTCATCAAGTAGAGCAATGATAGCTCTTAACTGGGGGCCATCTTTACAGACCCTGGGTACTTTTTGCTTCGTTTTTGCTACATTTTTGTCATTTCCCCATCTGTGCTGAGGAATGGTGGCTAGCTGGTGCCTCCCTGGTGTGTGTGTGTGTGTGTGTGTGTGTGTGTGTGTGTGTGTATTTGTGTGATTTCATGTATGAAATAACACGACTGCTTGTTGTGCTGAGGATGTTCAGAACTAAACTTTTAGGAGAGTTTAGATCTGTTATTAGGGTAAAGAATCTTGATCGGTAGGCCTCAACTCATGATCCTCCTGCCTCAGCTCCTTAACTGCTGGGATCATAGGCCTATACCACTGTGCCTGGCTCATTTTTAGATCTTGGTGTCTGGGCTCTGATTTCATTCATCTGGCCACTGAATATAAATATAGCAACTGTTCAGTGTCTCAGGAGTAAATCCGGGCTTGAACTCATGATCCATGGAAGGGAATGAGAGGGAAGGCAGGGGCTATGAAGCCTCGGGGATCTGTATATATGTGGTTAGAGAGGAGACCCAGAGGTGGCATGTGACCCAGCAGACACCTGGGCATAGTGGGAGCTGGCACACGTCATCCACCCCTTGATAGAGCAATTGTCTCCAGCACCTGTGACCATAACCCAGGTTGGGGGTACTTGGGGCCCTTCAGAGGTGGCCGGTTTCCCCGGAGAGATCACGTATTTGCCTTGCACTAGTACCCGAGTACCTCAGCCTAGGCTGTGCAGGAGACTGGGACATCTCTACGGCTCTCTACAGTTCCCCTCCTAGCCCAGAAGGGCTTCCCGGAGGAAGGTTTGCCTGTGTTCTGAATCTGGGATGAGTAATGTCAAGCTCTCGGACCCGTATTCAGGGGACTGCAAAGCCGCAGGGGAGTGATTCAAAGCAAAGTCACGGTACAGATGAGAAAGAAAAAAAAAACATCAAGACCGACCGCCGGCTACAGGAGTGAGGGCGTTCAGGGGCCACAGCGACTGTTTGGGGATTCCGTTTATGAGGGGCAGAAGAAGTTTGGCTACTTCCCGCCATGCATCTGAATTTAAGCATATGCCCATTCATTGTGCATAGGCATAGTCTGTACATAGAGAGTTCTTAGAAGTTCACATGGGGACAGTCTCCCGTTTTGGACCTGCATCCTGTCTTGGTTACTGTTCTATTGCTGGGAGAAGACACCGTAAACAAAGCAACATACAGTAAAGCATTGAACTAGGGGCTTGCTTACAGTTTTCGAGGATCAGGCCATGAACATCACGTCACAGAGCACGGCAGGAAGCAGGCACGGGGCTGGAACAGTACCAAGAGCCCACACCTCATCCCCAAGCAGCAGGCAGAGGGAGGGCAGGCTGGTCTGGTGCGGGCTTTTGAAACCACA
Organism: Mus pahari; assembly: GCF_900095145.1. Taxonomy (NCBI): domain Eukaryota; kingdom Metazoa; phylum Chordata; class Mammalia; order Rodentia; family Muridae; genus Mus; species Mus pahari. The sequence continues at coordinate 77,629,531 of NC_034592.1, forward strand.
AAGCCCACCCCCAGCTACGCACCTCCTCCTCCGAGGTCACATCCTCTCACTCTTCCCTAACAGCTCCACCAACTGGGGACCCAGGGCCGTTCTCATTCAGATCAGCACATACTCAAAACCAGCGCAGTCTGGACTGGCCCATCGTCCTTAGCGCCCAGAGTATACTGAACAGAAGCGGGGTGTTAGCAGGGTGTTGCTAAGGGGAATGTCTTATCTCCATTGATTGTAGCGGTACACCTGCAGCTTGATGCCGGTGGGGTCTGAGGTGGCTAACAGCCTGCCGGGAGCATTGCTGGAGGGTGGTGTGTGCACAGTCTAAGCTGAGTCCCAGACTGCTAGGCTGTTCCCGACCCACACTTGCCTACCTCACCGGGCTTAGGGTTGTGTTGGACGATGAGATCCCAGGCTGAACTTTTCCCTGGTCCCAGGGCGGTACTTGCCTCTCCCCTCCATACTTGTCACTTCCCTATGAACCCCCTTTTCAACCGACTATGTCCCCCGAGTCTGGCAGTGAAGGTCTTCAGAAGTGCCACTCAGCACGGGGGTGGGGGTGGGGGGGGCAGGACACAGACCCTTGTCAGATCATCACATGAAGTCATACAGATGTGCACATTTCCCCGAGGAGAAACTTCCATAGGAGTTTTAGCTGATTTCGTTTTAACTTTTTACAGTTCAATTTCGTATGTGTGGGTCTCTTCCACTAACTTTTTTTTTTCCTAGATGCTTGCTCTCTGACCTCAGAGTTGATCCTGTAGCACAGACGCCAGGCCCCTCGCCCTGAGAGGCAGCCTGACTGTGAACACAAACCACGAACTACCTCAGCCATGCACTATATAATCACCATCTGTCTTCAGGGTAGAAGTAGGGACCCTCGTTGTGTGCAGCGGGCCTAATCTTTCTTCAGAGCGCTCTGTCTACAGCATCAATAACTCTTGTGATAACCCTCTTACCCAAAGGACAGTCTGCCTCAGTGTCCCTCTTGAATCTCAAGCCTGAAACCTTTCAGAGAGGTGTGGAAGCCCAGGCGTGGAGAAGGATCACAGTAATGAGGAGAGGCCACCAGACCGTAGCAGACTTCAGGCTGGTGAGAGAAGAGAGAGCAAGAGTGTGTAGAGTCACAGATGCAGCTAGGCAGGGCCTGAGCATCAGAGGGGAAATAGAGGGGTTCATGACAGAACAGGCACAAGAAGGGGAGGCAAAGAAACGTATTGGAGGACTAGGAGGGATGAGGGCCCCAAGTTCTGACATCAGGGACAGTCTAAGTTGGAATGGCAAGAGAATCTAAGGCATCCCATTTTTCAGATGGGAAAGTTGAGGTCTGGTAATCTGGGGATTTAGAGCTCTGAGGAGAGCTGGGGTTTCTAAGGGAAGTAAAGCCCCTTTCCTCCAGGCAGCAAGTCCCAGCTCCGGCCGTAGTCTTTGCCCTAGCTGATGCTATTCACTAGTGAGGGACTGGACAAGTGGGGCACCCGAGTGGCCCTGCACTGGCTGGTTCTGTGTCAGCTAGACACAAGCTAGAGTCATCAAAGAGGGAGGAGCCTCAGTTGAGAAAATGCCTCCATGAGATCCAGCTATAAGGCATTTTCTCAATTAGTGATCAAGGGGGTAAGGGCCCAAACCATTGTGGGTAGTGCTATCCCTGGGCTGGGGGGTCCTGGGTTCTCTATAAGAGAGCAAGCCGAGCAAGCCAGAGCAAGCAAGCCAGTAAGCAGCAATCCTCTGTGGCGGCTACATCCGTTCCTGCTGCCAGTGTCCCGCCCTGCTGCCAGTGTCCCACCCTGCTCAGTTCCCGTCCCGACTTCCTTGGTGATGAACAGCAATGTGGAAGTGGACACTGAATAACCCTTTTCCCCTCAGGTTGGTCGTGGTGTTTTGAAGTCCCGATTAAGACAATCCCCAACCTCCTATACTCACTAAGTGCTCCTGCGTATGTTCTGCTGTGTGGAGAAAGGGGCAGCTGGGAGGAGCAGGCTAACTGGAGCAGCTGAGAGTGAAGAGTCCCCTGGAGCTGGTCCATCTCCCCTTTAGGCAGACCCAGTTCAGAGGTGAGACGTCAGAACTGGGCTCCTCCCATCCCTTAGGAGGGCTATTCTTGTGATTCATTGGCTTTATTCTGGGGAGTAGGTGATACTATTCTCCCCATTCTAGAGAGGGAGAAACTGAGGTGCAGGGAGACAGTCTGCAGAGGGACTTGCTCAAGGTCATCTGCAAGCAAAACCAGCTGGTTGAGAGCTTGGCTTAGCTGCTTGTCCCTTTCCTTCCCTAGAGTGTGCTAGGGAAGGTGCTCTGCCTGTTTTGGGGCTAGCCAGGGACGGTCAGAGGGCCAAGACCCAGAGGCTGGGCTGAGGAGTCCCTCTTGGCAGGGTAGGAATGTAGATAACTTTACACATACTTCAGACTCACACGGTCTCTCTTCCTATGGTCTCTTTTCTATCCTCCCCCACCCAACACGAACCTAAAGCCCCTTCCGGTCTCTCAGGTGGGATGGATGGCCCCCCTTCTTCAGCATGCAGCATCACCAGTTGTCCTGGCAGAGCTGGACCCGCCAAATTATATGCAGGGGACACAGTCACAGCCAACTCTCACCCGGCCTGGCATTGGCTGGAATTTGCTAACTTACTCTTCTTTATCCCACCTTCTCCGGTGTTGGTGTTGGTGTTGATGGTGATGGTGATGGTGATGGTGATGGTGGTGGTGGTGGTGGTGGTGGTGGTGGTGGTGGTGGTGGTGGTGAGGGAAGAACCAGGGAAACCCAGTAGGGTGAGACCTTTCTGAAACCGAAACTATGTGGCTTTGTGTAATTTGCTTGAGTGAAGTTGATCACAAAGCAATAGTCTGTAAAACCAACCAACCAAAACCACCCAAACAGCCTCCCAAGCGTTGCTCGCCCAAGTTCAGAGCGCTAAGTGGGTTTCTAAATGGGGACTGCAAACCTGCCAAAGGCAAAGCGGCAGCGCATGCGCTCTCGTTTACGCGCTTCCCAGTTTGTAAATTCTGTGGGCGAATCCTGCCACCAGCTTACCACTGCCCACATTCATAGCCACCGACACGGGAATCTCTTATGTGTGTCTTATAACAGGGTCATCCGAGCGCTCTATAAGTGAGGGTGATGAAATGGTGGCCCTAAAAACCAGTAACTCTGGAATGCAAGCAAGATGCGACCTGACCCTATGAAGATGGCCCGCCCTAATTTCCTGCAGAGCCTCAGTGAAATATTTAGTGACGATGTCGAGGGAAAAAAGAAAAGGCAGTCCTAGAGCAGAAAGATAACCACGCCAGGGACCGGTTTATGCAGCCGCGGCTTTGTGCAAGGTGCGACTGCCCTGTGTCCAGAAGGTGGAAGGTGGAGGAGCAGATTCTCAGGGCCCTTAGGACAGGCAATTAAATTGGTTATTTTTTATTTCTTCGTATGCCTCGTGTTTGTGAGTGCTTGTAGAGGCTCTAAGCGGGTGTTGGGTCCCCTGGAGCTGGAGTTACAGGCTGTCCTGAGTAGCTTGAAGGAAATGTTGAGGACCGGATTTGAATCTTTTGCAAGAACAGCAAGCATTCTTAACGGCTGGGCCATCTCTTCAGTCCCAGGCCAGACAATTTTATCTTTGTATGGTGCTGGGTCTTAGGGTTTTATCAGTAAAATAGAGTCAGAATGGCTTGGCCCCTGCAGGGTTTTCTGTAGAGACAGACACCGTATTTATTACGTCCTGCCCCGAGGGGTCTTCTGACATTAAGCTTATTTTTCTCAGGGGCTTGCAATTCACGCTTAGGTGAGATGATCATTGGGAGACAAGGTCCCACCTTCTCCACCACTTTCTACAGCGCTGTCTCTTGAGGCTTTTCATCCCATCTAGAGGGGATGAAAAGATTACACTTGGGCACTAAGAAAAGCAGGTGTCATGGGCCCAGCGCCACTAGAGGGCAGCACCAGCACAGAGCTAAAGCCGCAGCAGAGACCGGAGAGATCGCCTGGACTTTGGGATCCACCAGATCCACCTTACAGGGATGAGGACCCTCGGGTCTTACTTTCATTAAAAGTGCACCGTTCAGGAGAAGACAAAATCAACACACAAAACGAATTTCCCAGACAACGTGACAGTTTCATGTCACAAGAAATATCAGCAGAGAGGGTCAGGGAGGCCTTGTTGGATATGTATGTGTACCTGTGCACGTGTGTGCTGTGTACACGTTCATTTGTACACATGTGTGCTTGTGTGTGTGTTTCTGTGCATATATGTGTGCCTCTGTGTGTGTCGCTGCTGAGATGAGACCTGAATTGGGAAAGCAGCCAGTGATCTGAATATATAGACACTTGTAGATGTTATGTGGGTTTGCACAGAACCTGGGGAGGACTGAGGAAACAGAGGAAAAGAGAAGCTAAGTGACCTGCTCGTGGCCACAGAGTCAGTAACTGAGGGATCGTCTGAAAAACCTGAGAACTCACTTTTCATAACTCTGGCTTCCCTTGTCTTTAAGCTCCAAACGGGATGGTGACTACAGGTTCTCCCGACTCCCCCGTTTCAGACCATAATTCGCTGTAAGAAATAGGGCAGGGATCACTGGGTGGGAGCTAGAACTCTCCCCCCCCCCCATCCACAGCCTAGTTTTCTCACTTTTGACAACCAAGTCCTGGCTCCCGGTTCTGAATAGTCATGTACTAGGGTCTGGGGACTACTAGAGTGGGAGCGCTGTCTTGTGGACAGTTGTGGAATCACAGGCTCAACTACAAAGGGTCTGGTGGGGCTGAGCCTGGAGGCTAGGGGATTGATTCTCAGGTGTCACCAGTGAGCATGCATATGTGTACCTTGTTTGTGCATGAAGACATGCATGCATCTGATCATGTATGTTGGTCTTGGGAGTGGCCATCTCTGTGTGGCACTGTGGAAGTGCATGTGGTTGTTGGTGTCTGTCCCTGCATGCTGCTTTTCCCTGGCTTATGCGCACATGTTCATGTGTTGCTGTGGGACTGTGCCTGTGACTGTGACTGTGTGTTCAAAGGCATGTCTATGTGCGCATAAAGTGCACATGTCCAGGCAGGCATGTGCTCCAGCAACTGGGATGACAGGTCAATGGGTGCGATTCCCAGTCACCAGTTCCCCACTCCCCCTGGAAGCTGACTTCTTTTAATCCTTACCTCCCACGTTTTCCCTCTCTCTGGAAGCTACATCCACGGCTGTGCCATGGTCACCCAAGGACAGAGACCTGCCAAGTGTCCCCTGAGGATGCAGTTGGTCACTAGGACCTGGCCCTGTCCACAGCAAGCTCTGAACCGCCTTTCATACTGCCCTCTGGTCCAATTCACAGGCTGGCCATGACTTACTCTCCCTGTCCCTCCCAGCTGAGGACACAGAGGGTTAGACAGGAGCCCCTGGAGACCCAGTGACACACAAACTATTTTCCTAACAACTCAAGGCAGAGAGGACGTGTTTCTCTCTGTAAAAGTGGATATTAGTCACAGGGGCACTGATGGCTGCCCGGCTCAGGCTGCTCGCCTTTGCCTTACTTTACCTGCTCTGCAGCCCCTCAGCAAGCGAGGCCTCTCAGCTGTAGGGTCCTCTCCTAAGAACAGTCTTTTCTCCTGGGGAGATCCGCTGCCACCTCCCAGACGTGGGGTGGTGGAATCCTGGGAAGATCCAAAGCCACTGGATGGGGCTGGCATTAATTTTGCAATCACCTCGCTGTGGTGCGCCTAATTGCCTGATAACTGTAATTGAGTCTTGGGGATCGCATCAACGGTATTACAGGGAGCGTTTAGGGCAGTTAATGGGAAATGCGGCGATACTTGCTTCCTGACTTCAGGCTGGCCAGATTGTGAACTCTTTCCTGGGGGCAGGGAGTTGGGGAGCGTAGGGTGAATGAAGGGCAATGGCTAGGCCTCCATGCACCACATCCCACATCCCAGCCCTGCCAAGTCTACATGGCAAGTGGATTGCTGTTTTGCAGATGCAAAAGTAGTGTTCGAAGGTTGAGAGACTCAGATGTTGCACCTGGTCTTTCTGTACCCAGTAGGTCTTTGTAGGTCTTTCTGTACCCAGTAGGTCTTTGTAGAAATGACTTCTAGGCTCTGCTTAGACCCACCAACATGGAGCCTGTGCTTTTCCCAACTTTCTCAGCAGATGGACATGTGCCTTGAGAGCCACTGAGTGCCTGTCTAGGCAGTTCAAGAATTCGTTGACTGACGGCCTCCAAAGGTCCTGTTGCATTGATGATGGCTACGGTGCCCTGTGAGCCTCCTGACCTCTCTCCTGCCAAGGCACAACAGGGAGGGTAGGCACCCTGCATCAGCTGAGGGACCTAGTTCAAGGAGGTCCTCTTGAGGAAGACAATGTTGTCTGTGGACAAAGGTCCCTTCGGTCCTCCCTGCTGTTCTTGCTGTGGGAGACAGCCTTCCCCTCTGAGCTACCAAGGGCTCTGCCGTCTGTCCTGCTTCAGTCTATGGACAGAAGTGCTTGTCCAGCAGTGACAAGCCAGTCAGACCCGAAGGAAACACCATGTGTGTTTGCCCCTGACTGCCACTTTGAGGGGCGTTTGCTCAGTTGGCCACGGCAGCTTCCTCTGGGAGGCTCAGGACGGAGAGTTCACTAAGCTCAGCTGGAGCCTGGAGTTCAGTGTGACCCACATGTTTATGAGAGTGAAAAGAAAAAATTGTGGTCAGTGACTGAGCTTTCAGAACTGCTTGTTACACAGCACTGGCGTGATAAATGCTGACCAGTAAAGAACTGTTCCGCCCACGGAAGTGGCTCGGCTGGATTCGGACTTTTAGATGTTATCTTTGGATGGGAAAACAGAGCCGGCCTAAGAGCGAAGGCAGCACTGAAGCAGAGCTGAGGTATGGGGACCGTCCTGAGCCTGTTGATGGCTCAGTCTCTGTGCATCTAGCTCTACCTGAGACAGGGCTCTTCCAGTCTTGGGAGGAGAAAGAGAAAACTTCTCTGACTCAAGCTAGAAAAGTCAAAAAAGTCCAGAAGCAATGAGCATTTTGGGTGCAGCTTGATCCAGGCGTTCTTTGCTGGACCTGTGCCTTTGTCTGTCCGTCTCGCCTCCCATACGCCTCCCACACAGAGGCTGGCTTCCCTGCTGGAGCATGATGGCGCCCCCATTCAGGTCTAAGGGCACAGTTTCTCCTGGAAGACAACAGTTAGCAGTAACCATCTGTCTTCTGTTTGCCAGACAAAAGCAGTGGAGAAGACCCCACCACTGCCAGACAAGAGCAGTGGAGAAGACCCCGCCACTGCCAGACAAGAGCAGTGGAGAAGACCCCGCCACTGCCAGACAAGAGCAGTGGAGA
>NC_034592.1:77638334-77649066 GCF_900095145.1 Mus pahari
AGCCTACTGTATGTAACACAGGCTACTTAACACAGGCTACTGTAACACAGGCTACTTAACACAGTCCACTGTAACACAGTCCACTGTAACACAGGCTACTTAACACAGTCCACTGTAACACAGGCTACTGTAACACAGTCCACTGTAACACAGGCTACTGTAACACTGTAACAGACAACTGACGTGTATTCCTTCACAGTCTGGAAGCCAGAAGTGTGATAGCCAGGTGAGGGGGTTCTTCCATTGCAGTTTCTCAGTAGGAACCTAGCCAGCATCTCTCCATAGCATCATCTGCTGGTTACCATAGCATCTGCTGGTTGCCATAGTGAGATGCTCAGTGTTGCTTGGCTTGTAGATCTCTGTGGCCATTGTCACAGGGGTCTCCGAGTTTGTGCATGTGTGTTCAGAGGCCTTCTCGCAAAGACACCTGCCACCAGGTTCCACTCTACTGCAGTATGACTACACCTTAGTTACACCTGAAAAGATCCTCACCCCCTTTCCAGCCCCAGTTACCTGCTATGGTTGCAGAGGGACCTGAACCTGGGGCGAACACCACTCAGTCTCCTACCAAAGATAACAGCCAGTGCTCGACTGGTTGTAATAATCCCTTATTCAAATTGCAGGATACGTTGATTTTTTTTTTTTTTTTAATTTCAAAACAGTTTTAGACCTGGAGGAAAGTCGTGAGGTTGCACAGCGAGCGACTTTCACTCAGTAATAGTGCTTTCTCCATCCTTTCTGCGTTCTCTCTAACACCTCATGTAATCAGAACACGGTGACCCAAACCAAGGAAACCGTCTGGGTGTGATGCTATTCGTGAATGCGCAGACTTTATTCAGATCTCACCAGCTTTGCTATCAATGGCCCTTTTCCCTTCTGGGATCCAGGCCAGGATTCAGGCAGCAGGCAGTGCTCACAGCTCCTATCTGCTCTGGCAGGGCCATGGCTCTTCTCTGGCATGACCTGAACCCTCTGAGAGGGCGCTGGTCATTTCTGTTATGAATGGTTCCTGCGTGGGTTTGCCAAGATTTTCTTCAAGGTTAGGCTGAGATCATGCGTGTTAGGTGTGGACACTCATCTCTGAGGTAACACGCTTTCTGTGAGACATGTGGGATCTGCCTTATCTTGGAGATGCTGTCTGTGGGGTTGAGGAGGCATGTGCTGGGCCCTCCCTGGCCTTTGACTTATTTTTCCCTTTGCAGTGAATACAGACGTCAGAGAGGGGACTCAGGACGATCCAGTTTGATCCAGTTTGTCAGTTGAAAGTTTTGTCCTCAGGGAGCTAAGTGTCCCCACTCCATGTGGCCTTTATACTCCCCCACTCTCCACTAAGTGCCAGATACTCCCTTCTTCCCTGTGTCCCTCCATGTGACCAACTGCGACTACAACACGTCTTAGCAGATATGTGCTCCCACTTTCTTTGTCATTAGTATCTGTTTTTATTTTATATCTGCATGTGTATGTGGTGTTGTATGTAGGGTGTGTGTCTGTGCATGCATGGAGACCACGCCACGTGTCCTGCTCTACATCTCTCTACCTTTTTACTCCTGTGAGATCCAGTCCCATTGAGCCTGGAGCTAGACTACTGCCAGCCCTCCATCCCGTAGTCCCCTGTCTCTGCCCCTTCATAGCCCTGACTTAGCAGGTGCATTGCCACATCTAGCGGTTTTTTGTTTGTTTGTTTGTTTGGTTTTTTTTTTTGAGATGGGGGAGGGTCTCATTATGTAGCCCTGACTGGCCTGAAATTCACTATATAGACCTGGACCTCAAGCCCACAGAAACCTGCCCACTTCTGCTGAGATCAAAGGTATGTACCACTGTGCCTGTAGTTTATACATAGATGCTGAACTCAGGTCATCGCAATTACCTGATGAGCCATCTCCCCAGGCTCCCAGTTGCCTACCTTCTGCCAATGAGAAACAACACTGCATGCTACTGTTACTGTCTTCTTGGAGGATTTTGTTTGCTTGTTCATTTTTGTTTTCTGTTTACTTTCTTTTTAGACTGGGTCTCGAATACTGCAAGCTGACCTAGACTCTTTCCATCACCGAGGACGACCTTTAACTCCTGCTTCTCCTGTCTTTACCCACGCAGTGCTGGGCTTACAGCTGTGCATCACTGTGCCTGCTGATGCGTGACTAAGGCAGGAACGGACCCATGACTCTGCAAGTTGGGTGAGCTCTACTGGGGCAGCCAAGCCCCAGAGTCATGGCAGGGGCCCTTGAGACTGCAGGGCATTAAGATGGGAAGTCTGAAATGAGGGGAATGAGCGTGGGATCGCTTCTTCAGCAAGCCAGGCGCCAGGCGCTCACTTGCTTGCTGCAACTCTGACTGGAGTGCAGACCACTGGGCTGTGGGCACTCTTCCACCGCTGTCTGTCGCTTAGCTCTTCGCTCTCCCCCTCTGTCCTCTTTATTTTCTTTCTTGCTTTATCTTCTCTAGCATGGATACACTCCGCTGGGTAAGACACTGGAGAACGGGCTATTTTTAATATAATCCACACACAGTTGACAGCATGGAATTTAGTGCATTTCAGGCTTGCGCAACCATTGCCATATTTGGTTCCGGAATGTTTTTATTATGTTCCCAAGAAGAACCATTTCTCCATCAGCAGCTATTCCTTCTTGTCCCCTTTTTCAGCAGGTGGTAAGCGCTCCGGGCACTCATTCTGGAAATGCCACCAAGTGGAGTCGCATGCCAGGAATGAACCGGCTTCTTTCTTGTATGCACTTTTTTTTTTTTTTTTTTTTTTTTTGGTTTTTCGAGACAGGGTTTCTCTTTATAGCCCTGGCTGCCCTGGAACTCACTTTGTAGACCAGGCTGGCCTCAAACTCAGAAATCTGCCTGTCTGCCTCTGCCTCCTGAGTGCTGGGATTAAAGGTGTGCGCCAACATGCCTGGCTTTTTTTTTTTTTTTTTTTTTTTTTTTTTTTTTTTAGCCAAGATTCATCTATATGTTGATACAAATTACTTCACCTCATTCCTTGTTTGAAGCCACATAATAACCCAGTGGGTGGGTGGGTGAAGGGGCAGTACCACACTGTGTCTGTGCACCACCTGATGGACATTTGGGCTATTCACCTTTCAGGTACCACTTCTTATAGATACTTCTTAACTTCCTCACAGATTCTGCATAGTTCTGGCTCCTAGAGGCTCTGGCCTCTAAGTTTAACTTCTGAAGGGACTGCCACACGAGTTTCAAAATTACTGAAAGTACAGATTTCTGAGGCTGGAGAAATGGCTCAGTGATGAACAGCAATGGTGTTCTTTGAAAGGACCTGGGTTCAGTTTCCAGCACCGACATGGAGGCTCACAACCATCTGCAACTCCAGTCCCAGAGGGTCTGATGTTCTTCCCTAACCTCTGTGGGTACTGCATGCACCCAGTACACAGACATATAGGCAGGCACAACATCTACACAATACAAATAATAAATATAGGTTTCTAACCTCTGTCTGCTAAGATTCTGGCTCCATGGGGCTGGAGTGCAATGAGGAAACATGATCTCTCTCCAACACCTCCCTCTCCGTGTGTGTGTGTGTGTGTGTGTGTGTGTGTGTGTGTGTAAAACTCTATCTATCTATCTATCTATCTATCTATCTATCTATCTATCTATCTATCTATGACTTTGTAGTCTAGTCTGGTCTCTAGCCTGTTAGCCCAGGATGGCTATGACCTCTCCACCCTCCTGTTTCTGCCTCCTTGTATTATAGGTGTGGGATTATGGGCATACATGAGCAAGCTTAGTGGGAAACTGCATTGTGTGTGTTCATGTGGGTGTCTCATGGGGAGGTTGAGATCTGGTGTTTTCCTCAGTCATGGTATCTCTTCTTTTTTTGAGGCAGGTTCTCTCGTGGAACCTCTGTCCATCTAGGCTAGCTGGATAATAGCCTCCAGGGCCCATGTGACCACTCACCTTGACCTTGCTGACAAGCTGCCACCCCTGGTTGTTGGAGATCTGAACTCAGATCCTCATGCTTGCCTAACAAGTGGCTGACCCATCTCTGCAGCCCTGGAAACTTTTCTAAACAGCACCAGGGAACAACGAGAGAGGCTATGAGCAGGGCTGGGACAGAGAAGCAGGAGCCAGCATCTATTCTTATGGTCTGGGAACGGCTTCCATTCCCATGTTCCCAAAATCTGACCGTACACGTCGGTGCCAGCCCTGGCACCACCAGACACAGAAACACAGTCAGTATTGCAGTCTGGGAGTTCACACTCCAGTGAGCCTTTGTGAGCTGATGGCATTGGACTGTGGGAGGCTGTGACTGTGACCAGTGGGTCAGCCGGGGAGCTGTGACATTCTGTTTGCCGGAGTGTTTGTCCTTTGTCTTAAATGCTGAGCTGACATGTACAAATAGGGAGATTCTGTGCAGTAATTTGATTGCTGGAATCCTTGGAAGGGCAGCAGATCTGGTGGCCCCGGGCACATGTTATTACACGCCCCGCACAGGCTCCCATTGAGCTGGGGCTGCATTTGCTCTGTTTGCCCCAGTTGACTCCATCCCTCAGAGTGGGACAGTGGACTGCGCCACCAGTCAGAACCTGGAAAGGCTGAGCAGGTTCAGGAACCCCCAGCAAGTCTCATAATTGAGAAAGATAGGTGTTTAAATTTGCTCCCGACCAACCAGGTTCCTGTCCTGGAGCATGTGACTACGACACCCCATGGAGAGGACTGTGACCATCAGTGTGGCAGGGACAACTCCTGAAAGTCCTTCCACACACAGATGAGGCATTCTTAACATTTCAGATCTAGACGATAGGAAACATCCAACCCACCTAAAAACGCTTATAAGATCTTATCCACAAGGAATAAGGTACACGAGTTATTTCACCAAAGACTGCCTGAGGGTGCCTGTTTATCAAGCTGTAACGCCCCAAGGGAAGGGATTTCTCTCCTAAAGCTTTTCTTGCTGGAAGCTGCTTAAGTCGACTGCAGCCACTTCCTGCTCGGTGGTCCCCAGCCTTCGCTCCTAGCTGCCTTCTACATCCTGCCACCTGCCACAGACTCTGGGGTAGTGGCGGCTGAGGGAGAGGCCCTACAGCCCGCCTTGCTCCCCTCAGGGAGCTGCAACTCTTTAGCCACTCCAGCTGGGCCAGAGCCCCCCGTAGATACCCTCAGAGAGCCCTGGTATGTGGACTGAACCCTAGATTCTTCTCCTGTGTAAACCCCGTGACAGTGTGGTCCCCCGGCCCTCCCCTGGGTCTGAGGCCATCCCTTCACTGGCTGTGAGACCCTGGGATCCCTGCATGTGACCTTCTGTTCTCCCCATCCTCTTGTCCACTCGCTCTTTTTGTCCTCTTTCCCTGAGCTGGGTGCTTCTCACTGAGGGCAACCGTGGGGATGTGAAGCCAGCGTGTCAACTTCTGCCATTTCCTGGTTATGGACTTGAGGGAGTTAGGTGACCCCTGTGAATTAGAGGCTACAAGTCACCTTCCCCTGGGATGTCCTTCGACACGAGGGAAGCATCTATTACAGTCATGTTCTTGGCCTACCATTGCTCAGGGTCCAGGGTGGCATGTACCTGGCAATCCTGGGGCTAAGTGGCTTTTCCTTATGTACCACACCCAGAGGCAAAGCCCTAGCTAGGGACCCATGGCCTTTTGACCAGAAGGTGAGCGCTCTCTGAGCTGCAGTCACACCCACCCCTCATGTATCTCTGAGTTCAGTATTAGCTCTCATCTAGGGGAGGCTGGGCTGGGACAGATATCCAGCAGCCTGGAGACGATGGGTTGCTAGACTGCAGGATCAGGACCGCCAAACCCAGCACCTCACCAGTGATACACTTGAAACTGGAACCCCACTCAATTTCTCCCCTAGGCTAGGAAGCAAGGCGACTTTTTCTCATTCTCTTCCAACAGTCACCTCTTTGGTAGTTACTGGATAAGGCCTGGCACACAGTAGGTATTCAAGAAATGGCATTGCTTAATTTTTAAAGTCTTTCTCCTTCCAGTAATGAGCCAACAAGATCAGGGCCAGGAAGGTTCAAAGGCACACAAAGGACCAAGAGATAGGCAGCCTTGGCTAAACCAAGGCTTTAACTTAAAATCGCCTCCCAGGTTCTTTAGACAAATATGCAAATTACATGCAAATCGAAGCTTTATTAGTCATCCTCTTCAGGAAGTCTGACTGGATGCAACCCTGTGGAGATGCTGTAGGAGGAGGTCACTGGATGCCAGGAAGTTTGCAGTCAGGCAGGGAGGACAAGTACCCGCAATGCTGACAGGTGGGGAGGGAGGGATGGGCGGGGCAGGAGGTTAGAGAGAAGAGAGGATGCAGGGAAGCACCCCAGGAAGCCTGCAGGAGCGACCTGTGACCTGTGACCTGTGACCTGTGACTAGGGGCCTGACACTACCTGCCTCTCTCCCCAGGCGGTACAGCTAGCCACTCCTTAGTTCCCACAGCTTGGACAGCATGGGGCCCAGTGGGGCTCTGGCCCCAGAAAGGCTTGGTTTCCATGTTGTGCTAATTCCCTGGGCTAACTCCTGAGCCTCAGTCCCCCCCCCCCCTTTAAAATGAGTTTCATTATAGTCCATCCTGGAAGGACTGTGTTTGATGAAGTATGCCGAGGGCCTGGACTGGGAGTTCTGTCCTCTGCTGGCCCTGCCCCTTCCCTGCCCAGCGTAGAGCCAGGAGAGACCCTGTTCTTTCTGCTTCCTGAGTGGTAGCAGCCCCCTCCTTGTGCCCAGCTGCCATTAAAGCACTGGGGCCGGTGCCACAGGGACCTGGCTGATTCCCAGGGGCCTCTTCTCTCTCCCCCAGTGGCTAGAGATGGTACTGGTGGTGTTTCTTCTTCATTTAGTTAAGGAAATGGAGGCCAGAGAGGTTGGGAGACTTACCTAAGGCCACAGAGCCATCTCTAAGCTAAGCTGGAGGCGGAGGCCCAAGCATCAGAACTTAGGAAGCTGAAGTCCCACTACCTTTACTGCAGGTCATGCAAGCTGAGCACAGGCCTCTCCCCCACCCTCATTTGATCACTGGGGTCTCTGGGTCCCCTTTTCTGGGCACGTGGGGACATCATCCCTGTGGTGCATAGTGTGTCCTACGACACTGACTGGTGTCCTGAGACCCACAGATCTGTCCCTCTAGGGAGAATTGTGGGGTCTTACAGGAACCGCTGCCTGCTAAGCGAGTGGGGCTTCCTGTCCCTGGTCTGTGCCTCCCCCCTTCTTTTCCTTTCCCCCTCGGATCTCTGTGTCCCCCGCTTTCCTGTTCCTTCCCCTTTCCCAGCGTCAGGGCGGCAGTGTTTGGGGGAGATTATGCAGTGTTGACATTGGAATATGAATTAGGCAAGAGCAGCAGCCAAATATTGGAATTAGGGAAAGCGGGAGGCAGGCAGGGATTCAAGAGCGGCCGGGACATCTGTGTGGCAGCTGCTCCAGATGCCTGACCCCACCGCCCACCTGAAAGCTGCCGGTCCCTGAGCTACAGCAGGCTCTGCCACAGCCAAACTTTGGCTTGGCAATGAGGCCGCTGCTGCTCTGAGTCCTGCAAAAGCCTCACCGGGTAACTGCGTGCCAGGCCCGGGAGCGGAGCGAGCAGTCTTGCTGCTGTGACTTGAGAGGGGGTAGATGTGCCTGCCCTTCGCTGAGTTCACTTAAAGGGCTGCCTCCCCTTTCTCTTTTTGTATTCCTTCGCTTTCCTTCGGCCTTGCCCCTTCCACTTCCGCTTCCCTTCTTCCTTCCCTCTTCCCTCTCCTTCCTTTCCCCTCTGCCATGTTAGAGATGAATCCCGGGTTCTGTGCCGGCCAGGTAAGCATTTCACCACCCAGCTAAATCCCTAGCTAAAACCCCTAGCGTTAGCTCCCAGTACCTCTGGTCACAGAACCCATTTTCTGCAGACTGCTAACGGCCTTCTGGAAAGGGGGAGGTGCTATGTGTATGTTTGGGAAGTGCATTAAACAGGTCCACTGCAGAGACGCCTCCGCCTCCGTTCACAAGTAAATAGTCAGGGTAGTCCCTCTAAGAGGAAGAAGAGTGGCTAGGGGTTCCCAAAGCTGGTGTGACAGGTGACCTTTTCCTCACTGGGTATATCTCTTTCAGATCAGTGTCCACAGAGCTGACTCTTCTTCTTGGAACTCACCTGATGGATGCAGACAGCGGATGGACGGGATGGCACGACCCTCTCTCCTCACCCTGGGTTCTTTCATTTGTAGGAAAACGCAATGTGCCATGTAGCCTTTCTCCACCTGTGTTCCAGGCCCCTGGCACCCACAGCACACTGACAGCTAGGTGACATGTTCAAGATCAGCCCATAGAGCTGTAGGACAGGAAGACACTAGAAGCCAGGGCGTCAGCACTTGTGCCCAGGACCCCTGCCTGTCCCAGGACTGCCTGGGTAGCTGACATTGGGTAAGGCAGCAGAAAGGAGGAATCTTGGATCAGCTCTCGAGGGTACCAAACCACCTCCAGCCGCCTCTTTCAGTGTCCTGTTCTGTCCCCAGCTTCCGTGCTTGGAGTGCTTGCCCTAAGTAGGCTGTGAATTCTGAGAGTGGTCCTGGCTTTCCGGGCACCGTCTTCTTCTCCTATCTTCTTCCCATGGGGCCCCAGGCAGCAGCCTCCGCTTTGCCTCCAGCTCAGTTGGGATGTTGCCATCGGGAGGCAAAAAGGTTGAGGTCTTGGAAGAACTGAGCCAAGCCCCACAAAAGGCTCCGAGAGAATGTAAAAGCCTGAGACCCTCCCTGGCCCCTTCCTGTGAGGGTTTGGACTCCCCCTACCTAAAGGCTAAGGAAGTCCCTCCAGTTCTAACAGAATGTAAGCCTATGCATTCTCCAGTGGCACTTGCTGCCCTTTCCTCTCCTTACACCCACCTTGACCTGGCGTCTCCGTCTTGCCTTTCCTGTAGGGCTCTATCTGCATACCAAGGCGTATCCCTGCCCTGTGCTCCCCTACTCAAGGGCACTCAGAGGGACCTCTTAGGTCTTCACCTCTGCACGCCAGGCTCCTCTGCATCAAGCCTGGGGGCCATCTCGACCCCCCTGAGGTCCCAAGCTTTCTAGCCTCTGTTCTTGCTGTGTTTCCAGCCTTTCTGTCTTCTCCTTGGGATAAGCACTGCAAGCTACAGGGCCTCACCCCCTGCTGCCCCTTAGAGGCCCTGGTCCACACATCTCTGCTAAATTCTTCTGCACCACAGTGAAACTAGCTAAGTCCGGTGTCTCACCCCTCACCTTCTCTATGTCCGTTAGCCTACTTACCTCTCGATTTTAAATTCTAAACACAAACACACTCTTTGCTCTGTAGCCATGCACATGTCCATCTTTGACTCCACTGGCCAGTGGCATGGTTCTTGGGAGACTGCCTTTCTCTACCCACATAGAACTGTTCAATTAATACACTCAGTTACTCACATGTTTATGTACCTGGTCTTCTCCTTCCCCCTTTCTCCCCACGCCCCGCAGTGTGTGTGTGTGTGTGTGTGTGTTGGGGGGACATATATGCACTTGTGTATAGGCTCAAGCTCCTGAGGACACTTGTGTAGAGGCCAGAGGAGGAGGTTGGGTGTCCCACTCTGTAATTCTCTGCCTTATGCCTTTGAATGTCTCATTGAATCTAGAGCTAAACTGGCAGCTGGCAAGCCAGCAATCCTCCTGTCTCTGCTCCTTCACCCAGCCACACCCAACCTTTTCACTTGGGTGCTGGGAATTCGAAACCAGACCCTTAGAGCTGCCTAGAAGGCCTGACATGTAAGTCCTTCCTCATTCTTTTTTTTTTTTTTAAAGATTTTATTTATTATTATAAATAAGTACACTGTAGCTGTCTTCAGATGCACCAGAAAAGGGCGTCAGATCTCATTACAGATGGTTGTGAGTTACCATGTGGTTGCTAGGATTTGAACTCAGGATCTTTGGAAGAGCAGTCAGTGTTTTTAACAGCTGAGCCATCTCTCCAGCCCCCTCTTCCTCATTCTTTACTGCTGTAAATAGTAAAGCTGTGAGCCCAGCCCCTTGGAACACCGTTGCAGGCAGAGTCTGCAGTGGAATTATGATGTTCACGACCAGAGGATCTCCAGAAAACACCGGGCTGTTTCTACCCTACCTCACAGCAGTCTTGTCCACCGTGAGAACATGACAGAAGTCTTACATATCATCATGCTCTGTGCACACAGTAGGCTCAGTAAAATGTTTGCCTAGTATGTGTATGACTTGCAAATCCTGGCAACTTTCCTGGAAAAGCAGACTAGCTTCTGAGTGCCCTGAAAAGTCTGAAGTCAGCTGTAAGACTGGACACCATGATGGAAGATGCTTCTCACATCCTTTGTTGCTTGCTCTCTGGGCCATGAAGAACCCTGAAAATCTGGTCACTTTCTTTGTTAAGTTGGTGTGTGTGTGTGTGTGTGTGTGTGTGTGTGTGTGTGTGGTTTTTGTCTTCAAAGCTGGCCTTGAGGATCCAGGTTGCTATGGCAACCCTGGAGCAAGGCCTTCCTTTCCTTCCATCTTGGGAGCCCTTGTTGCCATAACAACCACTGAGTCCACTCTTCTTTTCCCAACTGTGTGGAGGGGAGGAGACCCATTCAAAGGAGGCAGGACCACACTCCTTCCCAGGCCCAAAGAGTCACTGCTACCTGGTAACCAGCAGGTGAAGAAAGTTCGGGGTTCAGGGGAGTGGGGTGTGTCCATGCTGTAGACGGTGATGTAACTATTCTTCCTCAGCACACCCACTTTAGGTGGCATGTGGGGAGCCGCCCTCACATTCGCCATTACAAGATAGCGCTGATGTCCTGCGCTCTAACATAC
>NC_034592.1:77649077-77656585 GCF_900095145.1 Mus pahari
GGCTCTTCGCTCTCTTTTTTTTTCTTTTTTCCCCTTTCTCTTCTCTCTCTTCTCTTCTCCCCTCTCTTCTCTTCGCCCTTTGCCTGTTGGAAGCTTACGCTCTCCCTCTCAAGAGCATTAAAGCGTTGCTGTAGAAGGATCCTGTCTGTGTGCCGCGTCATTTCTTGCTGGCGAGAAGGTAGCGCGGGACAGTGGCAGAGCAGGATCTGACCTGGCCTCTAGGAATGCACAGCTTGAATGAATCAGAGCCCTGAGCCAAGGGCACTGTGGCTCTATGATAAATGTCCCCCATTGCCTCAGGCGTTTGACTTCTTGGTCCCCAGTTGGTGGCCTTGTCCGGGGAGGTTTAGGAGGTGTGGCCTTGCTGGAGAAAGCATGTCACTGGGCGTGGGCTTTGAGAGTTTAAAGACCTGGGACATTTCTAATCTTTTCTCTCTGCTGTTTGTGACTCAAGAAGTGAGCCCTTGGCTTCCTTCTTCTGTGGTCATGCCTGCCTCTTGCTGCCATACTCTCCTGAGATGAGGGACTCCATGCCCCTGGAACTGCAAGCCCAAATAAACCCCTTCTTCTATACACATCCCTTTGTCATGGTGTTTTATCTCAGCAATAGAAAAGTAATTTCGGCCAGGCGTGGTGACACACGCCTTTGATCCCAGCACTCAAGAGGCAGTGGGAGGTGTATCTGTGATAAGGCTAGCCTAGACTACAAAGCAAGTCCAGGACAGGGTAGAGAAAAACATCATCATCATCATCATCATCATCATCATCAACAACAACAATGATGAAAGAAAAGAAAGGTAATCATTACACTACATAAATGCAAGCAGAGTTCCCCTATCTGCTTGCCCCACCTTGGTGAACCTCCTTTCTTCTTGCTTATTGTCTGCACCAGAATAGGCTCCTCCTTCTCACCCCCCAGGCTCCATAAACCTGCCAGCCACAATGTCCCTTTGCATTGCAGACATCTGCTGGGTTTGCCTCAGCCATCTCTCACTTGGAGACCACTCCCATTTCCCTCGGGGGCTGGTACTCCTTCTCTGTCCCCAGCCCGTCAGCCATGGCTGCAGACAGATGACTCTGGTCCCTGCCTGCCTCCTTAAGCTCCCAGCTGGCTTCAGGATCCAGGCTTCCATCCCTGGAACACTGTGAGCAGTTTGCTCATTTCTGCTTTGCCTGTGTTCACCTGGTTCCTTCTGCCCAGGTATGATTCTCCCACCTCCACAACTCGGTCCCTTCCTGTCCCTCTGAGGTTTCAGTCTTGACCTTCCAAGCTGGTGGAAGACAGGGTTTTCCACTTGGTTCTCCTCCAAACTATGTTACCAAGTTATGAACACCAAGAGGGTCAGGGACCATCTGAATATCACCTTTGATGGAACTCAAAGCTCTCTCTACCCCTCAACCTCAAGCAGGTGAGGGAAGCAGTGCAGACGAGCCGTGTGGTGCATCCTTGGGGTTAGACCCTGCCTTTATTTAAAGTGAAGATTTGGGGCCCAGGAGGTAGCTCAATAAAGCACTTGAACAGCAAGTACAAGAACCAGACTGGATCTGAGCACCCCCTAAAAACCTGGGTGTAGTGACTGAAGCTTGTAATCCCAGCGCCCAGGAGGTGGGAGACTCTGAGTCTTGAGGGCCAGGCCCCCTAGCATAGTTCATGAGATCCAGGCCTCAACAGAGCCCCTCTCCTTTGAAACCTTGAGAATGACATCTGAAGTTGTCCTATGGCTTCTCCTTCCATGTGCATGCATTCCTCACCCCCAGCACACACACACACACACACACACACACACACACACACACACACACACATACACTCACACCTAACACTCACATACCTGTATGCACCTGCCCACACCCAAGCATGCATGTGCAAGCACACACACTTATAAAAGGCTTGAGAGAGATGGATCGGCGGGTAAGAGCATTTTCTGAGCCGGTACGAGGACAATTCCAGGACTCGGACCGGTGCAGACAGGAAGACCATGGGGACTTGCTGCCTGCCAGCCTAGCTCTAGGTTCTGTGAGAGACCCTGTCTCAGAGTAATAAAGTGGAGAGAAATAGACCTGATGTCTTCCTCTGGACTCCTCCCATGAACTGGAGCCCTATACATGTACATATAACACACACACACACACACACACACACACACGCACACGCACATATACCACACATATACAACATACATTCTCACACAATCAAATATATATAATAACTATATTATATAGTTATAATAGTATATAATATATAATAAATATAATATACAATAAACATATAACACATATTTATATACATACACTCTCTCTCTCTCTCTCTCTCTCTCTCTATATATATATATATATATATATATATATATATATATCCACATGCATACACACACATATATAAATAGATACCCATACAAACAGGGAGACCAAAAGAAGTTGGGACAGAAATACAGGTTCCAACAGAGAAGAGGAGAAGGCAAAGAATTCCTTAAATAATGGCTCAGGGAGATCAGTAGGGCCCTTGTCTAGGGCAGAGGGAAGCCAGAAGATCTAAGGGCCAGGGAATTTGTCCCCAGGAATATGAATGGATTTGGCAAATTATGGGACAAGTTTGGCCATGTGGAAAATTACAGGGAGAGCTTGGAGGATTTTGTCAATTGTCTANATAAAATAAAATAAACAACCCCAAGCTGATGAACAGTAATAACTGACAAGGAAAACAAAAAGATAGAGGGCAGCAGCCCACCACTCGGCCTGGGATAACCGCATCGAGGCTGTGACNAGGGTGAAAGATATAGTGAGCGTTTAGAAAATCTAGGGGGTTGGGCTGGGGGTGAGTGGGATTGGGGATGGGTGTTGGGGGAGGGNCTGGAGAGATGGCTCAGAGGCTCAGAGGTCCTGCCTTCAATTCCCAGCAANCACATGGTGGCTCACAACCATCTGTAATGAGATCGGGTGCCCTCTTCTGGCCTGTAGGTGTACATGCAGGCAGAATGCTGTATGCATAATAAATACAATCTTTTTAAAAAGGAGGCAGTCATTTGGGGAGCCTGCAGAGAGAGGAGGAGTGCATGGGGGAGGAGGCCCATCTCAAGGCTGAGAGAAAGACATGGGAGGGCCTTCAGAGCACAGGTGTCTCTTAGAGACTGAGCCGAGCCCGCCCACTGAAGCACAAGGTGAAGGAAGCAGGGGCAGCTGGTGCCTGACTGCCTGCTAGTCCCAGCCATGAGCCCACTGCTTCCTGGAGTCAATCAACTGCAAGCAGGAAAGGTTTGAGAGAGGAAAAGAATGTGAGCACTGAACATGGGCAGGCTTAAAAAAAAACCTTATTATCCTTTAAAAAATACAATATAGGGATTATTTGCATAGCATTTACATTGTATTACATATCATAAGTAACTCTGAGATGAGTNAAAGCATNAGAGGNTGAAGGTTATNTGCAAACAGGACAGTGTGCTGTTGAAGGACGTGGGCTCCTCAGATCTGAAACTTGCGTGGACCTTGGAGCTCATGGGAAGGAACCCAGGATGGCTGTCATGGCTATCCAGGTAGATTCCAGGGAGTACTTGGGTGAAAACAAAACTCATTTATAACGTTTTGGATGTACAACATACCTAAACTTAAGGGACACAGTGACGGCGGTTCATAGTGCTAAGTGCCTACGTTAAAGAATTAGAGATATTACATCCTGGTGCCTTTCAGCACGCCTGAAATCTCTAAAGCAAAAAGAAGAAATAACACCAAAAGGCATAGGTGACGAGAAAGAACTGAACGCAGGGTTGAGATCAATAAAATAAAACTAAGGAGGACAACGCAGAGACCATGAAATAAAGACTTGGTTCTTTGAGAAAATAAGATTGTTAAACCTTGTCCAAAAGGCTAGATATCAAGAAAACAAATAACCCAACTTAAAAATGAGGTACAGGTCTAAAGAGAGAATCACAGAGGTTGGGTACAGAGCAGGGCAGGGAAGGGGAGTAGATAGGTCTCCCTAGGAAAGGGAAATAGTCTAGAGAGTTACGGGTGGATGGTAGGAGGGACTAGAATGGGAAGGTTAAGTGAGAATGGGGGCAATACAGGAGGCAATATAGGGAGACAGCTAAAACTCGGGACCACTGGAGGGGCAGTACTAAAACGTAATGCAGCAGAAGTTTTGTGAAATATTTATATCTACTAAGGAGATCTAAATGAAATCACCAAATAGCAACGGATATCCCCCTTTAGCCATTTTCTGTCACCAAATGAAGCTTCCAGCACTAGGATGGGGTTACTTCTAAGTGCTGGCCAAGGGCTCCCATGGGAACCTCCAAACAGCCCAGGCTGTTGCCAGGGCTATAGGCTGCTCTCACAAACTGACAGCAAGACCGCTTTGTCGAAGACAACATTCTCACTACTCGTTGCGACATGGAGAAGTCAAGCTGGCGCCTACACAGAGCCTTCAGCCCCGCGTGTATCTTTGGTACAGGAAGGTGCTCTGCATGCTACCAAACTGTAAACAGCAACTCAGCCACAAAACCTTTGCTCGAAGATGATGTTTTCAAGGTACACCAAGGCAATGTGGCACAAAGCTTATAGAGTAGCCACCCAGTATCTGATTTGACTTAAGGCCTATGCCACAAGACGGACCCCATACTTTAGTGACCGAGAATCTGAGACTACATAGCCCAGGGGTGCTAGAGTAAAACGAAACACTACTGTTTTGTGTTTTTTGTTTTTTTTTTTGTTTTGGTTTGTTTTTGTTTTTTGTTTGTTTGTTTGTTTTTTAAAGAGGTAGCAGCTAGGTGGTGGTGGTGCTGACCTTTATAATCCCAGCACTTGGGATGCAGAAGCAGGCAGATCTCCATGAGTTCAAGGCCAGTCTGGTCTACAAAGTGAGTTCCAAAACAGCCAGGGCTGTTATACTGAAAAACCCTGTCTGAAAACAAAAATAGCAATAAAACTCCTAATGGCATTCTGCTGTACGCCTGCTATGACCAGTTCCTCATTCAGCCTCCGTCCTAGAAACTTCCTCTAGCAGCAGACGGGACCAAATAGAGACCCGCAGGCAGACATGATACGAATGAGTGAGAAACCCTGAAGTATTCAGCCCTACATGGGATGTCTGTCAAATTCCTCCCCTCGGAGCTCGGTGAACCCTGCAGAAGAGGAGGCAGGAAGAGCATCCTTTGAGTATATGTAATCATTTCCAGCTTAGTTCTTTATGGGATTCCTCAGTGTGTGAACAAGTGGGTCTCTGCATCTCTAGCTGTTTCTTGAACCTTTTCTTGGGTTTGTTTTCTTCTGTTTGTTTTTCGAAGTGTTAGTTTTTGTTATATTATAATCCCATACAAGCACATTTGTTTTCTTTTCTTTCTTTCTTTCTTTCTTTCTTTCTTTCTTTCTTTCTTTCTTTCTTTCTTTCTTTCTTTCTTTCTTTCTTTCTTATATTTAAGTACACTGTAGCTGTCTTCAGACACTCCAGAAGAGGGAGTCAGATCTTGTTACGGATGGTTGTGAGCCACCATGTGGTTGCTGGGATTTGAACTCTGGACCTTCGGAAGAGCAGTTGGGTGCTCTTACCTACTGAGCCATCTCACCAGCCCGCACATTTGTTTTCTAATGAGAGACAGAAAGGGAGTGGGTCTGGGTGGGAAAGGAGGTGGGAAGGATCTAGGAGGAGTAGAGGGAGGGAAGCCTGTAATCGGGATATATTATTGGGGGTTTCAGTAAAGGAGGAAAAATGGTCAGATGCAACAGATCGCATACCCACACACAGCCAAGTGTCCAGAGACATCTCAGGCAGAGGCCTCGGCTACCCAGAAGGTCCCTGGACAGGAAGCAGAAGGACAGGAAGTCAGAAGGTGGGATGGAGGAGAGGGCAGCTGTTTCTGAGTATCCTGCAGCTTACTGAAATTCACAGCGCCCACAGAATGCCCCGCTTGTGGCTGCCCACTTACAACCCGAGGTCAACATGAGCAGGCATGAGCACATAAAACACAGTTTTACGTGTTACTTTCCTCGCTGCACAGACAGCTGAGCCCACCTCTAACTTCTACCCGGGTCCCCACAGCCTGTGTCCTCAAACAAGCCCACCAACCTTCAACTCGAAGATGTCATTACTGCCTGTCACGGCCTATGAAGGACAAATATCTCTTTGTGATGCTGTGCTTTTACCAGTTTGGACAATTTAAGAGTGTTCTGTCTTGTTTTTTTTTTTTTTTTAGACAGGCTCTCATGTAGCATAGGCTAGCCTCAAACTTGCTCTCTAAGGCTAACCTTGAACTCCTACTCTTCCCAATGCCTCTTTCCATGTGCTGGAATTACAGGCATCCACCACCATGCCCAGCAAAGTTTTTGCTTTTAAAAATATTTTTAAATTTAACCAACTCTATTTTCTCATTGCGCAGTTGAATGAGAAGCATGTCTCTGTGTCCTTGTTGGGGACATGGCTTCAGAGGCTCACATAGGGTTTATTCTGTGTTCCAGTTGAGGACATGGCTTCTTTGGTAGCTCACAGATGGTTTGGGCTCCTGGTGGTCATTGGGAAGAGTTGCATTCGCAGAGGACAGAAGATGAGCTTTAACTTCACCCCATGCCCATTTATGTATTTGCTTCTGTGGGCATGTGAACCACGGTGCACATGTGAAAGTGGTAGACAACTGTGGGAATCGGTTCTCTCCTCTCCCCATGTGGGTCCTGGGACTTGAACTTGCATAGTCAGGCTTAGTAGCAAGTGCCTTTACCCACTACGCCATTTCACTGGTCCACCAATCTACTTCTAATAAATGAGTTTTGTTTTCATCCAGGTACTCCCTGGAATCTACCTGGATAGCCATGACAGCCATCCTGGGTTCCTTCCCATGAGCTCCAAGGTCCACGCAAGTTTCAGATCTGAGGAGCCCACGTCCTTCAACAGCACACTGTCCTGTTTGCANATAACCTTCANCCTCTNATGCTTTNACTCATCTCAGAGTTACTTATGATATGTAATACAATGTAAATGCTATGCAAATAATCCCTATATTGTATTTTTTAAAGGATAATAAGGTTTTTTTTTAAGCCTGCCCATGTTCAGTGCTCACATTCTTTTCCTCTCTCAAACCTTTCCTGCTTGCAGTTGATTGACTCCAGGAAGCAGTGGGCTCATGGCTGGGACTAGCAGGCAGTCAGGCACCAGCTGCCCCTGCTTCCTTCACCTTGTGCTTCAGTGGGCGGGCTCGGCTCAGTCTCTAAGAGACACCTGTGCTCTGAAGGCCCTCCCATGTCTTTCTCTCAGCCTTGAGATGGGCCTCCTCCCCCATGCACTCCTCCTCTCTCTGCAGGCTCCCCAAATGACTGCCTCCTTTTTAAAAAGATTGTATTTATTATGCATACAGCATTCTGCCTGCATGTACACCTACAGGCCAGAAGAGGGCACCCGATCTCATTACAGATGGTTGTGAGCCACCATGTGGTTGCTGGGAATTGAAGGCAGGACCTCTGAGCCTCTGAGCCATCTCTCCAGTCCCTCCCCCAACACCCATCCCCAATCCCACTCACCCCCAGCC
>NC_034592.1:77656725-77665139 GCF_900095145.1 Mus pahari
GCCTCGATGCGGTTATCCCAGGCCGAGTGGTGGGCTGCTGCCCTCTATCTTTTTGTTTTCCTTGTCAGTTATTACTGTTCATCAGCTTGGGGTTGTTTATTTTATTTTATNTAGACAATTGACAAAATCCTCCAAGCTCTCCCTGTAATTTTCCACATGGCCAAACTTGTCCCATAATTTGCCAAATCCATTCATATTCCTGGGGACAAATTCCCTGGCCCTTAGATCTTCTGGCTTCCCGCTGCCCTGGGCAGGATATTTGTTCTCTAATGGCTTTGTAGTTGGTAAAATCTTTCCCTATTCTTTAGGTTGTTGTTTTGTCCTAATGATGGAGTCTCTTTGATCGGGTTCAGGGTAGCTGGTTTATGTAGGGGTCTTTGATGCATTTGGAGCTGACTTTTGTGCAGGGCGGTAAGTACGGAGCCACTTGGATTCTTCTGCAAGCAGCCACTCAGTTTGACCAGGGCCACTTGTGGAAATTGTTATCCTTTTTCGCAGTGTGTATTTCTGGCTTTTTTATTTAAAAATAATCATGTTTCCTTAGGTGTATGAATTTATACCTGCTTTTTAAACTTGATTTTATTGATTGATATGTCTGATTTTGCAGGAATACCATATTGTTTTTACTACTATAGTTCTGCAGTACAATTTGGGGATGGTGACCTCCAGCAAGATTATTAGTCAAGATTGTTTTGGCTGTCCTTGTGTGTGTGTGTGTGTGTTTCCATATGAAACTGAAAACTGTCCTTTCAAGATCTGTAAAGAATTGTGTTGTCATTTTGATGGGGATTACATTGAATCTGCAGCTAGCTTTTAGTAGAACAGACATTTTTACTATATTAATTCTGTCAATCTGTGAGTACTGGGAGATCTTTCCATCTTCTGATATCTTCTTCAATTTCTTTCATTAATGTCTTAAAATTTTCACCATACAGATCTTTCATTTGCTTGGCTAGAGTTACCCCAAGATACTTGAAAAGTGCTGTTTCTCTGATCTCTTTCTCAGTCCATCATTGTATAAGGAAGGGCTCGTGACTTTTGTGATGCAATTTTCTATCCTGCTACTTTGCTGGAGGTGTTTAGCTGCTGTGGGAATTTTCTGGTGGAATTTTAGGAACTTTTATGTGCACTATTATGTCATCGGCAAGTAAAGATAATTTGACTTCTTTTCCTTTCTATCCCTTTGAGCTATATTAAATGGGCACGGACAGAGTAGACAACCATGCCTTGTTCCTGGTTTTAGTGGAATTGCTTTGAGTTTGGCACACCTAACTTGATGTGGGCTACAGGCTTGCTGTAAACTGCCTTTATTATGTAGAGGTATGTACCTTGTATCCCTAGTCTTTTACCACGAAGGGTGATGAACTTTGTCAAAGGCCTATTCTGCATCTAATGAATTGATTTAGTGGTTTTTGTCTTTCAGTTTGTTTATATGGTGTATTACACTTATTGATTATGTATGTTGAGCCATCCCCGAATCTCTGGAATGAAACCTACTTGATCTTGCTGGATAATCTTTTTGATGTCTTCTTGAATTCAGTTTTCAAGTATCTTATTGAGTTTTTTTTTGTATCTGTGTTCATAAGGGAAATTTGCAATTATTTCTTTGTTGGGTCATTATGTGGTTTGGTTCTCAGGATAACTGTTGCTTTGCAAAACAAGTTAGGCAGTGTTCTTTCTGTTTTTATTCTGTGGAATAATCTAAGGAGTATTGGCATTAATTCTTTGAAAGTCTGGTAGAATCTTGTCCTGACGCCATCTGGCCTTAGGCTTGTTTTGATTGATAGACTTTCAATGACTGCTTCTATTTCACTAGAGGTTATAGGTCTCCTTAAATTGCTTATTTTCTCTTGATTTAACTTTGGGAAGTTGTATGAATTGAGAAAATAACCCATTTCTTTTAGATTTTCCAATTTAGTGGAGTGTGGGTTTTAAAAGTATGTCCTTAACGATTCTCTGGATTTCCTAACTTTGTTAATTTGAATACTCTCTGCTTTTCGTTCATCTGGACAAGGTTTGACAATCTTATTTTCTTAAAGAAACAAGTCTTTATTTTGTTGTCTCTTTGTATTGTCCTCTTTGTTTTTTTTTGTTTGTTTTATTAATTTCAACTCTGTTTAATTCTTTCTTGTTACCTACTCCTTTTGGGTGTGATTTCTTCTTTTTGTTTTAGAGATTTCAGGTGTGCTGAAAAGCACTAGAATGAAATATCTCCTATTTTTTTTAACATACACACGTAGCACTATGAGTTTGTCTCTTAGAACCACCATCAACGTGTCCTATAAGTTTGGGTATGTTGTACATTCATTTCATTCAATTTTCAAAAGTCTTTCTTTCTTGATCAGTTTTGTTCAGTAGAGAGTAGGTCATTTTCCTTGAGTTTGTAAGCTTTCTGTTGTTTCTGTTGTTGATATCCAGTATTAATCCATGGTGTTCAGACAGAATATAGGGTATTATTTCAATTTTCCTGAATCTGTTGAGACTTACTTTGTGTCCAAGTAGACGGTCAGTTTTGGAGAAAGTTCCATGAAGGGCTGAGAGAAAGGTATATTCCTTTGTGTTTGGATGAAATGTTCTGTAAATATGTTAGGTCCATTTGGTTTATATTATTTAGCTTTAGCATTTCTGTGTTTAGTTTTTGCCTGGATAACCTGACTATGGGTGTGAGTGGGTTATTGAAGTCTCCCACTATCACTGTGTGAGGGTCAGTATGTGACTTAAGCAATAGTAGTGTTTCTGTTATACACTTGGGCATCCTTGTGTTTGGTGCACAGATGTTAAGAATTGCAATATCCTATTAGTGGGTTTCTCGTTCCTTTGATGACTCTGTAATATCCTTCTCTATCTCTTGTGATTAGTTTTGGTTTGAAGTCTATTTTGTCAGATATCAAAATGGCTACCAGCTTGCTTCTTAGTTCTATTTGTTTGGAATATCTTTTTTCTCTCTTTTTACTCTGAGGTCGTGTCTATCCTTGTTGTTAAGGTGTGTTTCTTGGATGCAGCAGAAAGATGGATCCCGTTTTCACATTCATCGTTAGTGTGTGTCTTTTTATTGGGGAATGAGACCACTGATATTGACAGATATCAATGAACAGTACTTGTTGATTTCTGTTATTTTGTTATGTGGGGTGTGTGTGCATTGTAGATAGATGCTACTTAAATTTGGTATATTGTGGAATATCTTATCTTATCCACCTATTGTGACTGAAGATTTTGCTGGATATAGTAGTCTTGGCTGGCATCTGTGGTCTTTTAGAGTCTGCAGCACATCTGTCCAGGCCCTTCTGACTTTTAGAGTTTCCATCGAGAAGTCAGGTCTTTTATATATAGGTCTGCTTTAGTATGTTACTTGGTATTTTCCCCTTGTAGCTTTTAATTTTTTTCTCTTTTGTTCTGTACATTTAGTGTTTTGATTATTATGTGCCAAGGGGACTTTCTTTCTGGTCAAGTCAATTTGGTGTTCTGTATGCTTTATGTACCTTAATCAGCACCTCCTCCTTTAGGTTAGGAAAATTTTCTTCTATGCTTTTGATGAAATATTCTGTGCCTTTGACCTGGGTTTCATCTCTTTCCTCTATTCCTGCTATTTTTAGATTTGGTCTTTTCATAGTGCCCCATATTTCTGTATGCTTTGTGCTAGGGTTTTTTAGATTTAACATTTTCTTTGTCCACTTCTTCTATTGTATCTTCAATGCCTGAGTCTTTCTTCCATCTTTTGTATTCCATTGGTGAGGCTTGCCTCTGAAGTTCCTGAATTTTTTATTTCCAGATTTCCCTTGGTTTGGATTTTCTTTATTGATTCTATTTCTACTTTCAGGTCTTGAACAGTTTTATTCATTTTCTTCCAGGGTTTGTTTGTTTTTTTCATAGATTTCTTTAAGGGATTTATTCATTTCCTCTTTAAGGACCTCTATCATATCCCAAAAGGATATTTCCAGGCTCCTGTCTTGTGCTTCAGCTATGCTGGAATACCCAGGGCCTACTGTGGTAGGGTTGCCAGGCTCTGAAGCAGACACATCATCTTGGCTGATTTTGATTCTCTTTTTTGCTGGTGTCTGGGCACCTGGGTTGAGAAGACTATAATTCTCAGTTTTGGTACCTGGTCTTATCTTTTATTTTTGTTAGGTGGGTGTCTTGTTTCTTGGTTTCTGGTGCCCTTTCTGGTTCTGAGGAGGGTCTGGTGTCTGTGTGCCACCTGGTGGGGAATTCTTGTGAGATCCTGTTCCTCGTGGCCATTGGGAGTTCCAGGTAAAATGAGTTTCTAGGTATTGGGAGCTGACAGAATGGAGATGGGGGCTGGAGAGATGGCTCAGCGGTTAAGAGCACTGACTGCTCTTCCAAAGGTCCTGAGTTCAAATCCCAGAAACCACATGATGGCTCACAACTATCTGTAATGAGACCTGACGCCCTCAATCCCAGAAACCACATGATGGCTCACAACTATCTGTAATGAGACCTGACACCCTCTTCTGGTGTGTCGGAAGACAGCTACAGTGTACTTACATACAATAAGTAAATAAATTTTTTTTTTTTTTAAAAAGAATGGAGATGGGCTAGGAGGGGTGTTGCTGAGGGGGCCTACAGTAGAGAGGCAAGCAGGGTGTTCCACCAGGATCTGCTTAGTCCCCTTCGAGTGGGGGCAGGGCTGGGCTGAATCTGGAGGATTGGATTTTGAGGAAGGAAGCTTGAAGGGGAAGGTCCATGTGACGCACTGGAGACGGAGGCCGGAGGGGTGGTGGAGAGCAGGCTGTGGCTCCTGCTCTGTCCCAGAGCTGGGGGAACAGATTTGGAGGGGAGGCGGGAGAGGTGGAGATCTCCAGTTAGCTTACCTGCTTCCCCAGTTGGCTGCCTGGTTCCCAGGGAACACCACACATTTTCAAGGCCCTTGTGAGCAGCTGCTTTTGTGGATGGGTGATGAGAAGGGTTTGGTGGCCTTGCCTGGCTCCCACACACATGTTATTTAGGTGGGAACAGATTGAACTTGAGGGTTCCAGGATTTTCACACGACCTTTAAATACTCCAGACTTGCAGTTTCCTTCTTTCTTTAATTCAAAACTGGATGGTCTTGGAGAGAAAACACAGAATTGGATGCTGTTGCCCTGCGAGTCTGCCTCTTCCCTCCCTCTGCCCTGGCCCTCCCTGCCTCCCACTCACTACCCAGCAGGCAGGCTTCATCTGGCCTCCATCCACACTCCTCTGTGGGAACTGCTTGCTTAGAATTCACCAGCCCTCCCCAGAGGCCTCAGCTAGGGGTCTGGGGCTGTTTCCTTCTCCAAGCCAAATTTAAATCTCCTTGAATGTCCCCTTACCTTGGCTTTGGGTCACAGAGGAGCCCTACTTTATTGATACCATAAAACGAAACAAACCAAACTGCTGGCTGCGGAGATGACTGAGTGGGTGAAGTGCTTACCATGCGTGCTAGCTTACAGGCAATTCCACTAGTGTTTCCCAGGGACCTAGCAAGGCCTTCCTTCGATGATCGGCTGCTGTGGCCACGACCAGGTGTGGGATGCGTATGAAAGGACGCATGAAAGTGGCGTATGAAAGCCGCCACTGCAGCTTTCTGTCCCTCTCTCTGCCTCTCTCTCCCTCCCTCCTCCGTGCCCCAGCCTCGTCTCTGCCCTCGTGGCTCTGCTCCCTATCTGTCTACACGTTTACTCATCTGTTTCTGTCCTTTCTCCAGGTCCTCGCTCCTCCCCCCACCCCCAGAACCACCCTTACACCAGAGTGTTTGCGTGGCCTAATTACTCAGAGGCGTATTTTGGCATGAGCCCACCAGGTACCCCCTCGAGACACATGATATTTCATAACAATGCAGTCATGAGGGCCTGAGTTTGATCCCCAGATCACACAGAATAAACTCTGGCCTGGTGGTAATGCACTTGAGACCCTAGTACTGAAGAGGCAGAAGCAGGGGCATCCTGGATCCCATTGAACAGCCTACCTAAACTGATCAGGTGGGCCCCCGACACAGTGAGAGACCCTGTCTCAAAGAATAAGGGAGACGGCTCCTGAGGAACAAATGAATGTGTACACGTCTTCTCGAGGGCACACATACATAGATACACACATGAGCACACACACAGAGACACGCACATGTGAGCACATGTACACAAAACAGCAAAACAAATTCCTTCCCTATCTTCACTGTTTATTCTGATTTTTTTTCACTTTATTGCCTTTGTTCTGAAAAATTTTTTACATTGATTGATTGATTGTGTATGTGTGAGAACCAGCTACGTGTGGGAACCAGGATCCAGGAGGGGATAAGGGAGGTGAAGTCACCAACCTGTAAAACTGTCTCTGGAGGCCAACACTGAGTACAGACCTAATGTATTATGTAGCAGCAATCATTTTTATACAGCCTTTGGACCAGTGGGGGAAATTAACATGAGTTCTGGGGTAGCCAACCATCTCATTGTCACTATGGGGAGGTGCTAGGCTCCCAGTCCCCAAATGGACTTTGGTGTAGATGAGGGAAGCAGCCATCGCCCTGTTCTAGGTCCAACCTGAGGCTCACTAGTTTGTCAGGATCCGCTACCTTGTGTCATGCTACAGTGTGCCATGCCAGCAGACAGGGGCATTCATACTACAGGGTGGTGTGGAAGAATTCCTCACTGACTTCCGGGCCCCACCCAGGGGTTGCAGCACCCACATGTATGGAGCATAAGTATGGGCACACAAATGATACAGAGTGCTTGAGGCCAGAGGACAACTTGCGAGAGTCAGTTCTCTCTCTCTCTCTCTCTCTCTCTCTTTTCCTTGGTTTTGTGAGACAGGGGTAGTCTTCACTGTCCTGGAAAACTCACTCTGTAGACCAGGCTGACCTCATACTCAGAGATCTACCTGCCTCTGCCTCCCGAGGGCTGGGATTAAAGGTGTGCATCACTACCGCCTGGCTTCAGTTCTCATGTTCTACCAAGAGTCCTGGGAATCAAATTCAGGTCACTGAACTTGGCAGAAAGTGCCTTTCTGTGCCGAGTCATCTCTGAATCTTGCTGGTCCATCTTTTTGATCTTAGATGACTTTCTGTGGCCCTGTATGACCACCGGTGTGGATTGGTCCCTTGCTGAATTCCCATCTCTAAATTCCATCTCCCTTAAATTCCCCTCTTAGGGGAACTCCACATCTCCTTAGAATTCTCTTAAGCCTGCAGGGGATGAGGCAGGCTGTGTCTCCCAGGAGGTCTTGACCTCAGGACTCTAAGAAAGCCAAACCCTTTGTCTTCTGACTCTTGCCAGTGGGGATTGAAGCTCTGACGCTCCCTGCTCCTCCCTCCTCCTCCGTTACCATCTCCCCATCAAAGTTCAGCTTGACTAGAAACACCCCACACCCTCTGATCTCATCAGTGGCCTCTGCTGTCCCCAGCATTCGGTCACTCCCTTGTTGTTCTTGGAATGTTTGGGAGGGAACATTGTCACTATCATGTTTTCTTTTTCTAAGAGTCTTGGTATGAACTAGATCCTGTGCAGCATCAGATGCCTGTGATCCCAATAAGGCTGGGAAGACCAGTTATTATTGGCCTTTGTTTGATTTATTGATTTACTTAGGGCACTGCTTGTACCGCTCCTTCCCAAGCATAACGTCACTTGTTACCTGGAACAGAATAACCTGGAGAAATGGCTGAAACAATGGGTTGCTGCCCTAAACGACCTGACCGCAAAAAGCTTACTCAGTGGAGAGATTCCTGCAACAGGAGGATCACAAGTTCAAGGTTAGATTTACCTACATAGGAAGTTTTGAGGTCAGCTTGGGCTACACCAGAAGCTGTCTTACAAAAACAAGAGAAGACCAAAAATAACAATGGAGAGGCTTCAGTTAACCAGTTCGATTCTCCTGAGAACCCAAAATGGCACAGAACGTCATCCTCCAAAGCAGCGTGGATGGCCTCATCGCTGACCTCTGGAGGACATGGCCATTTGTCTCGTTGAGTTTCCAGCCCTCCCCACAGAGTTCTGACAGGGAGAGGTGAGGTGAGAGCCAGGAGAAATTCTCCGGGTTAGAGAAGGTCTAAGATAGAGGCCGGCTTGTGTCTCCCTGATGTCTCTCCTGCTACCTCGGCCATACTGCCTTGCTCAATCTCACCATGAACACTCTCATGGGGCAGGGAGGGGTGCACACGGCTTCACTAGCACCCCTCTCCTCTCCATCTGTCCACTACTCTGTCCTCACAGTCTGTCTGCTGTCCAAGGTAGGAAGGGGTCTTAGCTACTTTTGAGCTATGGGCTGTATTCAGTGGTCTGATGAAGCTCTCTCCTTCCAACAGACAAACAAAAAAACAGAAAAGATTTTAAAGCAATAACAAAACATTTAAGATAGTGAAGGGGCTGTTAGAAGCATTTATTAAAATATTAGAAAACTGCTGGGCGTGGTGGCACACGCCTTTAATCCCAGCACTCGGGAGGCAGAGGCAG
>NC_034592.1:77665234-77675275 GCF_900095145.1 Mus pahari
AAAAAAAAAAAAAAAATTAGAAAACTGTATTTGTAGTATTGGATATTCAGCTATATCATCAGAGACAAAATCCACCTTAAGTTCAAAGCACTGATGACCCTAGATGGTATATTGAGACATCTGCAATGTTACCTGTGATAGAAGAATGCATGTTATATTTTTATTCTGTAGTTTGAAGCTGGCATTTATCATGGATGATGCTATGGTCTGAAACTGGATTATCCTCTAAAGGTTCAGGGTCTCACTCAGCTGGTGATGCTGCCTTAGGAGGTTCTGGAAACATTAGTTGTAGGAAGTGGGTCACTGGGGGGTATGTCCATAGTCCCAGGGAAATTGGGATTTTTGAAATCTTAGTCTCATTAACAAAGGAATTTAGAACAGCCCTGGAAGGAAGAGCTGTTCCAAATTTTATTAGAGAAATTTTATTAGAGAAATAAGGCAACTTATTGAGAAAGAGCAGGGATATTGTTGTGCTTGGGCCGCTGCTAGGAGAAGGGAGGTGGAGAAGCGGGAGACACAGGCTGCTTGGGTTAGCCGTGGGAGGGTTTGGGATCGGCGTGCAGCCAGGTAACAGAAACAGGGATTCAGAGAGCTCCTGAGAAGCCTGGGGTGTCAGGAAAGCATACTCAGGCCTTTGTCAGCACCCAAAAGGGAATCTCAAGGAAAGGTCCCAAATAACTTACCCACCGATTAGGAGAAGACCTACCCCATTGTCCCCTGGGACACTATGCCAGCAAGAAAAGAGAGACTGAAGTTCTTAAATTCAGACTCCTACCAGAATCCTGAATCTGGTGGAATTTAAAAGGCATCAAAAGTAAAGAACAAATAAAAACATTCTCTGACAACAAAAAAGAAAAAAAAAAAAAAAAGAAAAGAAAAGGAGAAAAGGAAAGGCCACATTGTTCTGGTCACTTGGAAAAGTTGGTGGGCTCTGTCGTGCCACAGGACAGACGTGATGTGAGCCTCTGCCCAGATGGGGATTTTGGAGAGTAAAGTCCCATCTCCTCAGCATGGCTTCAAGTGAACCGACTTTCCTGGGATTGGGGTTGGGGTGGAGGTGGGGGTCAAGAATACCTGATCACGTGATTGAGAGACACAGCTGCATTAACTTCTTAAAGGAGGAGACCATATCAGGCCTCCACCCAGGGATAGAATTTATAATCTATTATTTTGGACAGGGGAAAGTAGCTTTTCCTTAATGGGCACCAACAAAACCCAAACACCTCCACCTTTAAAACAATTTTTAAAGGTTGTTTGCAGTTGTGTGTTTGTGTGTGCACACTTGTGCCATGGAACAAATGTGTTACAGGACAACTTTCAGGAGGTGTTTCTCCCCTTCCACATGTGGGGCCCAGGGTTTGAACTCAGATCCTCAGGCTTGGCAGTGGGTGCCTTTACCCACTGAGCCATTGCTGCAGTTCACCTCCACCTTTAACACTGTAATATAAATCCTAAGGCAGCGGGGAGCTGATGCTTACCTTCCCAGGGTTATCTAGGAAACAGGAGGTGGGGTCTGAAAGAGAGACAAAGACAGGGAGAGAGGACAAGGGAGAAGGGGCCAGGGATGGGGAAGGGGGTTGCCTCAAGGGACAAAGGGCTGCCTCTGGATAGAGCGACAGACTTTGCTCATAGCAAAATAGCATTTTATAAATGTAGAGAGGGAACACCGTGTTAGGATGAGGTGGTTCATTTTAATTGGACATGTTAATTAGAGTAGACAAAAGAAGGTTTTCGATTGCTGGACTTCAATACTTTGATAGCTAGACCTTGGTAGTCAGCCTCAGAGGGAACAGATCTGGATGGTTAGCTTTAGGAATGTAATCTAATGGTTTGTGCAAGGCAGTGGGCGGCAGGGCAAGGCCAATTAAAGCCATATTTGGCATGCTTGGGCTGCTAGCATTGTTTTTCCCAGAACTCACACTCTGTAGACACCTGTTGTACTGGCTAGCTTTGTGTCAACTTGACACAGCTGGAGTTATCACAGAGAAAGGAGTGGGGCATTTCTTCAGTTAGTGATCAAGGGGGAGAGGCCCCTGTGGGTGGGACCATCTCTGAGCTGGTAGTCTTGGATTCTATAAGAGAGCAGGCTGAGCAAGCCAGTGGAGGCAAGTCAGTAAAGAACATCCCTCCATGGCCTCTGCATCAGCTCCTGCTTTCTGACCTGCTTGAGTTCCAGTCCTGCACCCTTTGGTGATCAACAGCAGTATGGAAATGTAAGCCGAATAAACCCTTTCCTCTCCAACTTGCTTCTTGGTCATGATGTTTGTGCAGGAATAGAAACCCTGACTAAGACACCTGTTGACTGTGTTTCTAGGATGGGACTCCCTTGGGGTAGGGAGTGTGACTCAGTGGGTAGAGTACTTCCTATGTAAGCAACAGGACTCTAGTTTGGAACTCCTCAGCACTCACGTAAAGCTGTTGTGGTATCGTGTGTCCATCATTTTAGTGTTGGGGACAGGAGGATCCTCGAGCTATGTAGCTTAGTGGTGAGCTCCAGGTTTAGTGAGAATCCCTGTCTTAAAGGAATAAGTTGAAGACTATAGAGAAAGACATCTGACAGTTTACCTCCAACACAGACACACAGACACACAGACACACAGACACACAGACACACACCTCTACACACATGGACTCCTACATATTCTCACTCAGGCATACACGCATGAACATGCATGCCCATGATCACACATACACACACATACTCATGCACACATACTATGCATGTCCCTATATTAGCTATGAATAGGTAACAAACAAAACCCCAAACCAGTAACTTTGAAGAACAACCTACTATTTCTTGTGGGTCTATGGGTGGTCCTGCTGATCTGGGCCAGATCCTGTTGTCCAAATGGGTTCTTCTGGTCCCTGGCAGATTGGCCAGTGTCTGGTGATCTAGGTCAGCCTCCGGTAGGACAATGTGTCTCTCTGCTGTATGGTTTTCAAACTGTGTCTGCCTCAATTTGATTGCTGTCTTACCAGCCAAAGTAAGTCGCTGTGTCCGGCCCAAAGCCAGTGTTGGAGGACATTATCCAAGGGCAAGGGCAGGGGAGGCATAAAAAACGTGGCCACTAATGTAATCAATCTGTCATCGTCACAATTAAAGGATCAGCTTCAAATCCTCGGTGAAGTAAGACAGGCCTAAATCAATAGACAAATACATAAATAACGCTTGAGTGTGAGGTGGCCATTTATAAATTCATCTAGTGGGAGAGCCTGTGGCTACAGCAAAAGCGTTAGAAAAATGTTGTAAGTAGAGGCTGGCTGGTTACTCTCCCATTACTTTTTCTTTAAGCTGGACCACAAGCCCCTTGGGTTGTCCCTTCCCGTTTGATGCACCATCAGTTTCAGCATCCCATGCCATTTTTCATAGAGAGGTTTTTCCTTCCCTGAGGACTGAGGCAACAGCCTAAAACACACTTTCCGTGATACTTGACTGAGCTGCTATATGCATCAGACACTCTGTCAGCAGCTCAGGGTCATAGCTCAGCTTCCCTGCACCAACAAACACTCGCCCCTTAGCCTCACACATGTCAGTTAGAGGTGGCAGGGCAGCAGCGTGGAGTACAGAACACAGTCAGAGCGGAAGCTGCCAATAGTGGCCAAAAGGGGCCATGTGGGCAAGTCGACCCCCAATCTTGAGTGGCATTTGGCACAGGCTGTGGTCCCCAGCATGAATCTTGACTCACCATGTACAGTCTGTGTGGTTCTCAGCAGGCAGGCAGGTGGTTTAGAGCCCTGGGCTCCATGGAGTTTCCTCTATCTATAAAATGGAGGGATTCAGTCTTACCAGCTGTGTGAGGATTAAACACACAGCGCTCTCAGGCTTACAATTCTTCTTTCCTCTCTTCCCCCTTTCTACTACCCTTGAAAAATATTTTTTTTAATTATGTGAATTTGGGCATGTGTGGATATAGGTGGAGTACAGAAGAAAGAGGGAATCAGATCCACTGGAGCTGTCCAAAGTGAGTGTTGGAAACCAAACTTCAGTTCTGTGTAGGAGAAGATAAGCCCCTAGCCACTGGCTATCTCTCCAGCACGCTTCTACGGTACCTGTGGGCAGGGCCTCAAGCATCTCAGACTGGCCTTGAATGTTACAGAGTTGATAACCCTAAACCCCAATCTTTCTACGTCTACTTCTTGGGTTATGAGGTTGTCACCTCTTGGTATGAGGGTCTCACACTTGGCTTATGAGATTACAGGAATCAAACCCAAGGCTTCACACATGCTGGGCAGGCGCTCTACCAACTGAGCCACATCCCTAACCTAGTTTTTAATTTTTTTTTTTTAATTTGAGGAGCAATAGAGAGGGGAATAGCATGGTACAAGCCATCTGATCAAGAGAGTGAAAGAAGGGAGCGACACTCTCTAGGGAGGGGAAGGAGGTGAATACAGGAGAGAGGTAGGCAAAACAAATGAATCTGAAAAAGCCACCAGGAGCACTATTAACTATTCACCTAGAAAGAAATACCTATAGTACACATAATTCCATGTATATTTAGAGACATATGTGTCTCTCTATGTCTCTCTCTCTCTCTCTCCACACACACACACACACACACACACACACACACACACACACAGTTCCAATGAGATTTTCTCGGTTTGGCTGACAGCGCTCCCTCTAAGAGCTACCCAACAAAACCCTCAATACCAGCTGTTTGAAACCTTCTTTTGAGTTGTTGGCCAAGGCTGTCCAAGAGACACTCAAAGCTTAAGGTCTTTCTAATGCCCAGTATTATTTCTTACAGACTTAAAATTCTCAATGCATTTACTAGTAATAGGAATACGGTTCTCTGTCAGGGGCTCCTTTGAAAAGGACCACCAAGGGCACCGGGCTCCGACATCTAATGGCTCACAGTTGCCAGTAACTCCAGCTCCAAGGGATTTGACACCCTCTTCTAGCTTCTATGGGACCTCAGACAATACATGGCATACACAAGCACATCTGCACGCCTGCACGCACACACGCAAACACAGTATGAGAGGGGTTTGGGAGACAGCTTTGCAGTTAAAGCACTTGTTTCGAGAGTTTAGAGAACAGAGTTGAGGTCCCAAGAACTCACGTAAATGAGGGTACCCTTGGTGGCTGCCAAGCCTGGCTCTATCAGTAAGCTCTGGTTTGACCGAGAGACCTCGACGAGCGAGTTGTGAGAGTGATCAAGGCTGGTTCCTGACATCACCCTTGGGCTTCTACATGCACATATATGCTCACTTATGTCCCAAAACATATACACTCTTCTGAAAGCCACATACATGAAAAAATGAAAAAAAAAGTCTGTGAGGAGCTACATTATAACTTCCTTGACTCTGGCAAATATTTTACAGTATGTACACATATTAACACATTTCACTGTATAGTGTAGTGTGTCTGTGACAACTTAGTAAAGCTGGGGAAAAAGGACCTGAGCATTGGGAAAGTCTTGCCTCTGTCTGAGTCTCTCAGACTTCTGGATTTTAGTTCTCGTCTCTTGTCGATGATGTTCTTCCAAGACTTAAGGACGATATCAGACTAAACCCTGCCCTTGTGGGTCAACTTCCCTCCCAGAAACTGCCATTTTTAGCCTCCATGGAAGTCTTTGAACCTTCTAGACCTCCTTGTTTTTGGCTTGTGACTCTCATTTGGAATCTGCTCTAATGTGCTGTTTTATATTTTAAAGTGTTTCTGTTTTTAATTCATAAACTTACCTGAATTCTCAGTTGGAAAGTGGAGGGCTCTCTAACATGCTGGAGCAGGACAAACAGATTTTGCCTTTCCCTGCCCCTCTCTGCTAAAATCAGTTAGGTGACATTCCTGAAGCTAGCCCCCAAGGTCCATCCCTTATCTGGCTGCTGACTCATTCCTGAGACAAAACAGCAAAGTCCAACAATTTAGATTCAGTTTTTAGTGAAAATGTCTAGTCAGGACTTTCCAGCTCACCATAGCACAGACTCCCTGTTTCTCTTCTTAAAAACCCATTCCTGCAAAAAACAATGACTGCTGCTACTCACTGTAGGCCTCCACCAGAGGCAGCCCCCACCACAACAACTTGCCCCACTGGGTTAACACATCTCCATTGGGCTGAGAACTTGGTGTCTGGGTGCGTCTTGTACCAACTCCAAGGGCCCACCTCTCCCTTGCACTGCCAGCTTGATGACCTGATTCATAGAATCTACACAGAGAACGCAAGGCTTATACTTGGGATCCCAGTGGCTGGCAAGTGGAGGTAGGTTTCTTGGGGGCCCTGTGGCCAGCCAGCCTATCTTAGTTGGTGAGCTCCAGGCCAGTGAGAGATTCTGTCTATTTTTAAAAATTAAAAGTAGATGGGGCCATGGTGTAGCAGAGGATGGCCTTGTTGGGCATCAATGGGAGAAGAGGCCCTTGGTTCTGTGAAGGCTAGATGCCCCAGCGTAGGGGAATGCGAGGGTGGGGTGGAGGGAGGGAGTAGGTGGGTGGGGGGAACACCCTCATAGAAGCAGGGGGAGGGGATGATATAGGGGGCTTCTCGGGCAGGGGAACTGGGAAAGGGGATAACATTTGAAATGTAAATAAAGAACATAGCCAATAAAGAAAAAAAAAAAAGTAGATGGGGCTGGAACGATGGCTCAGTAGTTAAGAGCACTGACTACTCTTGTAGAGGATCCAGGTTTGGCTCCTAGCACACATATGGAGGCTCACAATGTTTGTGTTCCAGTTGCAGAGCATCTGACATCCTCTTTGGCCTTCATGGGCAGTGGGCATATGTGGTGCACATACATTCAGGCACTCAGGAGTATATATAAAAATACATCTTAACAAAAAAGGTGGATCGTACCTGAGGAATGGCACCGAAGATTACTCTCTTTCACACGCATGCATACATACATAAGTGTGTGCATGTGTGCATGTGCACACACGCGTGCACGTGCACACACACACACACACACACACGCATGCATGCATACACGCACAAACATACACACTACCCCCTTTATCTGAGTTTACACAGAACATGTGGTTTGAATGCATAGCTTTTGGCCTATGTATTTGTAATTATATTTTCAGTTACTTTGTATCTTAAAAATGACAGATCAAATCCAGCCAATGAACCTGAAATCCCTCTGGGCACTTTTGAACAGCACTGTACCTGTCAGTTTCTCTCTTAAGTGTTGACTGTCTTCTCTCCGTTCCCAGTGCTGCTCCCACTGCCTGGGGTGGCAACAGAGAGGCATTAGGCTGACAGGAGTGGTTCCTTCCAGATGTTGAGCTTCAGGCTCAAGGTGCTCTTTTAACTGGGGCAGCAGGCTTTCTGGAAATAGCAAAGAATTGTGTACGGCGCGCGACACTCCCTGATCCATCGCTTACATTTGCGGCTGACTCATTCCCTCCCTCCTCGGTTCTTTCACAGTGACTTTAATTACATCATGGGCTCATTGTTTTCTGCCTTGATTTATTCTCTTCCTGTGATTCTTGTTTATCATGTCAGCGACATTGGGCTGGCTCACCTCTGAGGCCTGTGTGAAATGTTCAGGACTCTGGAAATAGGATCCAAGATCATCCTGTGTTTCTTTGGCTAGTGTGTGCAGACACCCCCGGGCTTGTGAAATACACACGCAGAAAGAACTC
This sequence comes from Mus pahari, assembly GCF_900095145.1. Lineage (NCBI taxonomy): Eukaryota > Metazoa > Chordata > Mammalia > Rodentia > Muridae > Mus > Mus pahari. The sequence goes on from NC_034592.1 coordinate 77,672,817, forward strand.
TCTCAACCTTGCTTAGCACCTCAGCTATCTGACGAAGTAGATAGGGTCAAGGGTCATGCACAGAAGAGTCAGGGGCAGAGCTTCTGAGAGATAGGACTGCAATTGCCTAGGTCGAGGAGGAGATGGCAGAATGGTCTCTAATGTATGAAGACAGCGCCTTGCACAGGAGCCCCACCTGGCCCTGTCACCACACCTCACCCTTGGCTCTCAACATCCTCTGGCTTTGGCTTCGGCTTTGGCTTCGGCCTTGGCAATAAAGCTTTCTCTGGTCAAAGGAATAATGACAAAGGCTTGTGTGTAAGCAGGAGCTTGAACGACAACCAAAGCGCTTGCACAGTTGATGCGAGTGCTTTCTCGTGAGCATCCTAGCTACTGCTGTGGGAACTCAGTTGGGCTGGGTTGGTGGAAGACGACAGCCACGTGGGGCAGACGAGGCCAGGCTGGACAGGTATTTGGCCAATGAGCCCAGCTGTGGTCAGTACCCTGCTGACCGTCCCAGATGTACAGGCCATGGATGCTTCTAGGGAACCAGAGTTCTGAATTTTATCTTAAAATCGGCTAATTCCCTCTGAGTGTCACTGGGAGGACCAAACACAAGGAGAGAGAGAGTTCCTGGGACATGTTGAGAAGACAGTGGCTTCTCCAGTCAGTGCCCCATGACAGAAACAGCGGGGACCTGGGGCCCAGAAAAAAACCAAGGACCCTCTTCGTTGGCTGATACCTTCCACATCAGCTCAAGGTGAAGTCCAAGGCCAGCCTAGCCTCCACCTCACGGCTATACTATGCTGTCTCCTGAATTCCCCACTGCAGCCTCCTGAGCAGGCCAGGCCTTGAAAAATTCATGTGGCTTCCACTTAAGGGCCTGGAAAAACCAGGCAAATCCAAGACTTTCCCTCTGAGTGCGTGGTTCAGCTGCACGCTGGGCACTGAACTGGAAAGGGGCATCTGCTTTTGCCCTGGGCATGGGCTCACTCCTGATCAAGGGTTTCCCTGCACTGCTGGGTGCGCTGGATGACACTCCCCCAACCCCCATTGTGGGTGCATGCTGTTTGTTGGATCATTCAGAATGAGAATTTCCCTGGAGGATTAGCTTGCCACTTGGCCTTCTTTGAGTTCCCTTCCATAGGGGACTCCTTTCTCTTCCTTTGAGGCCATTGTCTCCCTGAAAAAATGTGTCGGGTAAGCTCTTGGTAATTACCTCAAGGTGAGTGTGTGTGTGTGTGTGTGTGTGTGTGTGTGTGTGTGTGTAGGATATAACCAACCCAGGGCTGAAATAAGATCAATTAACTCTGTAAATTTCAAGGTACTACTATCTGGAAGACTGAAAACAAAAACCATACAGATGGAGAACAGTTTCCTTTATAAATGGAATTAATTTGGGATTTTTTTTTTTTTTTTTTATGAAATTCATCTTTCTTTCCCTTTCCCCTTCTCCTCTGGGCAGCTCACTTCTCTACCTGTTCTGGTGGTGTAGGGTGACTGCGGCTAAATGAACCAGGCTCCACCTCTCAGCGTCCCAGGGCTTTCAGTGAGTCACATCGCAGTTGTGGTGGCAGCTGCTCCTCTCTAAAGTGGCATCTATATGCAAGGAGTTTCTAGCAGTGTAAACTATTATCCTGTACAGTTGCACGGGTCAGCTGAACTTAGCTGGGCGGTTCTGTGTCTGTTGTGTGGTTGTGCCAGGCAGTGGCTCGATCTGGGGTCATCTGAAGGCTTCACTGTGTGGTTGTCTGAGATGGTCCTGTCTTTGCATGGTGTGGCTGGCAGCGGATGGTGTCACCCCAGGTATCTAGACATAGCTTCTCCCATGGGCTGGGTTTCTCATCTTGTGACACTTGGGTTCTGAGATAAACGTGCCAAGATATCCGGAGGAAGCTGCAGAGTGCCATGTCGTTGGGAGCACGGGGCCCTCACTCTTTCTGAATGATAAGATTCTTTCTGATGCTCCTTTTATGATTTCACAGCACGGCTCCTATGTCCTCTGCTCCTGAGTCAGTTACAAGTTTATGAGTCTGAGCAGAGAGCCAGCTGGGCCCAGGCCCTGGGGAGGCTGTGTCCCACGCTAAAGATACAAGTGCATGATGGATTCTCCATTCTAATTAGCTGGGAGGGAGCTCAAGGCTGTAGAGGAGCCTGGCTGTCTTATCGGCACCTGCTGTGCCTGGCTGTGCCCACCCACCCAAGTGGCTGTGCCCACCCACCCAAGTGGCTGTGCCCACCCACCCAAGTGGCTGTGCCCACCCACCCAAGCTTCCCTACTCTCCACCCTGCTGTTTCCTCTCATCACCTGATCACAGTGGGGCCTGTTAGGTGAGAAAGAGGAAATGCAGTTCCTGCCTTGTATCTACAAGAGAAGCTAAATGTCTTAGTCAGGGTTTCTATTCCTGCACAAACATCATGACCAAGAAGCAAGTTGGGGAGGAAAGGGTTTATTCGGCTTACATTTCCATACTGCTGTT
>NC_034592.1:77676560-77694761 GCF_900095145.1 Mus pahari
TAGTTCATTTCAAATATAGTCAAGTTGATAACCAGGAATAGCCACAACACTAAGTCAGAGGGAGAGTGAGAGAAGAGGACCAGGCAACCAGTCATAGGATGGAAGGAGCTCAAAGGAGCTTAAGAACAATGGAAGGAGGCGTCTTTCGGGGAAGAGGAGGGCATTACAGGAGAGAGCAGCATAGATGAAGCCTGGGTTGCCCTGTGGCCTGGAGAGCAACTGCCTGGGAGACTGCTGTGGGAACGGAGTGTGACACAGTGGAGATGTAGGCATGGTCCAGGCACCTCCTAGGCTTTGACAAGGACAGAGCGAGCAGCTCAGAAAGGCTGAGACCTGACTAAACCCAGGGCTCCATGGCTTCTTGGTCTCAACTCCTTTCCAACAGCTATCACATAACTGCACTCGCTGCCCTGGGGTTCCCACTTCCCTCTCCTGTTTCCTTGAGGCTCCCAGCAGACTAAAGGTGTGTTGCTTTTCTGCACCATTTAGTATAAGGACTTCAATTAAACCATCTTGTGCCGGATCAGTAAGCAGCCCCAGGGAACTGTCCCTGTCAGCCTCAGGTCTGTGTTTTTGTCCCCATGCCTGGGGAAATGGGGCAGAAGCAGTGATCAAGCAGACCATGAACAGATAGGGAAGAAGCATCCATCCCCTCTTCATGCGGCCTGTGGATGCCGTCTTCCCGGATGCTGCCTCCCTCTGTCTAAGCTGCTTCCAGGCTAGGCTCCTGTTCTGTGAAACTTCACCCAAGGCAGCGGGACTACGGGCCTTTTCCTGACTTGCCCCACAAAAGCAAGTTGCCTCTGCTCTGAGCTTGCTTTCTGCCTTTTGCAGGATGAGATCTCCTCTCCTTTTCCCTGTCCTGTGCATCAGAAAACTGACCTTGTAGAATAATCAAGAGGCTCCCTACTGCTTGGTGGTTTGGCCAATGAGAGGCACTGGTCAGGGGCAGGAGGGAGGGAGGGAGGAGAGGGAGGCTGGGATGCTCTTTGCTCCTCTGGTTTTGGCTCAGGCTCCTGCACACCACATTCCCACTCATCCCCAGTCTTCTGCAGACCCAGCAACACTTCCGTAGGCGTTGGTGACTTCAGTAGTCTCTAGCGTTCCCAGCGCCCTCCTTGGCATCCTCAGTCCTGCACGGCTCTCTGTAAACCGTTCACTAGAGCATCATCAGTTGATCTATTAGAACAGAATCCGGTTTCTTGCCAAGACATTGGTGAATGGGCGACTGAAGGTGCCTTCCAGTGCTGATATCTTACACGTTCGGGGGGTGGGGAGTGTGCAGTTGCAAAGAACTGGCCACTTTCCAGACTCTGAGGTTTGGTTATCCTAGACAGAGGGTCCGGGTGCAAGAATCCCTGCTCATTGGCAGTTTTCCCCTCTTCTCAAGTTCTGTGCCTGTAACTACCCCTGCTGTCCTAACTGCTTTCCTGTTGCACAGGGTTCCTGATTAAGAGCAATTTAAAAGGTGCATTTTGGCTCAGAGAGTCTCTCCTGGTAAAGTCACATACACACTCCACCCACAGTCAAGAAACAGGATGATTCTACTCAGCTCACATCCTTTTTATACAGTCTAGGACCCAGGGAATGTTGCCACCCACAGTGGGCAGGTCTTCCCATCTTAATGAACTCAACTAATATACTTCTCCCACAAGGCTTTGTCCAGAGGCCTGTTTCCCAGGTCATTCTAGATGTCAGGATGGTAACATTAGTTTTGTAACAAGGCATACATACACACACTGCAGAAAGATGTTTAGTCATGCGAGGATAATGCTTGTCCCTTCTGAAGGACACAAGGTGACATTTTAGAAGCAGAGCCCTTACTTTGTAATTCTGAGGTATTTTGTTATTTCTAAAATACCATTTACTGTAGGACTATTCTAACAGCTTCTTAACCATCTCCAGCCTCCATTCTCCACGAAAATTCGTAATCTCAGATCTGATCCTGCCACTCCTGCTCAGAAGCCCTGCTCAGGGCTGTTTAGCCAACCTTAGTGTTGGAGTCTGTCTTTCATCGCTGCATCCCCAGCCACTGATATTGTATTCCACTATAACAAAAATGCGTGGCGTTTGCTAACTTTCTGAGCAGCTCACAGTTCTGAAGGTTCAAGGGCCGGGTGCCAGCATCAGGCTGGCTCTGATGAAGGCTTCGTGGCAGATGGCATCTCATTGGTAAGGATGTGTATGAGGGGACCAGAGGACCAGTGGAATGACACAGCAGCCAGGCTCTTTTCTAACAACCCTCTCACCAGAACCACCTCAGGGTTACCGGAGAACTACCTCATTCCCGGGGAGCCAGATGACCTTCCAGTAAGGCTCATTTCTTAACAATCTCACCAGTTCGATACTGTGGCCAACACTCAAGCCTCTGTAATGTAGCCACACCCCAAACACAACCCGGGGAAGGAGAGCAGCCAGGCCTCCCAAGGGGTGGGAACACTTTATGGAGGTATGGGGTGCCTCAGGGAGGAACAGTGGGTCAGGCAGAGGGCAACCAGCAAGGGGGCTATAGAGGGGGCCATGTAACTAGAGGAGGATGGGTCAGATCACCCCACCTTAGGCTGGATGGCTTTACTGTTTTAACTTCTGTGTTGGGAAATATTTCAGAGAGTTAAAGAACAATGACAAGATATATTCACGCTTAAGATTTCCCATGGCCACTGAATGGAATCAGATGACAGCAGGCACCCTTTGAGGACAGGGAATTCGAGGTCTAGTGGGCAAGCATTTGCATCACAGTTCATTCCATTTTTGGACTCTGCTTCTTTTTAAGTGAGCTATAACTGAGTTCCAGAAGAGGCTTCTAGGTAGTGTGGGGGAGTTGGCAGGACACATGCTGGTGTAATAGTTGGTTCTGATTCATGAAAAGTCCTGCTGGGTCTTACTTGTGGCTTTCCTGGTCCAGTCCCAATAAGAAGTGGGGACATCTAGAAAGAAACCATGGCTCCCAGGAAGGACTCCTGCAGATGTGGCATCAATAAATAAAAGTCCCAAGCTTATCTGATTCTTCTCTTCTCTATCATCCACTTCAACAAATCCCTCAGACTCACTCGAAACATCCGACCTGACCTTTTCTCTAGGATGCCACCCTTTAAATCTTATCCCAAAGAGTGTTACCTACATAACCCATCAATCAGTCACCTCTCCTGGCGTTGTGCAGTTCCTGTTTCTCTCCAACCTCCCCCAGGGTTACCTTTCTCCGGCCGCCTACCTGCCTCTTACCTCTACAACTGCGGCTGAGAGCCAGGCTCACAGAACCTGGGGAAGGTGCTTCCAGAGGCGACTGTGGAATGGGCTGCCCTTCCACTCGCAGGCAGGGAAGTCTGGGTAGAGGGGAGGGGTATTTTCTAAGCCGGTGGGACAGGCCGGTTGCCCTACCTGTCCCTACTTTGTGTTCCAAGGAGCATAAAGTCTGGCGTTTGGGGGTGGCAGGAGGAAATGGGTGGACGGTCTGTCGGGAGTGCTAACGAGGAGTGTGTTTCAGCTGCTCGCAGTTGTTCTGCACAGAGGAAGCAGGAGGCTGGAAGCCTCTGGGCGAAGATGGGAAAGCTTTAAGCTGGGAGTCTGCGTCCCTCCAGCCACCAGCTTTGGTGGGGACAGCAGCGGCTCCCACTGGCTTCTCCTTCAACTCTGCATTTGGTTGGTTGTCTCTGCCCATCGGCGGCCAGCTCCAGGCCTGGTCCCACCCCATCTGCCGCACAATCAACCGCGATTGGCTGAGCTCGGCAAGGCTAGGCTGCCTTGCCTCTCTCCATCAGATTCTTCATTAAACAAATGAATCACAATCCTAATTAATTTGAGCAACAGAATTTATGTAACTACTCCCAGCAGGATGTCTGCTCTCAGTCGGTAGCGAGATTAATTCCTCTCTCTGGGAAATTCCAGCCGCGCTGGTCAATAAAACCTTAATGATGACAGAAATTTCCCATCTGTCTCTGCTCTGAGCAGGTAACCCCTGCTACCTAGACAAGGGAGAGGACAAGGACGGTGAGAGACTGACAGCCCGGATGAGCCCTGACCCACCTAGAACACACACTAGGCACCAACCAGCGACAAGACTGCCAAGCCAGGCTTGTCCTGAATTACCTACACCCCGAAGGGGGGTGTTTAACTTCTATTTGTGGATTGAATAAAAAGTATAATGTGTTGCTCGGTGCGTTGCTTAGAAAATGGCCCTAAGGACCAGATATATGACTCAGCGGGTTGCTTGCTCATCCCGCAAGTTTTACATCATGAGTTGGATGTCCGGAACCCACATGGTAGGATGAACGAATAAACTCCTTCCAGGTTTATTCTGACTTCTGCCCATGCAGTCACTGCATACATGCTGTCTCCCGCCCCCAATAACTTTAACTTTTAAATGGCCTTAAGATCCAGAATTGCAAACACTTCTGGGCTTCCCCCTCCCTTTCCATTCCACACCTAGTTTTGCCTTTTTTAGTCTTCTGAATCCTCTGGCCTACAGATTGGTCCTTGATGTCACCCTCCTGCCCTTGAACTAGTCATCCCTCCCTTGAAACAGGCCTTTTCTGTCTGCACCAGGAGGGTGTCTAAGTGAAAAACAGTTTGGAATTAGTTTTCATTCTGACTCCCCCTATTCATTCATCTGATAGCAGCCTTCACCTCCTATGCAAAGTACACGGACTTCTTTGGGCAGGCAAAGCACTGTGAACATGAGTCAGGGGGTGCCCGACTCATTTAATTATCACCGGGTGGTGTTTTAGGCAACAGTGCACAAGACAACTGGTTTCTAGGTTACAATCATCAGGCAGGCATAGGGTTCTTTTAGTGAGATTACAGGGAGGGAGGGGCTTGGTGAGGACCTCAGGCTGGTTCTCAGCAGAGGGCTGGCACAGAAAGAGCAAGCCAGGCCCCACCCTGCTCTCTGCTTTCCATTACTTTCAGGAGAGCTGTTGCCACTGTGACCCCTGCCACCACACCATCTCCAGAGGGTGGCCCCAGGGTGCTGCCCACTCAAGTGTGATCTTTGAGCCTACAAAGCTGTGAGCCAAACAAGCCTTTTCCTATAAAGCTGCTTTCTTTAGGCATTGCACTGTGGTAACCATAGTAACCAGCAATGGAGGCATATAAGCCTCTAGGGGCCATGCTCATTGTAGTGCAAGGAAAGATTCGGGTGAGCAGTGGAGGAGTGGGGCGGAGATTTGATGGTACATTTTAAAGCAAGGTAGCACTTTAGACACATGAATTTTCTCTATATATGTATGTATGCATATATACATAAAATTAAAAAGGAAAACATACATTTTTATATTACACCTTTTGTTTAATGTGTGTACTCCTGTCATGGTGCATGAGAGGAGGGCAGGACAACTTGCAGGAGATAGTTCTCTGCTTCTACCCGTCTGTGCATGAGATCAAACTTAAGATCAGGATATGAGGTTCAGTGGCCTTTACACACTGAGCCATTTATTTGGCTTGCCCATAATATAGTGTGTGTGTATCTCTATATGTGTATGTGTGTATATGTGTTTATGTATGTGTACATGTGTGTATATGTATATTTATGTGTTTATGTATATGTGTGTGTATATGTGTGTATATATGAGTGTGTGTGTGTGTGTATGTATGTAGGTTGTGTGTACTAGCTGGAGTAGTTGCCTATACCTAGAAACACTATTTTGGACCCCTAGTGGCCACACTGAGCTGGGACTCAAGACGATTCTCTCATTCTTGTCCCCATCACGACTGCTTTAATCTCATCCCCAGCCCTGTAGCATCCTTTTGGCAGGGGCCAGTCTTCCCATCCTACCCGCACTCACAGAGGACTCTGCCAAACCTTGGAGTAGAACCAGCTTTTCTCCTTCCAGTGAAGATCTCTCAGCATCTCTCAGCATCCCCTCACCCATCTCCAGTCCTTCATGTCAGCCCCCAGGTCCTGGTAACACTTTCTACCTGGGAACCTGGCATCTGGCAGTGACTCAAGTAGAAGAATCACACACTCCTTCCCGTCTACCAGAACAAGCTCTTCATTCTCCCCCTCAGCCTAGGGACAGGTTGATTATGAATGACCCTCTTCCCACTTTAACTTCATTCACTGCAGACTCCTCCATTCTTGCTTCAGACCCAGGGATTCCCCCAGCGCCGCCGACATGCATGTCTCTCCAGATAACTCTTTGCTTTACTGTAACCTACTGGTAGGATCCTCTCTTCTCACCACAGCTCCAGCTCACAGTGTACCTTCGCTCCAGATGTGGACAGGATCCCCTTAGCTATTCAGGAAGCTCCCTCAGACTTTTCTCCTAGGCCACCTCTATTCCTCTCTGCCATCCTCCAAGCTGCACAAATGCTCCCTGTCAGGCAACCCACAGCCACCATAGTCTTCTAAGACCCAACGAGGCGCCAATGGTAACTAAAGAATAGAATACTCACTCAACAAAGACAAGACCGGGTGTCAACACCTAGAATCACCTCAATCATCCCAACCCAGATGCCTAGACACCGGTGCAGTGATGCAAATGTGAACAGGACAGTATGCCTCCATCTGCACCCAGCAACCCGAGAAATGCAATATAACTGAAGCACAAGACAAAGGCTTCAAAATAGCCACTATGTATATGTTCAAGGACCTAAGAAAAAATAAGAATAAACCCCTTAAGTCTGTGAAAATAAGACAGTTAAATGAAATAGTGAAATAATGAAAATAATGACATGAAAATATAATTTGACTAAGGAATAGAATCACTAAGAAAAACTAAGACTGAGAAAAAACTAGAAATAAAACATTTATAAAGTAAAGCCAAAACGTCACCAGTAAGTAACCCTCACCAACAAGACATGGAAGAGAGAATCTCAGGTGTTGAAGACAAGATAGAAGAAATGGTAGAGGAAATGTTAAAAAAATGTAGGCACAAAACATCCAGGAAATCTGGGACATTATAAGAAGACCAAGTCTACAAATAATAGACATAAAGGAGAAGAAACTCAGATCAAAGGCATAGAAAACATTTTCAACAAAATCACAGAAGAAAATTCCTCAACCTAGAGAAGGAGGTGCCTATCACGGTTCAAGAAACTCACAGAACACCAAACAGGATCAGTAAAGAAATTCCTCATGAAAGACATACGATAATAGAGATACTAAATGTACAGAAAAGGAAAGAATATTTAAAAAGCTGCAAGGGAAAAAGACAAAGTAATATGAAACAGTAGGCCTATTAGCATAACACTGGACTTCTCAATGGAGACTCTAAAGTCCAGAAAGGCCTGAACAGATTTTCAACAGACTATAGATGATGTATGTTTGCCAGCCTGAAATTTATAACTAGAATAACTATAACTGTCAATCACAATAGATAAAGAGAAACATTTCATGATAAAAACTAAAGTTAAGCCGGGCATGGTGGTGCACGCCTTTAATCCTAGCACTTGGGAGTCAGAGAAGGCAGATTAACTACATGCAAGAAAACACAAGGGATAAATAACCTCATACCAGTGAACTGAAAGAGCAGGGTGGGGGACCCACTCCACAACAAGTAGTGGGGACCAGTAGACTCACTGATATCAGTGGTCCCGGCTCCACAAAGAAAAGATACTACCAAATAAAAAGATACACACTAACAGAGTGAAAAAAAGATTCATCTTTTTTCTGCATCCAAGAAACACACTTGAAGGTCCAAGAAACATCACCTCTGGGTAAAAGGATGGAAAACAATATTTCAAGCAAATGGACCCAGGAAGCAAACTAGTCCAACCATTATAATATCTGACAAAATAGATGTCAAACCAATACTAATCAGAAGAGATAGGGAAGGACATTATGTACTCATCAAAGGGAATAGCTACCAGGAGGATATTGCAATTCTAAACATTTAGACTCGAAACATAAGGACATCCAAGCTCATAAAAGAAACATCACCCCAGCTAAAATCATATATTAATCCTCACACAGTGATAAATGGGTGACTTTCATAGTCTTGCCAATATACAGGTCATCCAAACAAAAACTAAACATAGATGTAACCACTTGGACTTTTCTATGTCGGTCCCAGTTCCTGAATAATGACACCAAGGCTTATTTATGAATTAATATCCTGGGCTTATTCTCATATTAACTATCAAGTTTATAGTAATCTAAGTTCTACCACATGGCTGGAGACATCTCCTCAGTTTCATAACTAAGTCTGACTTCCTCTGAGTCTGGGTAGTCCATCCCCCATGTCTGACTTTTTCCCAGAGTTCCCCTCTCTCTGCCGGATATCCCGCCTAGTCTCTCCTGCCTTGCTATAGCACAGTCAGCTCTTTACTGAGTACAGTGCACAAGAGATTATCCATACACATAGAAATGTTAGAATCAAATGTCTCACATTGAATGGACGTAGCATATATTTACAAAACATTTCACCCAAACACAAAAGACTGTAGCTTTTTAAGAAGCCCATGGCGTGTTCTCTCAAACCGACCACATACTTGGACATAAAGCTAGACTCAACAGATACAAGAAAATCAAAATAACCTGCATCCAATCTGATTAAAATTGGTTATCAACAACAACAGAAAACTTTCAAACTAATGTATTCACTACTTGAAATTCACTACATGAAAATGGGTCAAGACTGAAATTAAGGATACTAAAAAACTTTTTAGAACTGAATGCAAATGGTAACATAACATTCCCAAACCTATGGAACATGGTAAAGGAGGCTGTAAGAGGAAAGTTCATAGCACTAAATGCCTACATTAAAAATTGGAGAGATCTCATATTAGCAATTCAATAGCACACCGAAAAGCTCTAGAACAACAAAAACACAAATAACATCTGAAAGTAGATTGCAAGAAACAAAACAGAAACAAAAATATAAAGAATCAATCAAATGGAGTTGGTTCTTTGAGAAAATAAGATTGATTAAACCTTCAGCCAAATTAAAAGACACAGAGAGCCGGGCAGTGGTGACACACACCTTTAATCCCAGCACTTGAGAGACAGAGGCAGGCAGATTTCTGAGTTTGAAGCCAGCCTGGTCTACAGAGTGAGTTCCAGGATAGCCAGGACTATACAGAGAAACCTTGTCTCAAAAAAAAAAAAAAAACCAAAACCAAAAACAAACAAATAAACAAACAAAAGACACAGAGAGAAGATCCAAATTAGTAGAGATGAAATGGAGGGTGTCACAAGACACACAGAACCTGGAGACTTATGAGGCCATGCTTTGAAGCTCCGTACTTCACTAACCTAGAAAATACAAGAGAAATGGATTAATTTCTTGATATATATATATGACTTACAAAAGTTAAATCAAGATCAGAAATGCAATTTAAAGAGACTCACAACACCAAGTAAAATAGTAGTAGTAATTGAAAGTTACCTAACCAAAAAAGCCCAAGGCCAGATGGATTCAGCAAAGATTTCTAACAGCTCTTCAAAGAGGAATGCCAATACTCCTCAAATTGTGGCACAAAATAGAAACAGAAGGAATATTGCCTAATTTTTTTTCATGAGACCACAATTATCCTGATATTCTAACGATATAAAAATCCAACAAAAAATAAAAACACACCAACTTCCTTTATGAACACGGATGCAAACATTCTCAATAAAACACTTGCAAACTGAATTCAAGGACACACACAAAAAATCATTCACCATGATCAAGTAGGCTTCACCCTCAGAGGTGTAAGGATGGCTTAGCATATGAAAGTCCACAAATGTAATCCACCACATAAACTCAAAGGCAAAATCCACACGGTCATCTCGTTAGATACGCAGAAAAGGCCCTTGACACAATCCACCAGTGCTTCATGATAAAAGCTTTAGAGACGCGAGGGATACAGATACAGGCTTCTTTATTTCTCTTTTCTTTTTTCTCTTTTCTTTTCTTTCTCTTTCTTTCTTTCTTTCTTTCTTTCTTTCTTTCTTTCTTTCTTTCTTTCTTTTTTTTTTTTTTTCCGAGACAGGGTTTCTCTGTGTAGCCCTGGCTGTCCTGAACTCACTCTGTAGACCAGGCTGGCCTCGAACTCAGAAATTCACCTGCCTCTGCCTCCCAAGTGCTGGGATTAAAGGCGTGTGCCACCACGCCCGGCACATATTTATTTCTAATAAAGGTGATTTACAGTAGGCCCATAGTCAACATCAACCTAAACAGACAGAAACTGAAAGCATTCCCACTAAAGAGTCATGAACAAGACAAGGATGCGCATTCTCTATTATGCAGTATAGAGCAAAAAGACAGATCAAGGAAAGCAAAAGGATACAAAGGAAAAGAAGTCAAAATATCTTCATCTGCACATATTTTATACAAAACGACCCTAAAAATCCCACAGGGAAGTCCTACAGCTGATAAACCCCTTCAGCAAAGCAGCAGGATACAAAACTAACACACAAAAAATCAATAGCCCTCCTCCATACAAATGAGAAATGTAAAAATTAGGAAAACAATACCATTTGCAGTAACCTCAAAACCATTCTGTGATGGCTCTAACAAAGCAAGTGAAAGACTCGTATAATAAAAACTTCAAGACACTGAAGAAATTGAAGAAGATATCAGAAGACAGAAGGATCTCCCTTGGTCATCAATCGGTAGAAAATAGTGACAATGCCACCCTATCAAAAGTAATCGACAGATTCAGTGAAATCACTTAAAAAGTTCACACAATTCACAAATCTTGAAAGGAAAAATTTCAGCTTCGTATGGAAAAACACAAAACACAAAATACACACATACACAACACACACAATCATGAATAACAAAATCTGCCGGAGATATCAGCATCCCTGAACTCAAATTGTGCTAAAGAGCTGTAGTAATAAAAACAGCATTTTTTTTTTTGCATAAAAACAGATACATTGATCAATGGAATTGAAGATCCAGACATAAGTCCACACACCTATGAACACTTGATTTTTGACAAATTCGGAAATACACATGGGGAAAAAAATAATCTTCAACAAATTGTGCTGGTCAACCTGGATATCTGCATGTAGAAGAATCCAGATAGATCCATATCACCCTGCACAAACTCAACTCCAAATGACCTCCAAACTCAAAAGACCTCGACAGGAGGCCTGATACCCCGAATCTGATAGAAAGTAGGGGATAGCCTCGAATTGACACAGGAAAAGACTTTCTGGACAGAATGCTGGTAGGACAGGCACTAAGATCAGTTAATAAATGTTCATGAAACTGCAAAGCTTCAGTATGGCAAAGGAAAACCGTTATTTGGACAAATCGACAGCCTACAGAATGGGAAAAGATCTTTATCAATGATGTGTCTTATAGAGGGCTAATATTTGAAACACATATCAAGAAAACAAATAACCCAATTAAAGAGTGGGGTGAGGAATTAAATAGAGAGTCCTCAAAAGATGAAACACAAATTGCTGAGAAAACACTTAAAAGTGCTCAGCACTGTTAAGGAAATGCAAATCAAAACTGCCAGTAATAGGATGGCCAAGATCAATAAAACAAATGACAACTCAGGCTGGATGTGGACTAAGGGACATCCTCAATTGCTGGTGGATGTACACGATGCAAATGTATATGGCTACTGTGGAAATTAGTGTGGCATTTCCTCAAGAAGATGGGACTTCATCTACTTCAAACAAGGGGGTAGGGAGAGATGGGTGGGTGAAGGAATACAGGGGGGGATAGTGAACACTAAAAATCCATCTAAGGGATGTCATATGAAAACCCACTACAGAAGCTTCTTAAGATACATGCATATATGAAAGAATCTAAGTGGAAACACCAAATAATGAGGGAAACCTAACTAGGTCTCTGGACACCAAGTAAAATGACCAGGAATTGTTGAGTTGTAATTGAGTTGTTGGCCAAAGGGGTCCCATGGAAACCCCCAGACAACTCAGGCTGTTGCTTGCTCTCCACAGCCTTATGGTAAGGCCCTATTGCTGATGCCAACACCTACCTATCTCAATGAACACAGAGAAGTCGAATGCCTAACTCAAGCCTTCAGCCGCACTGACTAGGGTTTACGGTACTAGAAGGTACGCTGAATGCTACCAGAAGAGAAAGCTAAACATCACCCCAGGTTCACATGCTTTGATCTACAATGGTGACCTTTCGGTATGATACTGGCACAACTGTGGCACAGCCGTTGTGGGAACAACCAACCACTCTCTGCTTAGACCTAAGGTTACTCCAGGAGATGGAACCTATCCCTGACACTGCTTGGGTGGCCAAGAACCAGAGACTAGACAGACCATGGACCTAGGGGAAAATAAGAACTATTGTTCTGCTAAAGGTACCGAGCAATAAGACGACTCTTTATTATTATTATTATTATTATTATTATTATTATTATTATTATTATTTTATTTATTTACATTTCAAATGCTATCCCGAAAGTTTCCTAAACCCTCCCCCCACCTCTGTTCCCCTACCCACCCACTCCCACTACTTGGCCCAGGCCTTGCCTTGTGCTGGGAATAAGACGACTCTTAATGACATCCTGCTGTATCATAGATCGGTGTCTTGTTTAGCCAGCATTAGAGAAGTTTCCTCCTGCAGTGGATGGGAACTAATCCAACTGGACAGAGTGCAGAGACCGAGACCCTCTGCCCTAATCAGGATGTCTTCATCAAATCCTCCCCCAAGGGCTGAGGTATGGGAAAGAGGTGGTGGGAAGAGTCTGAGAGCCAGAGGGGATGGAAGACAGAGAGAAGGCCCTACAGACCCAGCAGGACTGACACTATGGCAGCATGCACACAGCTTACACAGGTTCACGTCAGATGGGATTCAAGCACTGACAGGAGAACTGGACCTGAGCCCCCATCCCTAACCCAGAAACGATCTAAAACCACTTTAAAACCACTAACAGAGGAAAAAGTAAGCCGGGCATGGTGGCGCACGCCTTTAATCCCAGCACTCGGGAGGCAGAGGCAGGCAGATTTCTGAGTTCGAGGCCAGCCTGGTCTACAGAGTGAGTTCCAGGACAGCCAGATCTATACAGAGAAACCTTGTCTCGAAAAACCAAAAAAAGTAGCTTTCTCCAGTGGAGTTTCAGTGGGGACACAAACCATTCCCAGCAGTAGATGGCCAACACAAAAACAAACTCTGGTATTTTTTCAGAGATGTTGTGTGTCACAACACTGAGCAGTTTTTTAAACCTTGTTGTTTATTAGGACTTTTTTTTCCCTTCAAGACAGGGTTTCTCTGTGTAGCCCTGGCTGTCCTGGAACTCACTCTGTAGACCAGGCTGGCCTCGAACTCAGAAATCCACCTGCCTCTGCTTCCCAAGTGCTGGGATTAAAGGCGTGCACCACCACTGCCCCGCTCTTATTAGAACTTCTAACTTTAATTTTTTTTTTAGTGGATTTTGTACACGTGTGTGTATGTGTGTACTCGGTGCGTCTTTTTGTTTCTCTCCTTGCTTTGTTTTATTCTGACTTGGTTTTTGTTTTAAATCACCAGCCTGTTCATTTTCTAAAGAGAGAAAAAAGTCATGTGGTTGAATGAGCAGGAAGGTGAGGATGATCTGGGGGGAAGGAGAGGGAGGGAAAATATTGACCAGAATATACTGTATAAAAAAAAAAAAAAGAAAACTGTAAATGCAGTCAGAGAAACATGACCTTGAACATAATTGAAGGAGTTCTTTAATTCTTTTATACTTCAATAGTCTCACACATACACACAATATGACTTGATCATAGCCACCTCCAGCTCCTCCTCTTTCTTCCCGCCCCCACAACCCCTCCCACCTGCCTTCTCTTCTGTCTGTGTGTAAGCCTTGCTCCCAGTTAGTACTACCTGCTACCTTGTTTATTCATCTTGCTTGATTGTCAGGGACTAAAGGGGTTTTGTTTTTACCTCTTGGGTTAAAATTTTATGTTTTCATTTCTTATTTTATAATCTTTTTCTTTGTCTATTTTTTTTATGTGTATCTTTGGCCAACATTCTGTAGAATTTGAAGTTTGTATTTTTTATTGTTGAATTTCTAAGTAGCTATTAGGGGGACAATAGCTAAACAAGTCACTTTTCTTTAGGGATGTGGCTGCTGGTAGGTAGCCAAAACCTCAGTGTATAGCTCAAACCCAGGAGTAATTGGAATCAGTGGATTATTTCTAAATAGAAACCATGAATTCGGGAATAAAATATGTTGGAGGTCCTGGGGGGCTGTTGACAGGAGCAAGTAGACGTAGATATTATCCAATATACACGTGTAAACTCTGCAAGGGATAACATTGTTTAAAAACAAAGATAAACAAGAGTTACCCCATCACTGGGAAAGAGAAAAGATCCCGAGGTTTGTTGGCCAGCCATTCTTACCTAATCTGTGAGCTCTAGGTTCACTGAGAGACCCTGTCTCAAAACAAAGACCTAACAAAAAGGCAGTGAGATGATGAATACACCTAGATTAATCTTTAGCCTCTAAGTGTGTGAGCACACATCAATATACAAGACTCTCCTCCCCCAAGAGAAAGTCTAGCCACAGAGAAAGACACAGGATACAGTGAATGAACTAGAGGCAGGGGATGGGCAGTGAGAGCTGACCATGATTTGAGGCCAGGAAACTGGGCAGGTGGTGGAAGGAGTCAAGAGGTGCTTGAAGGTTAGGACAAACTAGACACACCACAGCTGATGTCCTGGGGGCGGGACAGGGGACAGGACAGGGTGCAGGGGCAAGTGGCACTCTGTAAAATTGAGAGAAGCATGCTACTTACTACACAGCAAGTTCTATAGTGCTATGGAATAAGATCAGATCTGAAAAACAAAACAAAACAAAACAAAACAAAAAACCTAAAACCAAAACACCTCTTTCCCCCATCCTGAATTTGACTGAGAACAAATTCAGTCTCTATGCATTCAGTTTTAGTTTCTTAATATAAGCTCGGACCAAATGTTCCCTCCGCCTTTTTTGAATTGATATTTAAAAGAGTCCCTTTTGGTGAGTGACCCCCATTCTCTGGCACACCTCTAGGGTAGAAGACCTTCCTCCTTTGCTCCCCATCAGCATCCTCTTGACCCTGCATCCCAGTATGGTTTCTCCAGGAGGCCTCATGTTACGCTGGCAATCAACTAGCCTTTGGTTAAGAGGGGTGCTCTGTTTGAGTCATGTCTTCCAAAATAACAGAACAAGGAGGTTGAGAAGTTTTGGGAAGCGAGCATCATTGTTGGAAAAAGCATCTAGACTCCAGTTGAGGAAAAGGTTTAAAGACTCCAGGTGGGTCACACAGCAAGGTGACCATTGTGAGGTACCATTGTGTGGTTAGAATCTAGTCAGACTATCCCTCCTAATATTATTATAATGTATGATGCTTTCCCCCACCCCTACCCCGCATCAAGTCCCTAAGCTGACTTTACTCTTCCCATCCTCCTGGGCAAGCCATACAAGTCCCAACTGTGGAAACAACTGCTCCAGAACCCTGGCCTGGTGGTTTCAACCTTCTATTTCTGGCGAGGGTGCTGCTGTCCTTATTGGCCCAGCTGAAGTGATTGACGTATGAATAGCCCAATGAATGAATGATGACTCTTAGAAGCACTCCCCCTCCCCCCCCCCCCCCCGGCAGTTACAGACTGTTGCTCTCCTCGAGAGCCTTTAGAGTAACAGGGTCTTTGGGGGGGAGTATCACTGCAGCAGGGTTTTGTTTTTTGTTTATTTTTTTCCCTTCCAACAGTCAAAACCCAGTATCTTTAGTAGAGGGTGGAGGGTACTTTAGTTTCCCCCAAAAGGAACACATCGTAGCTTAAAAGTACAAATGAACTCTCTTAAGAGATTACAGGATGTCATATTGAACGAGCTACCTCACAGAGAGGGTGTTGCAGTGCTAATATATTGGTAGGCCAAATGAAGATGTAGATGGCTGGTGACCTGTGTGAGTGGCGACAAGATTTAACAGCCCTCACCAGGCTGGAGTTGAAGATGATCATTACAGTTTCATAGACAGTAATTCTTAGGGTCTGATAGGTCTGGGGCTGGAGGGAGACATGATGGCCTCACTCCTGGGAGTTTGAACACTAGGGTGACACTAATATTAAACTGAAGCCATGCAGGATAGTGTTGGGGTGTACCTGGCCATACATGGCCTCTTTCCATGAGGAAAGAAGAGACATGGACCATGACATGGTTGGACAGAGATGGATTGACTCAAGTCTCTGAAAGGTCTAGCTAAGAAGATGAGGCCTTTGAAAGAGTAGCTGTGGAGTACCACACCTTTATTTTTAGAAGATGAAACTAGAGATGAAGGGAGAGAAGAGACAAAGAGGGAGTGATGGAAGGTATTAATAAGGAAGGAATGACTACAATAGGAACTGAGAGCTGGGTTTTCCAGAAGCCCTGGGGAAAACCCATGTTTGGCACTTAGCTGTCACTCAGTAAGTGCTAGCTATTATCAGTCCTCTGGGAGAGGCAGTGCATGGTCTACCTGTGTCCTGTGGTTTGGATAAAAAAAAATAGGAACTGAGTGGAGACGTTAAAAGAGAGTCAGGAAAACAGGCCGTTACAGTTGCCTTTTTTGTCTCTCCCTGGGCTTGGTAGAGTTTCAGAGGCTAAGTCCCATTAGGGAATGAGAGGGAAAGATGGAGCTAAAGAGTAAGGTTGCTGGTGTGTGCTGCGACTGGCAGCCCGGAGGTTGAGCAGAGCCATGAGGGGCAGGGTGGAGTGACTACCTGTCCAAATAGGGCCTGTCAGCAGTGAGGTCAAGCAAGAGGAAGCTTCCTTGCAGAGCTGGAGAATGGGATGCATATAGGCATGTGTAGGCAGAGCCATGTTATCCTCTAATAATGGATGTGGTTGCTGGGGGTGGGCAGGAGCCTGTCTACTCATTTCTTCTGGTCAAAAGAACTAGTGTTGAGAATGTTTACTGGGTGACGTCTCACATATCACTCTCTAAAGTGGTAACTTACTCGGGGACCACTGATTGTTATGGTCTGACAGGAAAAGTCCCCCTATCCCACCCTTCAAAGAGACCCAGAGGCAAATGAATTTTCACATGTTTGACAGAAAGGCCCCGGAATACACAGGGAAGAGTCCAACCCATCCACTAAGGATGAGGTCCCCATTTCATGTCTATTTCTCTTGGTCTTTCCTACACCCACTTCTTTGTGTTCTCATGATCAAGTCATTGGATCTGGCATCTGTTAGGTTAGGGGACGCAGAGTGGGCCATTCTTGAGGCAGCTAAGACAAGACAAATCATATGATGTTGATTTTGAAAGAAAAAGATGTTGAACTTCAAAACTAGGGACTGAGGGAACCAGAAAGACATTTTTGCAACAATTGAAGTGAAAAGTCACTTGGGTTAGCCTACTTAAGCTAAGGAACTCTGGACTGTGATATAGGTATGAGAACGCACGTGGGAGAGGGAGATAACAGACAGGCAAGAGACAGGAAGAGAGAGGTGGGAAGGGACAGAGGCATAGTAGGAACTTATGGCAGGAGGGCCTAAGGAGGGACAGAAACTAGAAAAATATGGCTCTGTAATGAGCCAGCACATATATTTGCTAAGCTTTCCAAGTCTTCTTTATTCCCATTTCCACTGACTGTGTTTCTAATCCATTTTTACAGAGACGTATGAAGTTGTGTCTTTAGCTTTTCTAGGAAGTGTTGCATTTATTATTTTCATTTTCCATTTCCATGAACCTTTCCCAAAATTTCACCAATGCGCCAGAGCAGTGTCTCAGCGGTTGTGTGCTCATGGGGTACAGAACCAGGGAAGGCAAGAGGCAGAAAGCCAGAGAGAGAAGTGAAGGAGGGCTTAGGACTGACCGGCCAGAGCTAAGAAGTCAGCTTCTGGAAGCTGCTCCCCCTTTTCATCTCCATGGTTGAAGCACCAACCAAGCAAGCACTTGGGATGACAGTGGGAGGAGACTGGGGGCGTGTGTGCGGCAGGGCGACAGCGTTCCACTTGAGAAAAGCAGTAATGGGAGGTGTTGTCTTTGAGTGTGTGGGTATGACTGTGGAAAGTGTGTTGGCCATGGAGGTGGGAGAGGCAAGCTGAAGACTGGCCCTCCGTGAAACCTGGTTTAGGATAACCCTGAGTTTTACTCACAGCTGGCAGCTGGAATTTCTCCCCCATCAAACAAAAGGCCAGGGAAGTAGGGTCCGGTGAGAGGGTCAGAGCTGCTGAACAGGGCCTGGAAGCCAAATGTTGCTAAAAATGCTGAGGCAGAATCAGAGCTAGAGAAGACGAAGCAGGCTGTGGGAGATACCCAGAGTACTCTCTCCTCTTTCTCAATTGCGCTCTCTCTCTCTCTCTCTCTCTCTCTCTCTCTCTCTCTCTCTCTCTCTC
>NC_034592.1:77694776-77749630 GCF_900095145.1 Mus pahari
CCAGATATCCTACTAAGCCAATTTCCTCCACCCCACAGCTGGAAAGCAGTGATAAGCATCCGATAGCCATGAGCCAAGAAGGAACAAGGGAGGGGCACAGAGGGGACTTTATTCTGAAGGGAGAAGCCCTGCCTGTGGTAGAAGATCAAGTGGCACTTGAGTCCCTTGTTGTCCCCTGTCTCTCCTAGGCCATTGCCTGTGAAAATCCACCTCACCCTCCTCAGTCCTCCATGGTTGGCATCTATCGTCTCTCTTAGAGCGGGAGTGGGAACTGTGTGTTGTGTGTGTGTGTTGGGGGCAGGCAAGTAAAGGCAAGAGAACTAAGGGTGGGAGGATTGCTTGAGCCAAGGCAAGGTCAAATAGAGAAATAAAAGGACAGGACCTCTGCGAAGGTGGCCCTACCTAACTCTGTCTTCTGCATCTTTTCATAATCTGTGGTTTCGCACAATAGAAGGCCACTCACGTATTCCATAAGGGATTCTGAGTCCTCTGCTCCAGTCACCTGACTTCCTGATTTTGCTCAGCTGAGGAAGAGCCAAAGCAACTCAGACAGAGCACTAGCTCCTTACCAAGGCAGGGCACTCTTGGGAGACAGTCCCTAAGAGTTGCCCACTTCTTTTCCACACGGGCAACTGTGGAGCAATGAAGGCTGAGTCAAACTAGGAGGTGGCAGGGCAGACTTGTGCAACTGTGACCTTGCCTCTGCGGAGGCAGGCAGGAGTCAGTCGCTTCAGTGTGAAATGGTCTGGTTGAGAGAGGTGAGGTGAGGAGAGTAGCTTGGTAATGACACAAGGCAAAGCTGGGAAGCTGCCTGTGTGGCTTGGCTCCTCCCGGAGCTGTAGAGAAGAACTGAGACTTCCGGTCTCCTCGCCATCTAAGTGCACTCCTGATCCTTTTTTCCCCCTCCAGGAGTAACCGATACTTTGGTGCTATTTAAGATTCAGGAGTGATGTTTTGGGTAAATTGTTTTCTTATTTTCAAGGGATGAATGACATTGTCGTAAGTACTACTCAAAGAGACTCCCCATTCTCAGATGGCACAGACACTTGGCCCTTTCCTGGCTCAGCATTCTTCATTCAATCCCTCTTCTTGTGAGAATTAGAGAAGCCCCCCAGGGGACACTGCAAAGCTGTGTGCTAGCTGGCATTCACAGCTGACATGTGACAAGAGCACCTTCCCGTTTAACCACAGCAGCTCAGGACAAGGCGAGAGTTACTCAAACAGCACCTTTATAAAAAATGAAAGTTGTTTTTTTTTTTTAAAGAACATGTGCAAGACAGGAGTGTACAGGTTTTTATTTCACTGGCAGTTTTTGCCCCATCAGCAATGTGCTGGGGCCATTCTGGTCTGCTAAATGGATTCCTCCCTTACCCTGGGACATCTCCTTCCTCTTTGTGAGGAAAGAGGAGAGGCAGTCTTCCCCAACCTGTTAAATTCCTCCTCTCTGTCCATCTCACCTCCTGATTTCTCTGTCCTTTGGACAGACTTCTGTCTTGGCCACATATACACTACTGTAGGCCTCTTTACTGGGTTGACTGAGGGACCTTGAGTCATGGGTGTGCTAGCCCACACCTGTATGCTGGCCATTTAGGACTCATGAAGAGGCATTAAGCTGAAGAACAGGGATGTCGAGGTCGCTGTCAGCAAGGGAAAGAGTCCTGCCCAAGGCTTATTGGGCATCTTCTTTGAAAGGTCCTAAGAGCCTTCCCCTCCCCTATCCCTGTCTTCATGGTTATAGAATCCCGACTACACAGTTTTCCAAAATTAATATTGTGAGACAAGTCTGGTGTGGAAAGGGTTCATTTCTCTACAGAGCTCAAAGCGCTCTGGAAACAACGGTTGTTTAGTCAGCGAACGAACCAGGCCTGTGCTGAAGTGATAGGCAGGCGGGCCAGGAAGAGCGGCAGGGGTGAGGATCTATCGGCAAACTCAGTGCTTAGTGCTCTGTGCTGGGTCAGGTGTCTGTGGAGACCCTTGGCAGCCTTGCAGTCCCTGGGCCTTGACTTCTGGGTGTTTATTACTGAAGTAGGTGAAGACTGTGTATGTGGTAGAGCTCATGTTCTGTGTGACTCTAGGGTGAGCTGCTTGGGGGTTGGGGGTTGAGGTGCGTAGGACAATCAGCCTGAGGGAGACTTCAGACACACAGAGGGCCTTAAGTCAGTCAGGTGATGTGTTTCAAAGAGAGTGAAGAAGAGGAAGGCAGGAGAAAGATGTCTCTCCTAAAGCCGCTTGTTTATGCCAAGCTGGTGGCAGGAACTGTGGGGTTGGTTGGGACTCTGGGCCCACAGCAGGACCCACTGTTGCAGTATAGGGGTGAGTGATTGGCTGGCCAAAGAGGTTTCTCCTGGAGCCAGTTAGAATTGGTGGGATGAGAGTGGAGGAGGTGGGCTGGAGTGATTTTCTAAAGCAGTGCACCGAGTTCCGCACACCCTTCTTTAGGGTGGCTGAGCGAGAAAGCCTGCTGTCTGCCTGCTGGGGAGACTGGAGGAGGGAGGCTCTTCCCACTTTTCATTCCTGGCTTTTCCTAGTTCTCCAGAGTTCTCCGTATTTTTCTTTCTTCCCCACTGTCCCTCTGACAATTGGGTGAAGGAATGACGATAATGATGAAGAAAAGGATGCTTTGTAGAAGAGGAATAGAAAATAAAACCAATTTTGAGTCTGGAATTGCAGATGGAAGCTTTGCTGGAGCAGAGTGGGCTGGAGTCTAAAAACAGGTGTTTTGCTGCTGGATCAGGATCCAGCAGAACTTCTGAGCTGGTCAGGAGAGTGGTTAGAGCATCCTTGCACAAAGGCTAATCAGGACACTTTCTGGCATGGCTCTGAGTGGTGTATGTGGTCTCCCTGTGGCCAATGGGCAGGGAGGCACCCAGTGGGTAGGTCTATGCAATGGTAGGAAGTACCAGGGATTGTCTTATTGACAATCTGTAGGGCCTGGTGTGGCCACTATTGGGCTCTTCAGAATTCCCAATGTCATTTCCATTTCCTGGGTTCTCCAAGAACTCCTGGGGTGGGTTGGTAAGGGGGTGGGCAGGTGGGCGGGGTAGGTGTGGAGGCACTTCCGAAGGAAGAGACAGTAAGTGTGAGAGAGAGGTTCATAGAGGAATAGGGAATGTAAGAAAAGGGAACATCTCCTCTTTACAACGCTCTTGTGTGCCATTAGACACAGTAGGGGTAAGCCCCAGTACTTAGAGCATCCCGTAAAGAAGACATACTATTGATACTGTGCATGTCAGTTAACTCTCCTGAGCTTGTAACCTGCACAGAAGCAGGCTGAGCTCAGTTGGATACCTTAGTCCTGGTTTCTGATCCACTTAGGGAATGTGGAGAGCTCACTGTGGTATGAAGACGTAGATTTCCTGCCAGATGCCTTCTCCTCTTCTTGGTGTACTGGATAGCAGAGGAACATTGTGTCTCCCACCCCGGGTGATCCAGGAGAGAAAAAGGGTACGAAAGGCAGAGTGTTGGGGTGAAAGCACAGCTGAGGTCGGGGTGGGGGGACAACGAAGACTAGGAAGTCAGGAAACGTTCAGATCCACTTAAATACCAGAAGAGGCACAAGTGTGGGTCTATGACAGGAAGTCAAGTGACAGAAAACAGGAGCCTGAGAGACAGTTCTGTCCCTCTGCACCACTTAAAACTCACTCTTTATGTGTGGCATCTTCACTGGGCCCTGGATAGATACGTAGACAGTTGGGAATCATGCCATAGCTGGTGAAACAGGTACCCTAACCACAAGGGGGTTGAGCCAGCCAGTGGGCAGAATACAGTATGTTCACTCTTGGGAGGTCAGCATGACCAGTCCCCCTTTTTGAGCTCCCTCTCCCCATCAATGGCACCCAGCCTGGCTTTCCTCTTTATAGTCAGCTCTCCAGGGGACTCATGGCAAAAGAACCACGGCATCTGGCAAAGTAAAGGCAAGGTGGGCTGGGGACAGGGGCTTTTTCTTGAGGGCAAAGAGCTTTAGGGTATGCATCTTCTGATTGGATTCCATAACCCTCGTAGACGACAAGAACTCTGCCAGAGGGTGGCTGGAAGAAGAATGACTAGTCGTCTTCTCTGGCAGGCAAAATGCAAGGTTACTTTTTAGGGTGTGTTGGGTTAGTTATGGGAGGTCATGAGCGAGGATGTTTTGGAAGACTGTGTGACTGGTGGGGCAGAGTAGATTCCTCTGTAGATTGCCTATGCAATTTTGAAGCACTGGGGCTGGCCACTTTGGAAATGAAGTGGAGAAGCAGGGTCTTTAAGGGAAAGGTCTGGTGCTCAAGGTGGAGCTCCTGTTTCGTTCCTTTAAAGCCCATTTTAGGGCTGGTGCTTGAGGGTGCCCTTCCTCCACTTACTTTATTCATATTTTTTGGTGATTATGTTCTCCTTGATATGGGGGAACAACATTGGATGAGCTGAAGGAGACAAAGGAAGGCTGACCCCGTGGACGAGTCTTTCTATTCGATCCAGCCGCCTCTCCAACGAGCTTCTCCTGATGCAGACTTGGAGGCTTTCAACAGTTCAAAGTGACAGAAAAGAGAGCTGTAGACAGCTGCCCTCTCCAAGTTCACCTGCTCCTTAACTCTGGGGCCTGGACTTGTGTGCAGAAAGAGGACCAGAAGTGGAGAGGACTTAGTGAGTCAGGGCTAGGTGGGAGGCAGTTTCTTCCCGGACTGCATGGAGCAGACTCTGGCAGCTAGCATGTAGTAAGAGCTCAATAAATAGGGAGTGATAGTATGGAATGAAATTATTTGTTGAATTTCCATGTGGGTAAATACAGAGTTGGCTTAGATAGGGGAGAGAAGAAAACCATAAATAGAGCGTTGAGCAGAAGGTGGTCCACAGGGAGGAGCAGAATGAGCACTCCACAGAGTGGGGATAGGATGGATGTGGACAAAGGACCAGGTAAAACAAGGTAGAAGAGGGACAGGTGACAAGTACTGAAAGACCAAGGCAGCCTAGGACAGTGGCTGTGACACCTCAGAACCCATGCATACTTCTTCCTCAGAAAGTTCTTAAGTCTTTCCTGTGAGTCGTGGATCTGGCAAGGAAGAGTCCCCATCTCTCCCTGCCAACGTACAGCATTGTCAGAGATCGCCATTGCCTGAACACGGGAAGAGCTTGAGGAGGAGGAGGAGGAGGAGGAGGAGGAGGAGGAGGAGGCAGAAGATGAATCTCCACATGACGTGGGAGCTGTGGGGTCTCAAGGAGGGTTGCCTCTGTCTAGGAGGAGATCAGAATTTCAGTGCAACTATGGAAAAGTTCTGACCCCAATACAAGCCAGAGATGCTTGTGAGTTCCAGTGAGATTCAACAATGGCAGAATCTTTTTGTCTGACCATTTCTCAGAGAGCAGATACGTCATATACTGTGTGTTCATGTGTGAGTGTGCATGTGAGTGTGTCACTCCCCTCCCCCCCCCCACACAACCCAACCATTGCAGTTCCTGTATAGTCCAGAGGAATACTAGCTCATGGTTGTGGCATAGCCTCCGAGACAGCTGGAGAAAGGGGAGCTGGCCAGTAAGTTGCTCTTGGTCTGACCTCGGAGAGCAGTGGACAGTGAGCTTCGCCATTCTTTGAAGCTTAAGTGTTGGAAGTGCTTCAAAGTTATGTTCTCCTCAAAAACTGTTGAAGTCTGCTTTTCAAATTTTGGGAGACCAACTTTTTTTTCATCTTTTAGGCTTGAGCATCACAAGTCTAAATGTGACGTCCGGTCACTTCCATTTCACAAGCAAAACGTTTTAACTAGGCCAAAACAAAAGAGGATAGACCTTTGAAAAGTGATTTTTGTGAATCACACTGTCAAAAGTGGAGAGGCAAGTCCTAGATCTCAGAACATACAGCGCTTTCAGATTTCACTTTGGGGTCTGAGGGACTCCTTCCATCCTGCTGCCTTGCCTCTGCGTTGACAACAGCAGTAGCTCCTACCTTGTCACCTGGTGGGTAGGAGAGATGCTAGGAGTGGCCACCAGCATTCTGGTTATGCCAGACTAATTAGTCCCAGGTTTCTACCTACCCATACCCTAGAGTCAAATGCCTATTGCTGGTTAAAAACCAAACCAAACCAAATCAAATATCAAAAAACATATACACCCTCTACATGTCTCCCTTCCTGTCATTTAACACGTGACTAAATTCTACTCATCCTTTAAAACCCAGCTCACGTGCCTCAGTCTCATGTCCACTTTGAGACTCTCATATCTTCCTAGCAGGAAGGAAGTTCAGATAAGACCTGCCTCCTCTGTACGCCAACAGCACACTGTATTCTAAATTCTTGCTTACACACTCAGAGTGGTGTACTGATGTGGTGACTTCTCTGCTAAACTGGGAGCTCTTTGGGGGTCAGGGTTTATGTGTGTGCCCCCCACCCACCCACCCACAGTACCTGATATGCAGGAAATTATGCAAAGTCTAACCCACCAGGAGCTGATGGCAAAGTGTTTGGTCAAATTGCTTTAAAGTTAGTGAGCAAGCCTGGCCTCAGGTCTGCTGGCAATGTGCAAGAGACAGTGATCCAGGGTGGCATCTGATGTCTGTGAGCTGGGGAGTCTTACTCATGGGGGTTGACCCTGAAGACCTGCTTGAATGCATTGGGGTGCAGAGTGAGGCTTCAGTTCTACAAAGAGAGGACAGAAGGATGAAGTAATCAGCTCGCACTTGAGCATGACTTCACCCTTCGAAGTCTGTCATTATGGAAATGACTGTTGGGAACAATGCCCATGGCTCAGGTTGGAGCTCACGTTCCAGTACCATAGCAGACTCCACCTCCACAAAGCTGGACTTGATCCAGTTGTGCTGGACAGTTCTTAGAATGGGTTAGAACCTGGCTGGCTTCTCTCTGAGCTCTCTGCCTAGGGGGATTTTCATACTGCCTCCTGTCAGGGAGCAGATCACTGAAGGCAGGGGATTTGTCATTGAAAGTTCTTGATATTTTTGGTGTCTTTTACAGAACTGAAGCCTAGCTTCCTTATAACTAGCCTTTTGGGGTTCTTGTTTAGTCTTCAGTACCCCATTGAAATCCAAAATCAAAATCTCCCCTTCACAAAGCAAGCCAGCAACTCCTGCAATTACTGTACCCCTCCTCCGCTCCTCCAGGTACTGCCCACACACCCTTTTCTGATGTGTGTTGGACTCCCCCTACTCCTGCTTGCCCTTCTTTGGGCTTGCAAGAAGTCATCAATATCTCTGTCAGTATGTAGAATTAAATCACTCATTTCATGGACATTGTAATTTAGTTATGAACACAGTCCCAGGAAGCTGTAGACAGAAAATCTCAGTCATCTGCTATTTTTCTGTTTCTAGAAATCTGCCCTGTTATGGAGCAAGGCAGTCCACTTCCTACTCGGGGAAAGTGAGCTAAGAGCAGGATGGATGGGAGTTTCCTTAGTGAATCTCAGCCCTGCCTGCTGCATCAGTCTTTTCAGATGCGTTCTGAGTCACGATCCTGACCAGGCGATATGAATTGACGTTCTCTATTTTCTGCTATTAGCGTACATCAAAGGGCACTACCTTTTGTCCTGTTTCCCACCATTTAAACAGGGATGAATGACATGGAGCCTTTCGGAATAGGACCAGGGCAAATCACACAGCCACGGTTCATCACCAGTCCCACCAGCCTGCACACACACCCATTGGACATGAGTCTCATCACATCAACAAAATTTGCCTGGGGCTTCTGGTTCTTAGTCATTCGATCAAAACAGGTGACTTGAGTGTGGGATGACCCTGTGATGGGATAACCACTTGGACAGATGTCCCAACACTTGTCTTTTTTGTTGGTAAAAAGTAGTGGCTTTCCTGGGAAAGCCACTACTTTCTCTCTTCTAATTCTGTGTTTACCGAGCAATGTTGTATTCTGTTGTCTTCATCAAATTGTTTGGCCAAGATGAATGTGCCCTGTGGAGGTGGCTGAGGCTGAACCAGTTGCCAACTGAAAAGGAATTAAGTTGTCGATGAGCCAGAGATGAGCTCCTAAGGAACTAGGTAAACTGGAACCTTGTCTTTGGAGCATGCTTGAGGAAATGGACAAACCAGCATTGCTGGTGCACTCTTGGGATGTCATAGCTTAGGGTTAATGTGGAACAGGAATCACTGGTAGAGCTTAAGGTAAAGATTGAGGGGCGATAATACTGGAGTGGGGAGAAAAGAGAGGTCTATTGTCTGCTGTAATCGTTTAACACATATTCATTTTCCCCTCCAAGGTTCCTAGAAAAAGATAAGAAAGGCTCAATCTATTAGCTGACTCACCCTCGTTAGATGATCTATGAAAGCAATGAAGCGTTGTAATAGAGGTTGCAGTTGGTTTGTAAAGACTAGTGGGAGTCCTCGCTCATCATGATGCTCCATACTGGGTCATCTGAGCAGAAGCAACCAACATGGGGGAGTTTGCTTTAGAATTTCATCTTCAGTCAATTCTTGTAGTTCTTGCTTGTGCCCAGGCCCCAGGGGTGGTCAGGTCTAGGCCCTAAGGCAATGGACACTTGGCATAGGATCAGGAACTGGCTTATGGTTCCTGCTTTGGGGTTGGGGGTGGGGTGGGAAATGAAGTTGGGAGGAAGGGAAAAGAGAGGGGAGGGGGAGTTGGGAGAGGGGAAGAGGAGATCTTTCCATCCAACTTTTGGTACTTTCCTAGCGTCTTCCTGGAGCGCAGGGACTGGTCTGCCTTTGTTTTGAGGACATCAGACAACGTCCCTAGATTTGTCGCACCTTGGCTTCTCCCTCTACTTTGAAGCAAGAAGATGGTCTTTATAGATTTGTTTCTCCACCCCTGCTCTCCTAAAGCAGGAATTCCTTTTGGGTGGCTGCCCCTTCCTCCCAAGACAACAGCAGCGGGGCCAAAGATTTGAAAGCCTAAGGCTGCCAGGTAGAAATCATACAAAGGGGTAGAAATACAGAAAGCCCAGAGATAAAGCAATCTCTTAAAAAAAAAAAAAGAAAAGAAAAAGAAAACTTTTATGGTAAAAGCATGTTCTTAAATATAATTGCTTGTCTTCCTTCCTGCCCACTCTTTTCTGTTCTGTTCTGTGATGCAGTAAATCCCCAGTCCTCCCCCCCCCCCCCGCCAACTCATCCCTAGCTCTCCACTAACTATCACTTCTCTCTGGCAAATATATTGAATATGGCAGGAGGAAGGAGGTTGCCTCGCAGAGCTGCTTCTCACTTCCCTTGTTTGTGGTCCGAGAGTTGATTTTTCTCACTTCTGTCTTGGTGAGATGCTACTTTCAGAATTGGAGTTCAGAACATCTCTAGATGTACACATCATGTTTGTTCTTAATGAATGCCTCCTTGCCAGTGGCAGAGTTGGTGTGTGAGGTTGGGTGTTTTCTATAGGTCTTTTGGTCTCCTGGTGTGAGGATGGTGTGGCTTCTGCAAGGCTTAAGGGAAGGGGACTGGGAGAAAGGCAGGAAACAAAATGATGAGTAAATGCTCTTTAAATGGTTTTAGAAAAACACCTCCATGACACCATTCTCTTGTCCCCATCATCACTATGAAAGATAACTCAGCCATGCTTATCTTCATTCTATCTTAGTGAGCCTCAGAGTATCTCCTTTCACATGACTCTGTTGCCACAAGATGTTCATCTACTTGTTCTTAATAACATTTGATTGAGGGACACCAGTGTGTAATATCATATGTGATTCATTACATCCTCCTCCTCTCTTACCTCTCAACATTCAGGGTGGTTTACATGGGGCTGTTAAATGTCACTGGACAAATGATTACCCCTTAGAAGACTTGGAGACTCTCAGAAGTTGATTAGGATACACATTCAATAAGCTGACAGGCAGGCAGGATCTCATGCAGCCCATGTACAACAAAGACCCACTGATCTTCACATAGACTACTAATTTATATAGATGTGTGTTTTTTTCCTGGTACCATTAGTTTTTATCATTGAAGCGGTTTGTTCCTCTCCTCTGTGATGCTGCCATGAGTGGATGGACGTCCACATGGCTGAGAGGTAGAGCTGAATTTCAAGTGTTCCATTTTTCTGGGAGTCACGTCTTAGTTCCCTTAGCTGTACATGCTTGGAGGGTCAGGGCTGTGCTACGGGTGTCACAATGACCCCGAGACAGCCCTGAGCCTTCAGTTGTGGTTGTTGTGTAGAACAGGATGTTCATGAAGCTGAGGAGATGGCAAGGCTGGGTGCTGCACACTATATATCCCATGTGTCCTGTCTCGGTGACCTCTGCAGGATAGGCTGGGTCCTGGGGCTTTTTACTTTGCATCTCCACCCTCTCCTACTCTTAGACACATGAATGTAGAACATGTGTTAAGGATCTTCTCCCATTCAATTCAGTTAACCTCAGGTCTCTGTGAGGTCTAGGCTGAGCACTGGCTTTCCTGTCTATGGCAGGTATTTCACAGGCTCTCTGCTGTAAAACACTGCCCTTGGAGTGTTCTTTCTGCCTCCTCTTTAAGTTGTTTCTACTTCGCTCTCCCCCACTTTGTAACTGGACCACCATTTGTTCCGAGTGTCTGAACCTGAACAGCCCTTGATTTGGGTCCCTCCTGGTTTGCCTTTCTTTACACCCCCACATTGAATTCACCTTCCTGCCTTGCTAGTGTTGCCTCTGAGTACATTCTCCACCCATTTCCTCTTCCTTAGCTCTGCTGTCAAATCTTCAGATAAGGTCACACCATCACAGGCAGCTGAGATGTGTCCCTCAACAGCTTTGTGCTTGCCCTACACAACCAGCAGGGCCATCTTTTAAAAATGAAAATCTAATTCATTTGGGCTCTCGCCTTCAAAGCATTTCCTGGTGACCCCTTGGGCTTGGAATAAAATCCAAGTTTCTTGACACACCTAAAAGATGGTGAGTGCTTTCCAGCCTATCTCTTTGCCTTCACTGTCTGCCTACTTTCTTGCCCCCAGCCTCCCGATACACCCCAAATCATTGTTCCCTAGGGAATAACTTTGCCTAGCTATTTTCTTCTTTCTGGAATGTTCTTTTCAACATTAAGACCTTGGTTTAAATGTTGCTGTATCAGAAAGGCAAGCAAGCAAACTCTTTCACAGTGCCAGGGTTCCAAGGCTGCCCAGATCTGGACAATCTTAATATTTCTTGACAACTGTCCCTTTTCTCTGACAGAGTGTAGGCTCCAAGAAAGCACATACACTGACTTTCATATACTCATGGTATCACAGGCATCTAGTATAAGTGCTATACACAGTAAGTGCTCAACCAATTGTTTGACGGATGAATTTAAATTTGCCAAGTGAATGCCAAATATATTGGAAACAAAGGTAGAAAGAATGCCTTGAAAGAGATCTTCCTGTCTCCTTTCAGATCTTATGGTAACAGAATGTCCTGGTTCTTCTCAGTGAAGTGTTAGAGGGACCATCATATCTACTTCTCTATCGGTATTAGCTCACATTCTATTAATGAAGACACTAGCCATGTCAAACTCACTCATGAACTGGAACATGTTAAGTGTGAAACACTTCCCTCAGACTTTTATCTCTGGTTACATTGTTTCTAATGATACTCATATTTACTACGTCATGGCCTAAATGGTACTGCCAAAAAGCAGAGACTGAGCAGCCTTCACAATTGCATCTGAATCTGGCTCGATAGGAAGTGAATAACACACAAAACAAACCTTTGAATCCGTGTCATTGACATTGACTTAAGGAGCACAGACCGTGACGGGTGTGGACAGTGAGTGCTACTGAAGAAGTGTGTGCACTAGGCCTTGGGTGCTAGTCTTTGCTCTTGAGGGTAGCTCCAGAGCTCGATTCTTCCATTAGAGGTGATTTCTGTCTTACTTTGGGCCAGACACCTCTGAGAGTTCTTTTGAGAACATAAGTACACCCATCAGTTTTGGGGACGTAACTCACACGGTACTGTGTTCTTCTGTCCTTGAGTGTCTCCGACATGGAGAAGATCGTGAAGCCCTTCCATCTCCACTGAAGAGCTGGAGTTCTCTTTCTTTAGAAAGCATCCCGAAGATGCTAAGCTGTGGCTTCACATCTGTTTGCCTCAAGCCAAGAACCCAGGCTTAAGAGCAAATCTCCCTCCTATTTGTGCATCTGGCAACATCATCCATACCAACGGGCCAGCAAAAGCGTAGACGCTGAAAGCGCCTGAATGTTCACTGAGGCAGGTCCTCTTTCAGCTGCTGCAGATATCTAGGGACAGGTCCCTCTTTAGGGGGTGCTTGGATATAAGAAGGGACATAGGCTGAGTCTGAAGGGCTAGTGTGATATGTCTCAGCAATAGAGTTCTTGCCTAGCATATGTGATGCTCTGGGTAAACCCCTCCACCTCCCACCCTAGCACCATGTGAAAAAGAAAACACAAAAAGACTTGGGTCTGAAGAGCGCAAATGAAACTCTTGTAGATTAGACATAAGTCCTGTACTCAGTGAAGCTTGCTCACAGTCTGCAATAAAGCAAAGACAACAAAGACAACGGTGTCACCTTCAAGGCAAAAGTTGCTAGAAAGTTCAGCAAATAACAGAAAGGTCCAGGAGACATAGGAGTTTCTTCAGATTTGGGGGTGGTAGGGGACAAGAAATTGGAAGACATTTGGGCAAGGAAGCATTTTGTGAAGCTCAGTTGGGTAGGGGTAGGGGTAGGGGTAAGTGGACTGGGGTTGAGAGTCCCTGTGGCCCAGCTCTGTATCAACAGGAGAGGGATGGTGTCTAAGCAGCAAGGCAAAGGGAAGCTTGGCTGGTGTGGAAGACAGACTGTCCACTGAGTCGTTCCTTGTAGACTGGGAGCTAGCTCCTTGGCAGCAAGGCCTACATATAATCTAGAGGAACTTCAGCTGCTTTCTTTAGTCATAATCTTCCTGCCCTTTCGAGTCTGGGGTGGGGAGGGAGGAATGGAGCGGCTCTGAAAACATGGGGGTTTAAGGACAGATTAAGGCTTTGTTTCTGGGCTTGAACATCTCAACAGGGGGCATTCAACAGCTGGAAGAAGGAGGGAGAGGAAGGACAGAGTGGGAGAAAGAGAGAGAGAGAGAGAGAGAGAGAGAGAGAGAGAGAGAGAGAGAGAGAGAGCTTTTGTTTGAGATGAGTTGTATGGTTTGGTTGATACGGGTCAGAACCTTAGTGACTGGCCTTGTTTTAACTCCAAACTGGCTACAGAAATCAGTCTGGCTACTAGGTTCTGCAGATGGAGTAGACTGCACCAGCTCAGGAGGCGTTGCCTAAGCTGGCATGGCGTGGGTGCTGGCTTGATGGCCCTTTATGCCAACAGTCCCTGAAAGTGTCAGTGCAGACACTTTCCTTGGTCTCTTCCTCATGATGCAGATGGCATCGAGCTTTCCGTTCAGCATCTTCACCTGTTCGGCAGAGATCTCTCTGTCGAGGTGGGTTTGGCTCTAACCTCTTGAGAGACTTCTGAATGCATAGTCTCCATAGCTTGCACAGTTGCTGGTGTGGGTGCTTGGGAAAAGAGCTGCTTACAGCTTTGTTGTTGCTCGCTTGAACTCTGCTGGTTCAAGGTTCAGACATGCCTCTTCAGATGACACCCCAATTACCTCTTCATGCCGTTCTCTCTCAGTGGTCTGCTGACCTCAGGCAGCTTCTCCACTCTTGGGCAGCTGCTCCTTGCATGATGACTCTGTTTCCTGGGCTGGTTCTTTGGACTCATGTCACTCTGGTTATACATAGCAGTGTCAGGAGAGAGAGGAGAGAGGAGAGAGAGAGAGAGAGAGAGAGAGAGAGAGAGAGAGAGAGAGATTCATAGAAGAGTTGGTGGTGGTTGTCTCGACCTCTAACTCCAAACTGAAAATCAGGGTAAACTGATGAAAAGTTTCAGGTTCTTGATATTGATAACAGCACTGAGCTGTCCAACATGGGCCTTTATGCTTTAAATACAAACAAAGGTCATGTATGTCTGCTCATGCAACTCTTAAGGCTTTGTGTTATTCGAGCAAGAAGTGGAAAATTCATGGATAAAATGGAAAGGCTGGAACACCAGGGAGAGCCTGTATCATAAGTTAACATCTTGGGGGCCAAGGTATGGAAATACTAGAATAAATGTTTACAGAAGAGTTGGCGGAGAAGGTAGGCAGTGGCTTGAAGTCCTGTCATGTTCACCTAGGAGACAATGAGATACTGGTGCCTTCTGAGATGTGTGTGCGTGTGCGTGTGCATATGTGTGTGTGTGTGTGTGTGTGTGTGATTCCACAGGTTTACACCTATCAGAGACCCTACTGCCTATCATGACTGAAGCCCCTGGAGTCCAGAGGTGTTTGGATTCTGTCTCCCATTTCCAAGCAGAGATTTTTCCACTAGGACACATGCCCTATTCACCCTAGTTTCTTCCTGTCAATGGAAATACAATTCATCCCCCCCCTTCTACTTTCTTCCACTGTGATATTTCCCCAGAAAGCCACTTCTGGTGTGTTCTAACATTATCTATTGGTTCCTGGATATCCTACTGAAGAGGCATGGGAAGGGGAGGTAAAGACACCACAGGTTGTGGGGGCTCTTTTTTGGGGTTTAATGCAGTCAGGTCTTAATATCCTAAACCTGGAATTTGTTGCTGTGATATTGCTCTTCTAAGAAAAGGCCACGTCTGAGTTACTGTGCTTTAGGTCTTGGGCTGGAAAGGTGGGTCCCATAGACTCAGAGACCATTTTTTGTTCTCTAAAGTCTGGGGCACCACTAGGCAGAAGATGTTGACTTTTTAGGTGGGGTATCAGCTTGCCTGACACTGCTCCTATCCCTGCCTCCACCCCTTACCTGGCCTCTCCATCACCAGCACAAAGCACCACAGACATGCTTTTCCCCCAATTGAGAGCCTCATTAGCGTGCAAGTAGACAAGTAGCTGTTCTTCCTCAATTTCATGCCCAGTGAGCTCGCTGAGGGCCCACTGCTGCCGTTGTAAGGTGGATAGTGTGTTTCTCATTAAGAGGCATTGTATGCTGCCTCCTTAGCTTCAGGGATAAAGTGGTGGCATGGGGGGATTATTATTATTACTAATGAGAACAGTTACCAGGAGCTTTCCAAAAGTTATGAAACGTAGCTCTTACAAATCTGCGGCCCTACTGTGAATTAGAGGGCCTGTCCCCATTTTACACATGGGGAAATTGAGGCTCAAAGAAGTTGTACAACTAAGAGGCCCAGCTAGGGCTGTTAGTCTTTACCTTCAGCGCCCATTTTCCTTTGAGTCCTGCTACTTGTTATTGCAACAGTACAGAGGAAAGACCTGGCTCTGTTCCCATGGAACCGCTCCTCTATCTAAACATGCAGTCTGGAACTCTAGTGCCCCAACCCCCTGCACATCTTCCTGAAGGAACAACTAATGTTTAATGGTCCAGGTTGAATTGCTACCTGGTGGGACTGGAGAGTGAGCACCCCATGGCCTGGTACAAACTCACAGATTTTTATACACTACTTTTTTTTTTTTTTTTCCTCCTCCAGTTTTCTCCTGATATCAAAGCACTTTTATGTCTGAGCTCTCAGTGGACCTTGAGAATAATCTAAAAAGCAGGGCTGAGGTGATTATTGTCAGTGAACAGACAAGGAATTTGAGGCTCTGTGGGTCTGAGGGAGAGGCCCCCGATCAATAGATGCAAAGCATTTGGGGGTGCAGTAGGAGTTCTGTTTGGTTATGTAGCTATGGTTCATTCTTCAAGGGAAGCCTGGCTACTCTGAGTATTCAGCTCAGTTGTCTTAATGAGAGGGCTCAAGTGTGTGCTCTGTGGGCCAGCACTCTAGTGGCCCTACACGTTGTTCTCATATGTGTCATTGGGTCTAATTGTCTGTTTTCAAATGCAGGGGAAACCACTGCCACAATACAGATTTTTTTTGTGAAGACCCTTGTGGGGCAATGGACTACACACAGACAGTCTGGCCTCCAGTCGAGTTGAGGTCTGAAATCCAGTGGAACCGGTGGTGATAATTTTCACCTACATGGGACAGAAGGCATTCCCTCGTGTCTCCTGGACCCCTGGCACCTGTCGAAGTTGCCCCCACAGGAGAAGCTGTGGCTAGTAGTCACATACACAATGTTCCAAGCTTCTGACCTTCAGGCTAGACTCCTCCCAGTTACCTAACAACAGCAAGATAACAATCCCACTATAAGAGGGGCTGCTTGGCCCCACCTCCCTCTCCCCTCACTCTCTAACCTTACTCTCTAAGCTTTCTTACTCTCTAGCCTTTCTTCTCTCTCTCTCCCTTTTCTCCCTTCTCTCCTCTTGACCGTGGATGGTCTCTCTCTCTCTTTCTTTCTCTCTACTTTCTCTCTGCCTTTCTACAATAAAACTCTAAAACCATAGACTGTCTCTGTTCATCAAGGACCAGACTAAAGACTCTCGCCTGCATGGGAACCTTCTCCCCCTGCCCTCTCTTCCTGTATCTCTGGGGCCCAGTGCTGCTCCAGGGACTCTATTCTGTTCTCATCTCCTGGTACGGGGACTGCCCCTTTTCTACCCCCTGCCGAGTGGGGTCAGTGGCTTCATACAGCCAGATGCCCACCCAGGGCTGAGTGGAAAGCGTCCGGCAGTCCTCCCACATCTGCCTGCCCAGAGCACAGGGACTCTGGCTGGACGTGGGCACTCTCTCCCTTCCCCACTCTTCTCCTACATCCACAGCCCCACAGACCCTCATGCTCGAGGTTGAACCCTCAGACACTATAGAAAATATAAAGGCCAAGATCCAGGATAAGAAAGGAATTCCTCCTGGTCAGCAGAGGTTGATCTTTGCTGGCAAGCAGCTGGAAGATGGCCGTACTTTACAACATTCAAAAGGAGTCTACCCTTCATCTTGTGTTGAGACTTCGTGGTGGTAGGAAAAGGGAGAAATTTTACACCACTCCCAAGAAAAGTAAGCATAAGGGGAAGAAGGTTAAGTTGGCAGTGCTGAAATACTATAAGGTGGATGAAAATGACAAAATTAGCCGACTTCGTCGAGAGTCCTTCTGATGAGTGTGGTGCTGGAGTTCTCATGGGAAGCCACTTTGACAGGAATTACTGTGGCAAGTGTGTCTGACTTACTGCTTCAACAAACCAGAAGACAAGTAGTTGTGTATGAGTTAATAAAAAGAAGGAACTTAGGGGGAGAGAGAGAGGAGAGAGAGAGAGAGAGAGAGAGAGAGAGAGAGAGAGAGAGAGAGAGAGAGAGAATCAACTAGTGTTGGCAAACTGGGGTCCTGAGACTAGAGGCTTGAGGAGATGTGTAGGACAGAGTCCCCCTACAGATTTCCTTTGGGGTTAAAGGTGATGATTCATGTTTCTAACTTCAGTTTAATTCTTGCTACTTGGATCACAGTCTTTTCTCCACTGCCAGGGTGATAGAGTTAACTTTTGAGAGAAAATTATTGTCAGGAGAACAAACTGGGTACCTCAGGATAAGAGGAGACTAATGGCCTGCCAGCAGGAGCTGGGTAGCTCTCTTCTTGGGCAGGGAGAGACCAGGAAGGGCCAGGCAACCTTCCTTCATTTGTAGCCAGAGATACAGCCAGCAGTGGTGGCAGAGGGAGAGGAAAAGGGGGTTCTCAGAATCTATCAGGTCCAGTTGGTAGACTATGCTGGACCTGACATGAGAGCAAAGACTTGGTTTCACAATGGGGCATCTTCCAAATTGAGGCAGAGGAGCCTACCCTTCATCTTGTGTTGAGACTTCGTGGTGGTAGGAAAAGGGAGAATTTTTACCCCACTCCCAAGAAGAATAAGCCTAAGAGGAAGAAAGTTATGTTGGTTGGAAAGCATGGACAATCTTTTGGCATCTGGTAGCTATCCAAGAGCAGCTCTTTTTTTCTTCTTTTTTTGGTTGGGCAAAATTCTAGTCAATTTGAAACAGACTGTATTTCACCCAGAATACAGTTTTGGGTCACAGAGCTAGACAGAGCCCATCGAAGGTATCTATTAACTGGAGAATTGGTCTGAGGTGGGATGCTGAGGGCAGCGATGTATCACTGGACGGTCATTTCACATCTCTGATCATGCTTCTTCATAGAAAAGATAGAGACACTCCTGTTACAAAGAAGAGGGTGGTCCTTGCCAGCTGAGGTTTCAGAAGCTCGGTAACTGGAGCTATGAGAGTCAGGCAGTGCTTGGACTCTTGGGCATAACTTGTGGTCAAAACTTGGAGAAAGGTGGCTTTGGAGAGGCCTCTACTTACCTGGCACCTGCGTTGAAAGGGTCCTCATCCCCACCTAAGATGGGTGGGAAATTTCACGCAGTGTTAGTGACCGAAAGTCTTGTAATCAGGCCTTGCACACCCATCTTAAAGGAAATAATGATACTGGCAATGAGGACAACCTCAGAGTCCTTAGGTCAGCATCCCTTGGAGATGCTATTTCATCCCTTTGAGCTAAGAAAGGTCACTTGGGCCTGACCCACTTTGGCTTTCAAAGCATCTACATAGCTGACACTTCCTCATGTGACCCAGGGACTTGCTCCTCAAGGCTTAGTTCTAAGGTCACCAGTTACACACTTCCTCATTCTCAAGGCACGATTTCTGCATCTGAGTCTGGCTGCCTGAAGCCTCCTGCTGGCTTCAATTAGCTCTGTGTTGCACCTGCTGTACTTGGGCTGGGAGAGTGTCTGTGCTGTCCCTGGGAGAAGGCCCCTGGCCCTAGGGGAGCCACTTTCTCCTGTTTGTACTTTTCTGAGATGAAGCAGCAAAGGTGGGGATGGGGGACTCTAAGCCACTTTGGGAATCTTTTAGATTAGTTTTGTGGGATTTCTCTGCTGGGTCTTTAGACGCTTTATGAAATCCTCCATTTGGGGTGATCAAGGCTTCCACCGACCAGGTCTCCAGGGATCTCTTCTTGAACCTCTGGGATCTGGCCTCCTCTGCACCCCCCGCCCCCAGGCTTATTGCCTGTCAAAGGTGCCTTACTCCCTCATTGTCCCCATCTATGGTCACCTGACGACCACATGCTTACTCCAGCCATGCATAAGCAGTGCTCGGGGCTGCTGCTCCCAGGAACTAACTGGCTAGTCGCTCTTCTTCATTTTTCATTCCCTACAGGTATTCATGTCATATCTTGACCATGGACCCTTGATCTCCTTTTAATGTCTTGTGTTCCAGACACTTGGTCCCAGGACCCTCCCTGGGAACAACCCATACCTGGGATCTTTTCTGTTCAGGGCTTTCTTGGGCTTTTTTTTTTCTTCTTGTGTTCTCATCAGCAGCCCCATCCTCAGGGGGTTCCCAACTTCCCAACCAGCCTTCTGGCCCCTTACTCTCCAATCTGCTCAGTTTGCAGCTTGGTTATTTTAATCTTGCACCTTTGTACTACTGTCTAGGAAGCTTTTCCTCATCTTGCCTGCCTGGAAAGCCACTGTGCCTCCCTCCAAGTCCTATGGAAGTCTTCCTAGGCAGAACAAGGAAGACCCTTCTTAGCTGCCTTTACCACCTTTGACCTTTCCGCTTTCTGATGGCTAACAAACCCTCTGAGACAGAAAGGGCATGTTCGTTGTCTCTTTAGTGCCTAATAGCTTCAATTATTTCTTTTAAAGCAGGAAGCTTGGTGGGTTCCTTGAGCCTCTAGGAGCAAGGAGTGAAGGAGAAGAGACTCACTCTCGGTTCTTTTCAGCTTTGTCTAGGTGTTTGACATTTGCTTGCACAAATCAGAAGGACATTTAGGTTGACTGCCTTGTCTCCTCCAGCTCTGGCCTGGAACTGGAAGAGGCTAGGGGTAGGGTGGAGGTGGAGGGAAAAGGGTATGGAGGGGGAAACTAGAGAATAAAATGAAAATAATTAGCTAATTCTTCCTAATAGTGGCTGATTTTCCTGATCTGATATTTGGAATTCCTTGCTAGGAGAATAGGAAGAACCAACCTGCCACTGTTTTAGGCTTAAAAGCTTTCTTATAGTAAAGACAAGCTAGGTTCATTCCTAGTTTGATTAAAACCTCAGTTTCTCACAGATTGCTCTATGCCCCACCTATAATTTTAGCTACAAATGGTTCTGTAATGCTTGTCCCAGGAATGGCAATTATGTCTTTATTTCAAAAGTTATTTATAACCATTTTGCAGCCCTACCTTTGTTTCAAAAGTTTATATGACCATCTATGACTCTATGACTACCTGGTTATGACTCTGACTACCTTGTTATGACTATGACTACTTTGTTATGACTATGTGTAGCTTTCCAGAAGCCATGAATGAACTGGGTATACCTGAAAGGGAGTCTGGAAATGAAAAAGGATGGGCAGGCAAGAGAAGGATGAAGCCAAGACAAAGGTTTCTGATCAATGCTCAAAGTTTAATTTTTAGCTCTGCCTTTATATAGGGGAAACCCACAGACCCATCCTTTGTTTTAGCTGGATTGAGTTGCAAAGCAAACTCAGCCGGCAGTCATATCAAAGCTCTGGTAGGGAATTGCAAATTTGGTGAGGCCAGGCACTGACTCCAGCCAGGTTGTAAAACCATCAGGGGTTTGTTTAGCCTACTCAAGGCTGGGGGAAGGGTACAATTCCTCATTTTTTGTCTATTAAAGATAAGCTGGACAGAATTTACTTGTTTTCCATGATCCTATCTAGGGAATAGAGTGGCTAGGTGACTTTGCCTGTCTTAGGCCCATGTCTATATTGCTCCTTCTTACCCATCATAGAGAGCAGACACAACTATGACTACCTGGTATGACTCTGACTACCTGGTTATGACTCTGACTACCTGGTTATGACTTTGACTATGTGATTTGACTCTACCTGGTTATGACTCTGAATACTTGGTTATGACTCTATCTGTTTATGACTCTTGACTACCTGGTTATGACACCTGGTCTGATTATGACTACCTGGTTATGTCTATGACTACCTGGTTTATGACTCTGACTACCTTGTTGTACCCACCTTGCAACTATGACTTTGTTTCAGGAAGGACTAACTTATTATGGTACTGTTCTGTTCCTGTAACCCCTCCTATCTTGCCCACCTAATTCTCGTTTAGAAACTCCCTACCCCTGAACTAGAAAAGCCTTGTCTTCCTCATGTCCAATGCTGACTTCTAGAACCCCACCTTAGGGGAGGCAGCCCATGTTACATGAATAAAAGGCTTGCTTTAATTAATTTTTGATATGATTAGCTTTCGATATGATGTTTTGGGTCAATGGTCTATCCCCTCCCATCTTTGGGATTAACAAATAGGGTCTTAATCACTTGTGGTGATCTTCAGAGTCGTGAGAATGCTTGGTGGCCTGGCAGCTTGGATGTTCAGAGAGACTCTGAGGAAGACAGACAAGGCATGGACAGAATCCCTAGGAGTGGTGCTTGAGTGTGGTTGTGTCAAAGTGGTCCTCAAGTGGTCCTCTGTTTAGGAGCTTGAGGGACACACTGATAAGGCCTGCACCTGGTGGGGAAGGAAAGTGGAGGGGACCTGTGGTTGTTGGAGATACGGCTTCAAGTCTCAGCAAGAACTATCCATTTTCTACTCTGTACATAGTGCTACCAAAGCCTTTGGGAGACTACTGAAGCAGTCTTCCTGGGGAGCTAGAAAGGAAAAAAAAAAAGACAAGTCTAGTTAAATAGTGCTTCCAGGGCAGGTTCTAGTTCTGACATCACTGCTAACTGATAGTGTGGCATTGGCTAGACTCTAAACACATTAGGGGTAGAGCCACACTCAAGGAGTCACTTGCCTCCTCTAGCCACGCTGTCCAAATCTACCACCATCTTGAAGATCAATATCAATGTCTATTCTTTGTGAACCTTTCATAGGGAGGATGTTCTTTCTTATGACCCAGGCTGGCAGTAGTCAGTGTCTCCTGCCCTTGTTAGAACATGCTGTCTGTCACCTAGGTCCCTTGTTTCCATGTTTCTTGTGGAATGGTCCCACCAAATAACCACAGATTGCTGCTTCACTTCTTCAGGTGTCTAAAAGAGTCTCTCTCTCCATCCTGTGGAAGAAACATTCTCACCAGGGTACCTGTTACTACTCCCACCCCTACCCCGGGTGGGCTGTTAATAAAAAGGTCTTTACAGAAACTTTAAGCATGAAAGTTAAGAAAAGAGAGGCCCTCAGAATGTCACCATCTCACTGCCTTTGCCACAAAAACATACAGAGAGTATTTTGTGGGGTTTAAAGCTATTGTCCTCAAAGGGTTGCTAAGAAACATAAGTAAGAACACAGGGTGGTTCTTGAGGGGTCACCTGATGGTACTGCAATTGATAGGGCCAGGGGAATTTGCAAAAGGTGGATGTCTTTAAGGAAAATTAATAGTCTTGTTTGAGATTCTCAAGTAATGTCTGGGGAAAGGAAAAGGACCTGCCAAAGGTTATAAAGACCTGGGCAGTAAGCTTGGGTCATTGCTTTTTCAACAAAACATCTGTATAGGAGAGGAAGATTGACCCTTCGCTCCGGCTGATGTTGTTAGCTGTGCTAGGGTTCTCACATGGTGGGAGGCTTTCGCTAGGCTCCTGGGCAAGCGGTTCTTGTCTTTTCCCCTCTGTTTCCCTTATCTTTCCTCTTCTCTCCCATCTTGAGACTGTTTTTTTAATCTTAGGGGTTAATGAAGGTCAAAGTTGTGTCTTCTGCAGTTTCTTCCACACTGGATGGTGACTTACGCCCCACTTATCCATGGACTAAAAGTCTCCACCCATATGTAATCTGAGGGGACAATCTGAGCTCATAGACTGGAGGGTCACTATCTGAAGGGAATCTAGAAGGTAGAATGTTGTGACTTGAACCATTTTTGATGGTTCAAAAAGGCATATGGTAGATGGTTATGACCAAGAGCAACACCCAAAATAGCAGGGCCTTTGCATGGCCCCTGATAATCATGATGTACATTGTTAATTGTTAAGGCAGGAACCCAAGATTATTGCAGTTTATTCATCCACAATAAGTTGGCCACAATATTTTGTTCCAGTTGTTGGACATTTGCAGAGCTCAGGGGGAATGGCATAGATTTCTTTCCTGTGTCTCCTGAGCATAGCAAAAGCCACCAGGTCTCAGAAGATGAGCTACCCCTGCCATCTGAACCTCCCAAGTTTAAGAGTGAGATCTGGTTGCCATTAGGTTTTAAACATTATTTAACCACTGCTTGCAGTCACCCATTAGTTATGTCTGTGATTAGAATATCAGTAGACATTCTATTTTGTTCCTAGTTATATGTTCCCTGACATGACACATGGAGGCCTCAAAGAACAATTGAATGAATGAATGAATGAATGAAGGAGCAGACTGTTTCCATAACCTCTGGACTTCTGGTCATTGGGTTTGTTTTTGTTTTTGTTTTTGTTTGTTTTATGTTTAAGGGAGAAATTTACTAAAGATCTCTGGAGCTACAGAAGATGCAGTGTTTGAGACTAAAGGGAAACTATGTACTTTTTATCTTCTTTTCTTTATTTTTTCGAGACAGGGTTTCTCTGTGTAGCCCTGGCTGTCCTGGAACTCACTCTGTAGACCAGGTTGGCCTCGAACCCAGAAATCCTGTATGCCACCACTGCCCAGTTGTATTTTTTATTTCTAATGAGTCATTTGTCACAGACCAGAAAGTACTTGAAATCTTTACATGTTGTCTCACCTGGCCTTCATGAAAAACTTTGAGATGCTGATATTCTCATTTGTAGATGGCAAAACTGAGGTCCAGAGAATGTGTTTTTCCAGGCCTCACTTTTGTAGGCATAACTAGGAAGTGATGAAGGTGGGATGGGAACTTGGCTTTGCCTAAAGTGCCTTTTCATTTCCATTCTGCTGCCCGCAGAAGGATGCATGGGAAGGAGGAGGTTGGGGTGCCCTGAGTCTGAGGCAGATACTCTGTCCACTCTGCCCCCAGTTTTGGCACAGTAACTGCAAACTGGTCAATATTTATTTTTCCTTCTTGCTTGTCTTCATCTCTTTCATTTTCCTTGTCCTCAAGACCAGAGCCTTCCCTCATGCTATTTTTTGAGG
Organism: Mus pahari; assembly: GCF_900095145.1. Lineage (NCBI taxonomy): Eukaryota > Metazoa > Chordata > Mammalia > Rodentia > Muridae > Mus > Mus pahari. Next base: position 77,718,561 of record NC_034592.1, read on the forward strand.
CTAATCATTTCCAATTGCAGCTGATGGACTCACGGCCCTCCCAGGCCGGTCATTCTCAGTCATCTAGCTTCAAACCCTATGTTTCCAGGGCTCAGTGGCAGAGCCTGGTTCAGACCCTTGCTGGAGTTTGTGTGTGGTCCAATGACAGACCAAGAGACAGGAACTTGTTTTATTACCCCACTATTCCAGCTGAATTAAGATCAAAGGGATCCTTTCTTGGGGAGCCATGGGGAACACAACGCAGGATAATCAAGAGGGACCACACCTCATTGGGGATAGAGATAAGAGGTGTGTGTGGCAGGGTGGGGGATGAAGAGGATGATGCCCCCTTCCTTGTCTTTTGGAACTCTCACTCTGGCTGAGACTACAAGTAATCTCTTGAGGAAAAAGCCTAAGGGTCATGCAGGAGCCGCCATATCCTAAAATGGCTTAGTTGTATCATTTGTGATGGTTTTGAGTTTGGGTTTTTTGTTTTGTTTTGTTTTTTGTTTTTAAAGAAACTGCAGTAAAGTGTTTGGAGCACCGTAAACTGGGAAGCTTGTTTCTCATCCTTTCAGAGTGTCTCTTATCCTTTCAGAGAGGGTGATGTGCAGAGGAAAGAGCCTCCAGGTGGCCCCAAAGACTCTGGAGTGGGAGATGTCCTTGACGGATGTCTTAAGCATTAGTTACACTCTGGATTCCTGGACATCTTTTTAGTCTCTGAGACACTGCTTATATAGATTTGAGCATAGTAGGTCTTTTCCAGCCTTACAGGCATCTCTGGGCCTTTGATCTGATGGAGAGGAGGTTCAGACCTTGAGAGAGCCAGACGGTATGGGTCTTGTTTTAGTTGGATGAAGAGGCTGTCGTTGCTTTCTTTGCCTTGGGGTCCTGGAAAGCAGAGACAGGACAAGGTGGTCTCAGCTTTAAGTGTCTTTGGAGTTTCTTTCCGTTTTTCACCTTCTGGGGTTTTATAGAGAGATGGGTAGTGAGGAGAGAATGTGTGCCTCTGACTCTCCAGTTCTTTCCACAAGACACACAATGGATAAACTATGTGACACAGAGTCAGGACCATGACACTTGAGAAATTAAAAGGGGCAATGGGCGGCTTGGAAGGCAGCAGGCAGGGCTGAGAGATAGTGTTTTTTGAAGCGACAGGAAAGCAAGCAAGAGATGGAAGGGGAGCTGCAGAGAGGAAGGGCTCCTGGGAGCCTTACTCCTGCCTCCCGAGACCTGAGAGTAGAATAAAAAGAGGAGCCAGGTCTGTGACAGGAGGATGTGGGCACACAGTGTGTGTGTGTGTGGTGAGGGGCATAACTGAAGAGATGGGGAGAGACGGGGTTAAAGTTTCCTGGGTAAAGGTAGTATTTACCAGACAGTAACAACTCCCTAGCTAGTCCCCACCCCACCCCCATGCCCCCAGCCTTTGGGGGGAGGAGCCACGGCTCAGTAGATATATTATAAGATGGCTGCACTGTGTTCTACCTGTGCATCCATACCTGTATGCCTGAAGAGCTGGTAGGGGTGCCACTTCAGGACATGTTCTGTGCAGCTGGCAACTGGCTGCAGGTAACAAGGTGGCTTTCCTGTCCTGATGTAGAACAGAAAGTATATGATAATGTAGACCAGAGCCTTCCCCCTTAGGCCAGCTTCCTCATCTCCTCTCTAAGCATAGGGATAGACACCTAGGCCACACATTCCAGGCTCTGACACGATTTGGAATCCCTGTTCCCTGCTCCCACTCCCACCAATCCAGCTCTGCAGTCTTTGAGGGAATTTGTCCCTCCCAGTATAGCTGAGGCAGGGGACAAGCTCTTGTTCTTCCCCAGTCATTCTCTTCCCTGCTTCTTACCTTTGCCTCCTTTTGACATGATATGGTGAGAAAGGGCATATTCTCAGTCCAGAAAACTTGGAGATGTGCACTCAGAAAAGAATCCAGAAGAGAATAGATTCAAAACCTCGCTGTGCAGCGACAGACAGCACAGCGCTCACTCCCCTTGTTTTCTCGTCCTGACCGGGAGACCTGGCCAGATAAGCACACAGATGGCTTGCATATGAAATGCCAAGCCTTTCCTCAGAATAGTGCACACGTCCTTACGTCATTACAGTTCCTCAAGGTAGCGTTACAAATACACTCTCTTGTCTACATTGAATGAGTTGTTATTTATTTGGCTGTCGGACGTTTTGGCGACATTTTGTTTTCTCCAATTAGAAGCTCTTCTTGGAGATTTATATTTTATGCTTGTTTCTACCTGGACAGTTTTTCCACCCAAGGGTGGACTGTAATCCTAAAAGACTTAAAGATCTGGCTCTGAAAGGAAAAAAAAAAAAAAAAAAAAAGAGCTGGCTCTGGATCAAATTGCACAAGACTCTCACTTTTCTCTTCCCCCCACTTAGGGTCTGCAGTGCTTCCCATAGCTTGCCCTTTAATAAGTGGCCAGGGGAGACTTTCAGGAAAGCACCAACTATCATCTACCCACTCACATACAATACAGCCAAATCAAAGGATCGTGCATGAGGTGACTTCTCTCAGTACTTTCCACTAACTGTGGGAAGATGTCTACATCCCAGGACCTAGCTACCTCAGGCCCTGGCCAGGTGGACATGATGGATTTAAGCTGAGAAGAGAGAGCACGGGCCAAAGGCTCAGTCTTCAAGCACTGATCCATGTCACATGGGGTCTCTTCCAGGTCTCCTAAGTGGCTTGCATTGAAGGAGCCACACCCTACCCTGGTCTTTAAGTATACTATTTATATGGGTCCATCTTTAGAAACAGATGTAGAGACAAGACAGTCATGTCAACACTCAAGTAGAATTCACAGTCTCAAAGAGTCCTTACTGTAGGGAAATGTCCAGTCCCGGTCTCCAGCTGATTGCTAGCTTGTTCATGTGGCTATAGCACATCAGTAGATATATCCCATCCCTTTCCATTCATTTATCAAGTGTGAATTGGGTAGGCCATGTGTCATGGCTTCTGGGGCTAGATTGTTGGTAGGTTTGGGGAAGGGTCTGATGTGGTTTCAAGAAGCACCAAAACAGACTGGGGAGGCTGTCAGGCATCCAGATAACCAAGACGGACTTCATGATAGTGGCTCCAAGGAGCAGGCAGCTCTAGTTAACACTGTGGACCAAGGGGGTTTCTTTGATTGAGAAAGCAGTATAATTATAGCAGGGCACTGGGAGAGGAGCAGAGCTTGAAATGGAGATATGCAAATAAGCCTTACAGGTATGGTGGGCAGAGGAGGAGGGCAGGCATGGCTTGGGGGTCTTCTGGACTATATCCCTGAGTGTGATTTTCAGTTTATCCAGGGGTGGTGGTGGTGGTGGTGGTGGTGGTGGTGGTGGTGGTGGTGGCACACTTTCCCATGAGACCAGGAATAAGCAACCAGAGAGGTGAGCAAGAAGCTGACCCAAGGAGATGTGGGAAATGGGTCTCAGTCCAGATGAGGGACTCCTCAGGGAAAGCTTTCTCTGGTGGAACCCTGGTTTGACAATTGCTCTTTGAGTCTCACTTAAGGAGGAGGTGGCTTCATCATGGGACCTGTGATGGCAGGTGGTACTTTATTCACACTTCTGTGAAACACAATGTAGGAGGCTTCTCATGTAGCTCCCCCAACTTTTCCTGCCAGCCTAATAGGACCCCACTCCTCCCTCACACAGGGAGGACTAAGCTCAAGAGTGAGCCACGTGCTTGACTTTGGTTCCTCTCGACTCATTAGGCTCAGGTTCCTAAGTAACTAGGCTGCATTGCATCTTCCTCTGGGTGTGAAGACACAAGTCTCAGAGAGGCCCAAAGAATGGAATGCCTCTTTACCCAATGACAGTCACTCTGAGCGCCAATTCTCTGCATACCAGGAAAGGCAGTAGTCGGGTCATGGGGTGGGGGGTGGGCAGTGGCAGTGAGGAGATGGGAAGCATTCTGAGAAGAAATAGGGAAGAAAGAAAGAAGAGGGTGCTGAAGAACTGGCATTCATCATGGCTGTGTGGACAAGGGCCTCTGGCCCCCATCCTGGAAGCACAGACACCATCTGATTCTAGCCCTCAAATACTTCTCACTCTCGATGACATGGATCAAATACTTCTCACTCTCGATGACATGGAGATGAAACCTCTTGACCTCCACTTCTTTGATACAAAGGGCGCTGTCTGAGAGACTGTCTTCCCTGGGGTGGCTGTGGCCAAGAGGTTGGGCTCTCAGGACCTCACCTGGGTCTAAATACTGTCGTCCTTGCCAGTTCTGTGACATTGGGGGCATTGCTGACCTGCCCTGAGCCTGTTCCCTCATCTGTAAAATGGGGATAATAATAAGCCTGCCTGCCGCTGTGTGCTGCAGACGGGGATGGGATGGATGGAGGGAGGTGTTGGTGGCAAGCCTCTGAGTGTTTCTTGTTCCATTAAAAAAAAAAATGTTCCTTGCTATGTTTCTCTCACTCCGGCTTGCTACTTATGTCTCCCGGCAAAAGCACCTCTGGGTAGTTTCCAGTGCTGTGATTTGTCCCCAACATGTGAAGCTTATGGGACTTTGGGTTCTGTGTCCTGCCCTTGTGGACATTCGCCTCTCTCTCTCTGGTCTTCTCATCTTGAATCTAGGACTAATTGAGTCATTATTAAGGTCCCCTAATCCTAGAACCTGAGGCCCAGAGTAGTCTGCGAGTTCAGGTTCTTGTTTGCGCTGCAGCTTATGATCTCCTACTAAGGCCTAACCCTGCTAGCCCTAGTCCAGTTCTCCACAGCCCTTTCCCCCTGCTACCCCTAGAGACTCTTGGGGTCAGAGATGTGGTAGGGACTCTGTCGACGCCCGCCTCGCCAGCAAGGAAGATGCCACACAACAGGATCCTTCTGCACATGTTTATTGGGAGAGCTTGATTGCTGAGGCGAAAGACCCCGAGCCCTAGAACTAGCGCTGCTTTTATAGGTCTAGGACTGGCGTGGCCATGTCTGATTGGCTCTGCTTTCAGTCCTTAATTTGCATGCCCCGAGATGGGCTGTGACTTGGCATGAAACCCACTTGCACCTGCGCACATTGGTTGTTTACCCGAAATACACGGGCAGTGGCCAGTGGTAGCCAGCGCCATCTTGTAATGACGTTACGTGGCTTCCCACAGGACTCCATAGGATCTGAACCATGGGAATGAGAGGCTTCTGGGCAGTTGTGAAGCTTTTTTCAAAGTCAATGCTGTGAAAAAACTCCTTAGGATCAGACAATTTGGAAAAACACACTAGCATGCTCCTGGGCAGGGGGACGGGATAGGCTCAGGCATTCTGGCTTTGTCTTAGGTAGAGAAGGGGGTTTCAAGCCAGTGAAGTGAGATAGGTGGCTTTGAAGGGTTGACTGAGAACAACAGGAATACCAGACTCACTGGACAGATGTTATGGAGTGGGGGCAATACAAAAAGTGGGAGTGGGATGGGCAGGAACGTAGGAATACGGCTCTTCTGTTTGATAACTACTGAAGACTTCTGATACTTAGCAGGTGCAGCATCCCACAGTTCTCGGCCCCAGCTTGCTTCTGGGAGCGTTAATAATTCCTTCCTTGCTTAGGGCCTGGGTCCTGATCCACTGCTTCCAGGGAGCCTCTTAGAGCTGGCAGTCTCCAGAGATGTCAATTGTACAGGTCCAGTGTGGAGCCCAGGGAGTCTTTTATCTTTCACAAGCTTGCTGACTACTGGGGCTCCCCAAGATCCTGGCAACTATGGACTAGGGGCACCCTATTCCAGGGAGAGCAAGCAGGCAGCTCTTGGAAGGAACAGTGGGATCTTTATTAAACTTGGTATTTACGATCTATGGTGCACACCTGCTGGGTTGTACATCCTCAGCCACTTGCACATTCTGCTTCCAAGGTGCTAGAGGATGTAAACTGTGAGACAGACCAACACCCATTCAGATGGGGCTTAGAATTGGAAAGTGTTGTAAGAAAATGATTGGCAGGTGACTTGAGTCCGGGAGGTCAAGGACTTGCCCAAGGTCGCACAGCTAGTTAGCAGCAAGACTATACCAGCCCTGCTCAGATGAACCCAGTCAAAGTGTAAGATACGATCAAACATGCTTTTGGGACCTCCCTTGTGTGTAAGATGGCCCAGGTGCGAGCAGTGCTCAGAGTCGTCATAATTGTGGGGGAGGAAAGTAAGTAGAGGACCTGAGAGGGACTGGAGTTCCCAGAATCCCCATGTCCTGGTACTTTTTATCAATCAAGCACCCACCAGATCTCAACTGAATGACTTTCTTAGTAGGGTCAGTAAAGAAATCAGGTACCCTAGGACAAATGAGGCCCAGGGATGAGCAGAGAGTTGCTTCCAGGTCTGTCTCCCAGAATCCCATTCATGCTTTCTGATTTACTGAGGACTGTAAGAAACGAATGACTTTTAGTTCCTTTGGGAGAATCTCCAGCCTTAGCAGGAAGCAGGGTGGCAAAGAGGCAGGAAACCTTCTGCATGGTCCTTTTACTCCCTGTGGTCCCAGACAAATGTGCTGTGTGTAGAGAAGGGGTGACAAGGACTGTCCGTCAATCTGTCATATTAAGGCCTCTCAAGCAGGCACACTTCTAGGGACCAGTGTGGAAACCCAGTCAGGAAGATGGGAAGAGGCTGCCTCTCCATCTGACACTAATCTGAGAAGGGCCTAAAAGTCAGGAGGCCTGATCCTGGAGCCTGGAGCCTGGAGCCTGGAGCCTGGAGCCTGGAGCCTGGAGCCTGGAGCCTGGAGCCTGGAGCCTGGAGCCTGGAGCCTGGAGCCTGNCCTGGAGCCTGGAGCCTGGAGCCTGGAGCCTGGGGCCTGGGGCCTGGGGCCTGGGGCCTGGGGCCTGGGGCCTGGGGCCTGGGGCCTGGAACCTGGAACCTGGAACCTGGAACCTGGAACCTGGAACCTGGAACCTGGAACCTGGTGCCTGGTCTTTGCCCCAGCTGCTGGTGGGCTTGGGACAAGTCCCTTGACCTTTAGGGGCTCAGGTTTTTCAACTGGACACACTAATTGAACACCTCAGTATAGTGGCAGTGAGGTAGGAGCTTGAAGATCTTTGACCAGGCCTGCAGGGAAGTTTAACTGGGAAGGGCAGAAGGCTAAGATGGGGTCAGGAGGACCTACTCTGCAGCAATCTCACCTGGTAGCTTGTAGACTCCCCTTTTGACACACTCACCTGAGTGAAAGCCCGCTGATTAGTGTAAGCCCTACCCGTTCTGCACTCTTGCCTCTGGAGCTTTAGTGGGATCAAACTGAGATTACAGCACCATGGGGCAGGTTAGGTGGGAATGAAGATTCAGGAGCCGGGTACCCTGTGAGCATAGACGAGGATTTTTTTCTTTTTCTGATTTTTCCAATTCTCTTCAACACCATTCTAGGTGCTACTTCCAAATTCATCTTAAAATGTGAACTTTTTTTTTTTTTAATTACAGCCCCTCCCTGCCCACTTAATCTACCTTATATAGTACCAGCATTTCAAATTCTTTGTTTAAAGCAGAACAACTGCTTTTGGTCTATGACACATGACCTTGCATCTCTAAAACGCTATCTGTGGGTCCAACACTCTCTTACCCTGTAACGAAGAAAAGGTTTCCAATCTTCCCCTGGAAGCTTGTTTTGTTCATTGGAGTCAAGATTGAGTGCCAGAAGCACACACTTTCTTGGCCTCTGGGAGTGTGTCTCCTCTAGAGAGAGGGGGACAGACACATGGGCCGAGGTGGAGGGATTGGTGCATGCCTGTGTCAGTGCCTGTTCACATATGGAGATTCGAGAGTCTTACACATGATCTTAGCCAAAAGGCTGAGAAGCAACGAGGTGTGAGTCTTATAAGAAGGGTCCTTTTGACTTACAGGATTGGAGAAGCAGCCAGAGGTCCTTAGTGATTGGAGGATTCAAAGCCTGGGGTAGATAAGAGTGAAGAGGATGGGGAGGAAGGGCAGGAGAGAGAAAAGAGAGAGAAGAGGACGGGAGGAGATAGTATCTGAATTGAGTCCTTTCTATGGAAGCCCAGAGGGGTTGGAGAGAAGCCAGGCCTTTCAGGACACATTGCCCTCTTCTGAAAATCCATGTTCTGAAAAGAGAGGGACCTCCTGAGTACCCTTTTCAAGATGGATAGTAGCTTTCTTGGTGGTGGAGGGCTTGGGGAGCAGTGGGTTGGAATGGCTGAAAAGGGTTCATATGGCTTAAGCACCTGAGAAGACCCTTGCTGAAATCTGTCGAGGACTGATGGGTGTGGAGTGAGGGAGAGCAAGGACGGGTGGGACAAAAGGCAAAAGCCAAGTGTGCCTGAGACAGGGGCTTCTGGCTGCTCAGTGCCTTTTATCTCAGTTGTCCAAGTCATAGTAGAATAAAACATCAAGAGAACCAGAGGTCATAGGGTCCAGCCTCCTTTCCATTAGATAGATGGGGAAAGCTGCGGCTTGGCAGTGGGACCAGAGCAGACAAAACTGCTGAATGTGCATAGGCCCTGTGTCAGGTGCAGGTGGGTTAGGCTACCTCTCCTCAAAAAACAGCGAGCATCCCAACCTACTAGGTAGCTAAGAGTAGCATCCAGCTCTGGATGACAGGGACAGACCAGCACAGTTCAAGCAGCTCCGAAGGCACCATATTGATGCCTGTTTAAGGAGGAGGCCAGAATGCAGTTTTGAAGGTGGTTTTTGCTAGATAAGGCATGTTTGCCTAACATTAGGTCTGTTGGTTCTATGTAATAAAAGACAGGAGCTACGGCTTTTAAAACTACCACCCAAAAATGCAAATTAAGCTGTTGGAAACTTCCTGAAAATTTGTCAGGGAATTAGTGTGTGGTTCTCCAGTGACCACAAAACTATAAGGAGCAAGCATTTCCGAAGCCTGCCCTAGCATCTGCATCACCTTGGCTCTGGGGGTTGATTCTGCGAACTAAGTCTTGGTCAGTGGCCGTAGAAAGTATCTGAACTAGTTCTTGTTCTGTAAAAGGAGAGAGCAATCTAGGTTGGTATGTGGCCTGTGATGATTTCAAGGGTTATAAAACGTGAGTGGTTCTAACTCCTCGAATCCCCTGGGAAGGGCTCGGGTCCACCCAATGCTTTAGTTTCCTGATGATTGTAATTATGTGTCCATGATGCATGTTACAGACAAGGAAAGCAGATAAGCCGGCCCTGTGCTATACTACTATAGGAGTTCGGGTGGCTTCATACGTGGTCTTCTTTAAGTGACGAGGGCTTGGCTGTGCTGTGACCGACTTACTTTGGTTTTAATGTTTACTTGGGTGTTTCTGCAAGGCTATGTCAGTGAGAAAAGGACATTTTTCCCAAAGTAGGAGAAGGCAGATTTTAGTTGCAAACTTTGCTTGCGTTGCTGTTGTACAAACAAAACTCAGGTGGAACATTTCCAGTCACGGGAGGACTGTATCCCTAGGCCTCAGTTCCCCTCACTTGTAAAATAAGACATTTGTAGCCTGGTGTGGCAGCACAGATGTGTAATCCTCCCCCAACCACCTTCCCCCTCGGGAGGCTGAAGCAGGGGGATTGGGAGTTTGAGGTCGGCCTGGGTTTCCTAGTGAGCTACATAGAGGCTCTTATTTTAATTTTTTTTTTAAAAGATGATTTACAAATGTCCAAGCCAATTGCTTCTTCTGAAAGAACTCTTCTTGGTTATGGCACTTTTATTGGGTATGAGGTAAGGTAAAGGGGAAGACGCAGAAGAAAGACTGGACAAGGGACTGTAAGAAAATCAGCTCAGGGGTTGAAGTCCCTTTGGTGTGGTGCCTGTGTGACGAGCTGTGCTTTTCGTCTGATTTTGACTGGCACTCTAGATCCTGCGAGGGGCGTTGTGCCTCACTTGTATCACACATTTGTTTGCTGACACAAGAGGCCAGTGTTGAGCTGCTCTGTGCTCCTGTGCTCTCTTGGTGGGTACCTCATAGCCTGTCATACTATGCTGCTAATATAAGACATGTCAGCTGACGGGGGTTACTGAGAGAAGAAACCTCGAGGGAGCAACAGGCACCCCTCCCTGACTCCCAGAATTCCAGTTTCCTGCATTTCAAACCCTTCCCTGATGGATCCCAGTCACTGTTCTCTGCACAAATCCTTCACAGGTCTGAGGCCGACTCTGATTTCTTTCATTGTAGGTCTTTGACTATCAACACTGACAATGTCTCCCTCTTCTTCTTCATTTCTAGATCCCTGGTTACCTTATTGATGAAGACAGATATTCCTGGCTTAGTTCGGCCTTGTGTCTCCTAGTTCTAAAAAAACAAAAACAAAAACAAANAAACAAACAAAAAAAAACCCACAAAGGCAGGGGAAAAAGGTGCTGTGGTGGGGGTAAACACTGTCCTACCTTAAATCACAATTGGTTATATCCAGGAATGCTCACAAAATAAATTTTTCTTGTTCGGTTACTAGCCAGCAATTTTGTAAGGCAGTCATATCGTTTCTTCCTTGACTGATACTGTGTCTCAGCTCTCACCAACTGTGCCATGTCCAGTTGTGTCTTATGTGGCCATGCCCTTTAGTTAAAGGCCACCAGAAACACACCTTTGGACAGAGTTCTTTGTTGGCTCATTGCAACAAAAGAGATACATACACTACTCATGGGATCTTGGGAATTTGAGTAAGATGTTAGAAAAGACTTAAGGATTTAGGCTTGCTTTAGGTGATCTGGAGACTCAAGGACTTGGGTTTTCTTTGGACCTGATGCTGAGAGGTAAAGGCATTCATTTTAAATGCTCATCCTAACTCATTTTTGTTGTGTGGTAATTGTGTGCATGACACATGCTTATATGTACATGGGTAGGTGCAGATTCATGTGTGCATGCATTGAGTGGGTGGAGGCCAGAGGTCTCTAAGTCAGGAGTCTTCCTCTATAGTTCTCTGCCTGGTTTTTTGAGACAGAGTCTCTCACTGAACCTAGAGCTTCTAGACTGGCTACACTGGTAACTGAGCTTCAGGTTTTTTCCTGTCTCTCCTCCCCCCCCCCCAGTACTGGTGATACAGTTGTGTGTTGCCACACTCAGGGTTTGTTTCTCACTGTAATGTGGGTGCTAGGGACCCAGATTCAGGCCCTTTTGGCTATCTGCCCAGCTCCTCACAGTCCCTTAACCCAAAGGAAATCTTATGGGGTGAATGAACCTTCTACCATGATTGGTAAAAGGTAACCCCTCACTGCTCTTAGCTAGACCTGGTTGAGGTCTGCTCATTCTTGTGTGACTTGGAGAACACCCAGATCTAGTCACCGTGCTTTGGGGGATTTGACTGGATTCGTCTTGGGTTAGTTTGCTTCTTCCTCTTCCCTTTCTCACCACTCAGAAGGGAAAGGATGGAGCCAGCACTAGGAAATGGAAGATGGCATCTGCCCAGGGACAGAGTCGGCTCCTACACATGAATCTGTGGCACAGAGTGGGTCTTTTCTGTTCTCAACATTCTCCCAGTTAGAGATTGGTCAGGGAATGGCACCTGTAACTGGATAAGAGTCCAGTTTATGCCTTTTGGGAAGAGCCTGAACATGATGAGACAAGGGCTGCACCGGATGCAAGAAGAATCTGAAGAGAAGGATCCAGCAGCCACAATATAGTCCTTAGAACAGACTCAAAGATGATGTGTGGCTGTCCAACTCCAGGTCAGGCAATCATGTCTCCAATCCAAGACATCCAGCTGGCTTTTCGTTAATTCAGAATATGGGCTGTTCTATGTGAGTCTGAGGTGTTTATATGCATGTAGCAGGCGCTTGCCTGGTCCTTCTAGACTAAGTAGGACATCAAGTGCCACGAGATCTTAGAGTAAAAAGCAGCCACATCTGGCCTGCACACATTTACATGTAAACTGGCTGCTTGGGTTTCCAGAGTCGGAAGCTTGTGTGAGTTAAAGGAGCCCAATAGGGTAAGGGAGGGATTGGAGCCTTTTGGGGATGGTCTTGATTACTGCAGTGCGCACAGGATGCACACAGAGTTAGTGGTTGCCTAACCACTCAAGGAGGGTGCTCAGTTACCCCATGTTCATCCTGTCTTGGAACTTTTTAGGGAATGTCATTCTCTAAATGTTGGCAATTTTTAAACATCTCAAAGTCTCTAAAGAGAGAGGGCAAGGTAATGTGTATGCTTGAGCCTAGTGCCCACGAGGGAAGCAGACATCCATCATCCACACACTGTGTCCTTTGACCTTTGATGTCACTTATTCCAACAAGGATGAGATAGGCTTTCAACATTTTAAAGTTTTCCCTCACCAAGTGGGAAGCTTCCTTTGAATAGGAGAGAAACATGGTGGAGAATCTCCAAAATGAACGCACTGTTCCAACAAGAACCATCTCAAGACCAGGTTCCACTTGTCCTTGGCCATGCTTTGCTGGTGAGGTTACAATGACATAAACAGAAACATTTTCCTGAAATGGGGTCAAAGTTGAGATTTTTGTTTTGTTTTGTTTTTTTTTGAGACAGGGTTTCTCTGTGTAGCCTTGACTGTCCTGGAATTTACTCTGTAGACCAGGCTGGCCTTGAACTCACCAAGACAGAGATCCACCTACCTCTGCTTCCCAAGTGCTGGGATGAAAGCCAAACTCTAAATTTAAAAAGAAAATGTTTGGAAGTAATCAGAGCTGATAAATTTATGAATCCAAACACTTAGATGGAAAGCTAGCTTCTGATGGATTTAAAGGAACTTAAACATTTGTCATCATCCAAATTCCTTCTGATTTCACTATGAGCTGACACAACACAGGGCAGTTATTTTATTCTTTAGGGATAGAAGGGCCTTGGTGGGTGTGTTAGGTGGATAAAAATCCATAGAATTAAGATAAGTGGTGGTTGTGTTGAGAACCTTTTGGAGCTGAGGGTTTAATTACAATAAGGCAGACAGTAGTGTGTGGCAGAAGCATCATGGGCCTTGGCGGCAGCCCCCCACTCCTGAAGTCAGTGCCATGCTTGTCAGCTTGGATATATGTTTGCTTCTTTGTTGTTATCGATTCCCTAAGAACATATAAAGCCCCTCCATTTGAGCTGCCCTGGGATCGATGGCTTGCCATTGTGTACTCTCTCCTTTAGGGAGGCACCACCATGAGGGGTAGCTCTGTGGCCTTCTCTAGTGGGCTAGTTGTTAGCAGTCTTTGTTAAGGGTTTTCAGGGCTCTAGGGAGTCCACGATCATCTATACAGTATGAGAATGCCAAGCCAACACAGAGGCTTGTGTGGAGCCTGGCCTAGACTGAGGCTCAGGTTCCTTAACTGCATGCACCTGCCCTTACTCCAGTCCTGAGGCCTGGAGTGTGCCACACCCATTTGTCTCATAATCCTGAGGTAAACACAGTTGGATTTGTGGAGCCGGCACTTCATAACAGGACCAACTATGAGGCAGGGGCTTTTTTCCTTAAATCTTCCTTGGTAAGAGAGGACAGGGCTCAGTGATGCCTTGTGGCAGGCTTGGTGGCTCCTGGCAAAGAAGGGAGGAGTCAGCAGGTGCCCTCTAAACTGCTAGCTGTGTAAGTTCTGCAGGGACTCGGACAATTCAAAGGGAGGTTGTCATTTTCAGAAGGAGGAACGGACAGGCTTGCTTTTGTCTAGAGGTAGAGAGATGTGGAAGGAGGGCAGGAGTAGAGGTTTCCTCTGAGAGCACAGGGAATCCAGGCCCCATCGACTGAGAGGTCGCCTTACTACTCTCCAGGGCCCTGCACTGGGACCATGGGGCTGTAGGAGGTTCACAAAGGTGAGAAGGAAGAGGGAAGAAGGAAGTGGGCACCAAGAACGGCTCAGCTGGGCATAGTGCTCGCTCCTGTTCTACGGAGGGGGTCTAAGTTGCTCTGCAGTGCTTTTCTTCTTCACTTTACCCTGAAGGGGAAGGATGACCACAGGGCTGGGGAAGGACAGGCTGAGCGCTGGCTCAGAGTCAGCGCTAGAACATAGCAAATGGAGCAGGGAGAAGGACCTGGGGGCTGGTGTGAGAGGGTGGTGGCTGAATCCCAGCAGGACCCCAGAGGCTGGCCCAAGTCCCCTCTGCCTCTTGTGAGCTGAGGAACACTGTCCCCTGGACTGAGCTGACTGGACCCCTCCCCAAGCTCTGGAGACATGCCTGAGGCCTGAGGGCCCCATCCTTTCCCATGAAGGGCTTCTCTCCAATGGCTCCCATTCCAAATCCATCTTCATTAGTGACAATAAACATCAGAGTCTGAGTCCTTAGAAGGTTGCTCTGAGATAAGTAAGGCTTTTCATATTTAATTTATGAGTGCCCTCTTTGGGGTGTGGTGGGTTAATTAAGAGCTGAATTAGATGGAACTACATGTCCCCAAGGATGTGAGCAAGCTCTTTCTGACGAGAGAGAGAGAGAGAGAGAGAGAGAGAGAGAGAGAGAAAGTGACTGTAGGTTTAAGAGGAAGGCCTGGTGGGAGCACCGTCGTTTCTTCTTACCATGGGCTTGACCTTGGAGCTGGAGACCCTTCCTTTCTTCCTTCTTCTATTTTCAGTTTGGAGGCTCCATAGGCCCCCTCGCCTGCTGTCCCGGGACTCTGTAGGACCTTGAAGCCAGGATGGCTTTCCTGGCTGGCCCTGGGTTAATGATTCCCAGCTGGGCAGCTTCCTATACAGGCCAGAGTACTGCTAGGGTTTAGTTACCAACTCCAGAGTCAGGAGAGTCAGCCTCGGATTGCTCTCTGACATTCCAATCCCATTCCCAGGGCTTCTAGTCCCAGACTTAAACTCTTCGCGTAGACTGAGTAGATGTGCTTTCTCGACATCTATGCAGCTTCATAGACCATCAAGGGCAGTGACTAAGAACCATCTTTCCCTGAGAGAATATTTCCCCTGCCCTCACCGCTAAAGCCCAGGGCCTGACTGGGAAGGAGGCCATGCTAAGCTCAGGAAAGGGTTGAGGAGAAGGTTCTTGCCTGTGGCTGCTGGCAATCTACCTGGCCAGCGTTGCTACAGACCGGACTGCAGGACTCCAGCAGTTTGGCCAATTGCTTGCCTATACTTAACCAAGGAGGGCAGGCAATACGACTGCCCTTGAGTGAGTTAGTCTAGAGATGGGGCAAGGGTCAAAAGCTCCTGACTCTAGCACATGTGATTGTGTGGCACACACAGGCACCTGACTTGTTCTGAGTTATCGAATCAATGGGCTCTTTAGAAACCCTGCTGATATGGGCATACTCCAGTCCAATAATGTCTTCTGAGATCAGTGGGGAGAGATGTGCCCCCTGGATTGAAGCCTGATTCTTTGGTCTCTTGTTCATACTTGCCCCTACAGACATGCACCTCCCTTCACACCCGAAGATACTGTGACACACTTGGTTGTCCATGGTCTGCACACTTTCAGAGTAACAAATACTGTTGACACCCAGTGTTGATATGCAGAGTCACTAAATGCCAGACACTCACATGGTTTCTTGACCTCACCTGAGTTTGGGGCTAGGGAGAGTGCAGGGCTCAAGTCCAGACTGCCTTTGTTACATCCCCATGGCTTCTGCTCAGCCTTATGAGCAGTGAGTTGCAGACTCCATAGCAAGTGGAAGACAAACATTCTTGGGAAAAGTAGGAAAAAGAGAGCTAGAAAGAGCAGCCCTTGGTATAAGTGGGCTGGCAATGTCCTTCCACAGCCCACAGGGTTCTCAAGAGACCAAGACCGCTATCTGCTCCCTTGAGGAGGAAGGGAAACTGAGGACTTTGTGACATCTTGCACTCTGAGGGCCCATTTCTCTCTCAGGGCTCTTCCTCATTCAGCAAGTCATGTGATCTCCTAGTCTTCTGCAACTTTGACAAGATCAACACCCTGACTCTCCGTGGGAGAGCTTTCTTGACTTTCTACACTTAGCTGGTCCCTGATTTGGGGCTCGCCTCCTGTCTGTTTATACTTAGGGATAGATGTGACTTCTCAGCAAGCCCATGTGAGCCTCCCGCTTTTGACAATGCTGCTCAAGATAGCCATTCGCCCTTGGAGGCTAGCCAAGGTTGGGTCCTCATTCTGACTTCAGGAAGCACCCTGAGATCACCCCAAGTCCCCATATGCACAGGAAAAGGAGGGATGTGACCAGGACCTATTGCAGCAGGACAGGGGTGTGTGGCAGCCAGGCCTAGGCCTCCTGTCTGCTCTTGGATTTCTCTTTCCTGCCACCATCTCTTTTGCCTCTTTGCTTGTTTCCCACTGTCACGGTTGTTTTTTTTTTTTTTTTGTTTGTTTGTTTGTTTGGTTGGTTGGTTGGTTTTTTTATCTTGTTCTAGTGTATCTTGCTTTCTATAACATTTATGTTCTTTGCCACGTTAGCTTATCATGGTCAAGCCTGTACCTTTTCCCAAGGGAGGTTGTTTTGGGGTCCTCTTCTTGGTCCTGCCATTACTTGTAAAGGGCCCCGCGTATTTCTTTTGGTTGCTGCAGAGTCCTGGGAAGCCAGTGGGGTGGGCTTAGGGGGCTTCACTCTACTGTTCAGGTAAGGATGCTGAGACCCATGAAAGGAAAGGTAAACCTTCAGCCTTTTTTTGGAAAGTGCCTGCCTACTTGCCTATCCTGTTGCTGAATTCCATGTCAGAAAAAAATACTACACCTGGAAACGGTCGTGTAGGGCTAGTGCTGTGTTGTTCAAAGCACATTGTATAGAAAGTTGGTACTGAGAAATCCTTGCTGGTATTAGGGTTCCTCTGTCAAGGTTGGAGAGTACTTACTCCCTGTTGGTTTTTCTCCAAAGTGCCTTCATTCCTGGAGATACCACCATTGAGGGGACACAGAATGGGAAGCACCAATCTAGTTTAGTTTTTGTGTTAATCGAAATTTTTCCCTTCTCTGGTTCAGGGGAAGGTAACTGCCACATTTCTTTCTTGTTTTTGTTTGTTTGTTTGTCTTTTGTCTCTTCCTTGGACTTCCCTAGCTTTCTACCTTTAGCCTCCAAGGCCACGGGACACTGTTCCATGGTTGTTTTCTCTGACTCCTTGAGTAGAAGAAGTTAGAGCAGGGGAGGGCTCATTGTAGGGCAAAGAGAGTGGCTGGGAAGCGCCCCATGGAGGGAGTCACATGGAGGGTGGAAGGGCACCCCCAGGTAATCCCTGAGCTTGGCTTGCAGGACCAGCAGACACAGTGTGGATGTGGAGGGATAGAGTTGCAGCCTACTGCCCTTAGAGCCTGTTCTGTGGGGGTCTCTGTTATCACTGAGTGTGGCCTCTGCCCATTGTCCATCCATATTACCCGTGATTTTTTCCTGGAACCCCCTTCCTTACTTCCTCACTAAATTACAATTTACACTTATTGTTTTACCTGGGGGGACCATAGAAAGTCAGGCATCTGCCACCTGCAATGGCCTTTCTCTCCTTCCAGGCTCAGTCCAGTGTGGGCTTCTTAGAGTTTGCCACTGAGCAAGACTTTCACAGGTAGCTGTTGGGTACAGGAGGCCAGGTCTCACAATGAACTGATGCGTGTGATGCTTGCTTGTTTTCAGAGAGGAGGGCAAGTTGGCTCTTGGTGCTTCTCCATCCTCCTCTTTCAGGGACACTTGTGACACAAACATCCTCTGCCATACATAGCTCCATTGCTGAGTCTTCCAGAGTCCTTGAGGGCTCTGGAGGTCTCTTGAAGGCCATGTATACTTGGGTCCTTTCCCTTGGCTTTTTTTTTATATAAATATATATATATATATATATACAAACGGTGGTACCCTTACTTGCAATAACTTACATTGGTCCACCCAGCAGCCTACCTGGTGTTTATACAATGGCTCTCAACCTGTCATTCACTGTGCAAGTGTTCTGGATGTGAGGTCGGACGACTTGAACTCCACAAATTCAACAAGCCACAAATAAGGGAACTAAGTGCCCTCGGCACAGGAGTCCCCTGAGGGCTCAGTGGAATCCATGTGAAGGTGTTCTGTCAACTTGAATAAACTATGAGTAGCATGTCAGTCTCCTGTTTGAGGACGGAGGACCTCTCCTCAAGGTTCCAGTGGAAGATGCAATGAGAGTTATCAGCTTAACCGCGGATTTTAGCGAAGAGACCTCTCCAAGCTCTCTGTTGCCGGCATCCTGACTCTCAGGCCATCAGTGCCACCCCACGATTCCCAGGTTTTTTATCTTTTAGCCCCTAATGCGGGACCCTTTGCTAGGGCTGAGCAGCTATGTCACATAGATTACGTTCTAGGCCCTTGAATCATTGTTACCAGAGTTGTTAGGGTCAGACCTTGGGCTTGGCAGCCTCTAACAGGCCAGGCTCTGACTCCCTTCCTCAACTGGCCCATTATACAAGTAATACCAAAGAGCAGGAAAAAAAAAGCGCTATATATTCAATGTGACCACACTGGGAAGAGGAACAAAGAGCCCTATGTCCCTCTCCCCAAGTCCCCTTTCAAGGCCTATAACATAAAGCTTAAGCAGAGGGAGACAGGCATGAATGTCTAAGCGGCCTGGTCAAGATGTGGTCCTACTCATTGTTAGTGTCTAGGCTGCAGGCTCTCCTGCAAGGTGGTCAGACAAGCTGTCAGAAATGCGTGAAATCTCTTCCCGGGCTCCTGGCCACTTCTTTCTCTGGGCGTGATTATGATGATTCCTGGGGGGATTCCAATTCCTTGGGGTTCATTGTTTCAATAGTCTGATAACCCAAGTGAGCAATACTAAGTATCTCTTCAGAATATCAGAGGGTCAGAGAGATGGGCTCAGCAGCCAAAGCTCTTGCCTCCCTGGCCTGATAACCCGAGTTTAATTCTTGGAACCCATGTTGGAAACAGAGGACAGGACATCCTCATCCCTGCCAGGGTGGCCTCAGGATAAACTGGATAGGATCCAAGTGTGTCCTAAGTGGTGTACGTCCTCTGTTTTGAATGAGTGAATGAATGAATGAATGAATGAATGAATGAATGAATGAATGATCCGTTTGGAGAAAACAGTCTGCTGTCTCCCTGGCCATGGGATCTTTCTCAGATTGTCATTTGGAGACTCCCCGGTATCTCAGGGACACTACTAATGGATCTGCAGGTTGCAAGGGACAGCTGGGGGGTCACTTGGACTTGTTCTAGGAATACTACCAGATTGTGCTTTCTGCACCCTTCTGTGCAGGGGTCCCTCCTGCTGTGATAAAACCTTGTGACCAGAAGCTTATTTCGGCTTATGGTGGTAGACGGTTGGAGTCCACTGTGCTGCTGAAGCATGCAAGTAAGCAGCAGACACAGCGGTATCAGCAGGAAGGTGGGAATTCACAAGTTCAAACCCAAACATAAAGCCGAGAGAGAGAGAGAGAGAGAGAGAGAGAGAGAGAGAGAGAGAGAGAGAGAGAGAGAGAAAGAAAGAACTGGAAGCAGGGTGAGGCTTTATACTCTCAGTATCCTGCACAGTGACATACTTTTCTCCAACAATGCCAGAACTCACTAACTGGGGACCAAGCGTTTAACTGCTTGCGCCTACAGGGGACATTTTCAGTCCCCTTCCCCAAGTAAAGGTGTACCCTCTGCAGACTGACTGGAGCCTGGGGCTGAGGGCACAGTGGAGGTAGTTGACCACTCTGGGTTTTCCTGTGAGGTTAGCCGGGGCTTGCCTAGGCTCGGGGATATCCTTGCTGGAATTTGGATGCCAGACTGGCTGACCCGTGGTCCACCCAGCATTTGGGGCTTTATCCCTGGAACAAAGAGTCTCTTTCCCATCCAAGGCTCCTGCTTGGAGAGGGGCTCTCGATATAAAGGGGGGAGTCTGTGCGGAAGGATTGGCTGACCCAACCCAGGGACCAAGATCCCGGGACCCTGCTTTTAAGTCCTTCGTATCAACTCACTTGTTGGTCGCCTTGGCCTTGCTTTGTGTGATCACTTCCATGATTCGTTTGTAGGCATTTTAGCAACCACAAGCTATGATAGAGGTTTCCTGGCTGCCACTGGTTGGGCAATCGAGATAGATGGCTCAGAGTCAGAACGGGCCATTGTCCCCTTTGAAAGCTAGGGGCCACAGGTGATGTTAACAAAGGAGAGGGGGGGTGGAGCTTGTGGACACCCACTTCCCACCCCTGTGCTACAGAGCATATTAAATGGGACTTTGTCTGGATATGGTCTCCTGCAGGGCTGCCGGCCCACGAGCAACCTCCACGGTTTGGGAACAGAGGGAAGCAGAGCCGGGAAGCAGACTTGCCCTGCCTGAAGGGGTGTGACCTGAGAGCCCGTCCTGTACCCTGCAGGAAGGCATGAACTAAAGTTAGGAGCTGGCACGGGGAATGAGCTTTGAGAGCAGGCATGGTGCCTGGGGGTCTCATAGGTTGGATCTCCCCCGGTGCTCTGGCCCTTGCACGGGTTTCAGGAATTGACCACAACCGTCTCCGCCAATGATGGAGTGCTTACCTTCATGTGTTCCCACAATCTCTCCTTGCACAACCCCCTGCCCAGGTCTTACCGGCAGGTCAGATCCTGCCGGGCTGCCTTTAGCAGTAGCCTCTGCAGTCTGCAAGGCTTCCTGACCCTGCTCTTCCCCCGTGCCTCCTGCTCACCACCTCTAGCTCCAAAAGCTCTTCTATTTGTGGTCAAAACCCCCTCCAGGGAGTCCAGTTTCTTATTGTTTTACAATAAGGTTGAGCAGATATGTCACTGGTGAGGAAGGGATAGGAGCCAGCGGAAGGATGCTTCTTAGGTAGTCTCTTCGCCACAGTACTAATTATAGCACGCATAGCGCCTGAAGTTTAGTGAGTATCTACTGTGCTTGCTACGACTGTGAAATGCTTTAGCTTATGTACTTCTTTCCTTTACGCCTCTCCACAACCCATTGAGGTATGCTGTATTGCTGTCCCCATTTAAGATGGAGGCTGAGGGCGGACAATAAGAGACTGTTGTTTAATCGTACTCTTATAGGAGACCTTCATCTTCAAGTGAAGAGCTCGCTAAAGGTCACTGAGGTAGAGGCGGCCTTGGTGGGCAAACCACGCCCATTGAGAGAGGAGGGGTTTGGGTAAGACTGGAAGGGGGCCTGGGTGAGAGCTGCTTCTTCAGCAGGCCCTTGTACTACATCCCAGTTCACAAGCAGAAGGGTGCTTCTGTGGTCCACCCATAGCATATCCCTGGATGAGAGGTGGTGTCCGTCCCCACCTGCCTCACCCTACTGCTGCTGTGCAATAAAACTGCAAACCTCTTGTTTCCAAGTTGTTGACTTAGGATGTATCTCTTTGTGGCTTGAGGCAAGTGTCTATGCTGCCAAACCTTTTCTAGTGATCTTTCACACTGCTACTTTTGGCTCCTCTGAGTTAAACTGTTTCCCTGTGCTCCAGCCCTGGGCTCTCCTTCCTTCTCTCCACTCTCAGTTGGGATTAGCAGCTCCCACTCTCTGACAGACGTGAAGAACATGTTTGGTACCTGGCTGCCTTGGAATGTGTTGTCTTGCTGTTCCTACAGCCTTGCTCTGCAGGCTCCTGTTGGGAGATGTTGTCCTCTTAAAAGATGTCTTTCCTTTAGAGAGTTTGGAGTCCGCATCTAGAGTGGGGAGACACCCCCAGAATGCGTGTGTTCCAGCCCCGTTCCTTGGAAAACAGCCGAGCCACACAAGAGCTTAGCCGCCTTGGAGGGGGGCAGAAGTAACTCACCCTGGACTATTTGGATGACCTGTCCACAATAACCCTGTGAGCCCACTCCATAAAGCCCCCATTTTATCTTCAAACCCAGGAGGGGAAAAGGCACATAAACTAAAAGTTGGCAGAGACGGGGCACTTGGTAATAATGCTGGGTCAGCGGCGGGATCCTGCCGGGGCCTCTTGGAGAGAGCGTTTCTGCTCTAGAGTGAGATGGTGAAGGAGAGATGGACGTGTGTTGGGGTCTTTGGAGACCACACCACCTCAGATGAGGGCCTACCTGCTAAAGAATAGTGAGTGGCAAGCTTCTCAGGTTCATGAAGGAGCTGGACCTGGTGAGGGCTGTCACAGTGCTGGGGAGGCAACTCATGCCAGCCTGTCCTGGGCCCCTGCCTAGCTCTGAGCCCATTTGCCTGTTGGAACTTTGGTGTGCTCAATTGTAAAATGAAGGTATCTCTATTCACCGGCCTCTCCGCTTGTCCTAATGGTGTCCAGAGTGGTTGATGTGGTGGTGTGTGTGTGTGTGTGGGGGGGAGCAGGATAACGTCTCTAGAAGATCCCCTTCTTCACAGAACAAATCCGTTCCTCTGAACTCCATGGTCTTCAGCTCCCCCTTAGATCCAGTACTTGCCATCATCTTATACTGTGTCCACTTCCAACCCAGCACACCCCGTGCCCACTATACTGGCACTCAGTTCTTTGAAGGTGGGGGCTGTTACTGGTTCATTCTGACTTCTTCTGTGCCTGCTCGTGGCCTCTGAGCTGAATTGATGATCCTTTGTATTGGCTGAGTGAGGGCTCGAGGCAGTGGGCTGGGTCTTAGGGCAAGGTGGGTGGGGACAGATGAGGAAGAGGGGTTGCTGCCTGCTGGAGCCACTGCTCAGAGTCTTTGAAGAATCCGCATTCAGACAAGAGTTCATCTCTGTGTGAAGCTCAGAGCTTCACAACTTGACTTCTAGGCCAGCCCAGCCCACATCTGCCAGCCTCCTGGTCAGTGTGTCGGTGGCAGGTTGCCTGCAGAAGTGCAGAGCCCTGAGGACTCTGAGATTATGATGATTAAGGGAACTGCGGCTGCAGGGTGGGAGCCTGTCTCTCCATCTGGACTGCCCATGGAACTCCCTTTGGTTTCTCTTAGATGCTTAGAGATAGGCTTTTGATGTCCCAGAGCCACTCAGTTCTGTGACTTTCACTTTTCTGATCTCTCTCTCTCTCTCTCTCTCTCTCTCTCTCTGTGTGTGTGTGTGTGTGTGTGTGTGTGTGTGTGTGTGTGTGTGTGTGTGTGTGTGTGTGTGAATGAATAAGGCTCTGTCCCCAGCACTTTCTCCTGGGATTTCTTTCTTTCTTTCTTTTTAAAGGAAGAAAGAATTTATTTTGGCTTATGATTCCAGAGGGCTAGAAGTCCACCGTGGTGGGGAGGGCAGGGCACTCTGGCAGGATCAGGAAGATGGCTGATCACATTAAATGGAGTTACCTTATAAGGGAGTAACAATGGCTCTACTTGACACCCCAGGCTGATACATAAAATGCTCAGGACTATAAATGGCTGGTGAGGTTCCCTACACCCCTAAACTTTATAGGCTCTTGGTTACTCTCCAGAACTTGATGGTAAGACCCTATTGTTGGCTGGGGTTTCTTTGTAGGATGGGCCAGCTTTGCTTTAGGCTCTGCTACATCCACGCCAGTGAAGTCTGCTTGACAGGTCTAGAAACCTGGGGGCAGTCATGAGGCAGAGTTTCACAGTCTGTGGCAGGCTCAGGGATTAGGGGGTCACCGTTGACTCAGTCGTCCTCACAACTGTTCAAATAGACGGTATAGGTCATCGTTTTCTTACAAAAAAATAAGAAAGCAGGTGCAAGGGAATGGACATGCTTGCTTAAGGTCTGAAGGCCAGAACATTGGTGGGGTCAGGATTTGAACTCGGGACAGTGAATCACACTTGATCTTTTCAAGAAGCCGTGTGCTCAGTTGTTGGTCAGCAAAAGCCTCCCTGCCTTTACCCTCATGTCCTGTCTCTTAACTTAGGTGACAATTTCCTATAAGCCTTTCAGCCTGGATTTCTGGAATGTCCTCAGGCCCAGGCCACTGCTAGCTCAGGTTTATCTGAAGACAGCAGGGAGGAGGAAGAGATGCTGGCTTCAAGCCACTGGGCTTTGCAGTAACCTGGAGAGTCCACCATCAGCTGGGAAACCAGGATGAAAATATCAACATCCTACAGCTCACATCTCACTCAGGGGTCTAGGGGTTGCTTGGCTTTACGAGGTCTGTAGCTGCCCTGGAGCTTTAACCTGGGTCCATCTCTTGGCCACAGGTGGGTCCTAGAGAGTCTAGAGTGGAGGTCAGCCCTGACTGTGGGCTGTGGGCTGGGGATTGGGGGCAAGGGAGTAGCCATAGCCAGAAGGGCTTGTGTGACGATATCAGTTTCAAAAACCATTAGAAATAATTGCTTGGAACTTGCAGCCCAGGCTCAGTGATGGCTTATTTTAACTGATTTTCAGTTTTGAATAAGTGATTTGTTCCCGTGGGTTAAGCAAAAGCTGGTCCTGTGGAGACATTTCCTCCTGCCTCTCTGTCTGAGAGCCAGGGGGGCTCCTCACCCCAGAGCAGATGTGGTTTCTGTGGGTCTATGTGGAGGCGATCTACACACACAAGTAGACATGTATAGATGGCATTTTAGAATATGTGCCTGAATATTTCTCTGCAACATAACATAATATCTTGCATGCTGTTCTTTTCCACTTAATGGGCTATTTTGGGAGACCTATGTGAGGCTCCAAAGCACTTCCTTGTTGGAAATTTAATTTTGTGGCAGCAAAAAGTTCCAGCTCATGGCTGCCACACAGACTACGTTTTCCCTGTTTTGCCAGGTTCTTCAGTGACCTCTGCAGACAATCACCCCCATCTGACTGCGACCCTTAAGAATGGAGCCTCAGAAAGCCCCCCCTGCTTCTTCCTAGTTAAGGCTGCGGTGTAGAAGTCACTATCACCCCTGTTTTCTTTTCCTTAAAATGTGGTATAAGGGCTGGAGATGTAGTTCAGTAGTAGAGTGCTTGCCTAGCATGCACAAGGCCCTGGCAACAACCAATATTATTGGGGTGTTATACTGGGACTGAATCACAGTGTTGTGAGGATAATGCATGGATACAGTAATTGCTCAATAAAGGTAATTGGTGTTGTTATAAATCCCTGCCTGGTGCTCTCTCTGCTGTCCTGCTTGGACTCTTCAGTTCTCCATGCTCCACCCCTACCCCTCAATGTGAACACACTTGATACACTGTCTCCACACTACGACAGACCAAGAGGGTCACTATGCACAGGTCAGGTGGAGTGAATGGCCCTGTTGTTCCTGGGCTTAGTTCCCAGAACCCTGCAGGTGTGGCAGTGACTAAGCCTAGGCCTGTGCTGTCCAGTGGGAGAAGTGACCTGACTCTTCTGACCAAGAGCTGGCCATCCCTGCCAGGGAGGACAACTAGAGAGGAAGCGGGTGATTTTGGTCTGGCAAGGGAGGCACTTTGACTGCATGCCTACTATCTCCTAATGGTTAGTTATTGCAGCTGCGGTGGGGACTGGATTGGATGGTATTGATGTTGTAATCTGAGTTCAGGGATTGGTTGGAAGAGTCTCCAGATGACCCTAAAGTCTCAGGAATAGGAGATGTCCTTGATGGGTGTCTTAAGCGTCACACTCTGGATTCCCGGACATCTTTTTAGTCTCTGTGGCACTGCTTATAGAGGTTTGAGCATAGTAGGTCTTTTCCAGCCTTCCAGGCATCTCTGGGCCTTGGATCTGATGGAGAGGAAGTTTGGACCCCGAGGGAGCTAGAAGATATGACATGGGTCTTGTTTTTGTTGGATGAGGAGGGTGAAGTGGCAGTTGAGGAAGGGGGAGGGTCTGAGCTCCTCCTGGCCTGGCAGGGGAAGGAAGAGGTGCCCACCATGCTCTACACTGCCTTCGCTCCCCGGAGTCAGGGCAGACGATGGCCTCTGAGGTGGTCCCTTGAGATAAGAGGCTGCAGTCCAAATTAGAGACATTTGCTCTGGACATCTACGTTCGCCATCTGTCTCCTGGGATGAGTGAATGTGGGCAGTTCAGTTGAGGGTCCCATGGAGGCAGGAGTCTAGAGAGCCCCATTGCCAGGTCTTCTCTTCTTCAGGGAGCCTCTGGGATGCTCTTGGTGTGACACTCCAGGTTACTTTGATGAAGGAATCCTGAGCAAGATTTCCTAAATGGCCCTTTCTCTCTGTCCCCTGGCCTTCCCCCTTGGACTCCTGCCTGTTAGAGGCAGTACCTGTTCCTGCCCTGCCTGTTGCCCCCGCCTGCAGAGAATGTTCCAGAAGTGCCTCCAGCCTTCTCAACCCCGCTAGGGTTTGCTGCAAGGTGGAATTGGGGACCAGGAGGTGTCAACCCCCTTGAGGAAGGGGGGCGGGCCGAGAGATGCGGGAGGTGGACAGATAAGCAGTTAAGAGGGAAGACTAGAAAGGGGCAGGCCAGAGGCCAGAGGCCAGGGAGGGGCAGCAGGACTGGGCTTATCAGACAAGGATCAGGCTACCCGAGGGCTCACAGTGTGAGGAAGTCTGTGACTGTTCTGGGTGGCTCTTATCCCTAGAGTATGGCACTAGTGACCTCAGATAGCCCCAGAATAAGATCTTGAACTACTCCCTGGCCCTAGTTACCGCACCTCCCTGTCTATCTGTGCCACTTTTTTGAGGCCTTGTCCACAGGTCTTGCGGATGGTATTTATTGCCCGTAGTCTATTCTCTCTGGCACTTGCCAGGCCCTGAGCTGGACTACATACTCTCTGCTGAAGTGTCTCGTCTAGGACAGTGGGCAGGGGCAGAGGCGGAAGCCTTGGGGCCAAGAGCTTGTCTTCCCTCCCTGCCCCTGCCCGGGGTCGGGCCCCCCTTCTCCATGGAAACAGCCCATAGAGGCCTGAGATCTACTCAGAAAGGGAATTTGTACTGTAGCCCATAATCTCCCTCTTCTGCTATTTGTCCCAAACTTCCAACACCCTCTTAACCTCAGGGCCCCTGGGATGGTCACAGGATCACCTTGTTGGTAGGTGAGGGACAGAGTCCCAGGGCTGCAGACCTTGCTGTCTTGGGTCAGAGTGTTTGCCTCCTCAGGACTCTGAGGTCAGTTTCTCAGGAGCTGGCTCCAATGCCAGATAAATGGTGGTGGTGGTGGTGGTGGTGGTGGTGGTGGTGGCGGCGGCGGTGGCGGTGGCGAGCCTGTTTAAATGAGTTGGACCCAAGACTGAGGCCATTGTTCCAGTCCCCCTGCAGGAAGGCTGTGGAGTAGCCCTTGGGAAGCAAGCCCTGGGTCCCAAGAGCATACATGTCCCTAGCCAGGCCTCTGAATCTTCATTTGGGCCACAGAGCTAAGAGTGGCAAAGGCCAACAGGAGTGGGCTGGGAAAGGCTTTTCCTCAGAGGATGGCCAGGGCAGGCTTATTCCTCAGAAGGAAGCAGACGACTGGCTTTCTCCAACCTCTCCTTCCTCTGGGAACTTAGCGGACTTGGCTGTCACTTACCTTGGCAAGAGTTTTCGGGACCGTGTGAGGTCAAAGGAAGGAAGATGGAGCCTGGAGCCTGCCTGCTCTGTCCTGATCCTCACTGCGGACCGCTCTGCCTCTCTTTCCCGGTCAGACTCAGGGAAGCCAAGAACCTCTGTGGGTGGTGTGGAGCTGGGAGCTGTTCAGTAACAAGTGTGTCACAAGATGGCTGTTCAAGTCTTGGTCTGGCTCCTGATCAGAACAAGGGAGGGAACTTCTCTGTTCCCTCCCTTTCGGGATTTGGTGGCTTCCTCTCTTCTCCCTGGGGGACTTGGTTCTGTAACTGAGGAGGAGGGGACTTTCTTTTGGAGTGGCTTGAAGGAGCAAGACAGTTAAGAGGGAGAAGGACTTTTGTCCCGAGCCCCTCAGCCTGGATTTGAGACCAGGGGTTAGAGGTTAACAGCTGCCAGCAGGACAAGCTATTTGCCATGAAGGCCACTAGAGACTAATATAGTATTGCCATTTTGTGCCACAGGGCACTGGGAAGATGGTACTTTTCCTGCATCTTGGGAGAGGGGAAACCCACCCTGCAAGCCTCCTCTGCAGGAGCAAAGAACACAACAGATGACTAGTGGTGGTGGCTGGTGATCGGCTGGTCTGGGAACAGCCCAGTGTCCCTCTGAGGAATTCATAGTTCTGTGCATGCCGCGGAGAGGGCAGCTTTCAAGGGGCCTCCACTGGAGGACTTTGTGGGCTCAGTCAAGTGTGTGCAGCACTGGCGTGTCCCGTTGAAGCTATGTGCTCGCCAGGGCTGGCAACCTCTGGTCACAGAAAAGATGAGGGAACAGTCACATTCTGTAATGCGGAGGGCCTAGCAAGTGTCCAGTTACAGGTAAGGTTTCAGACACTTGTTTCCTTCCAACCATGGAGATATTCCCTCCAATTTATCTAGAAAAGGCACGCATCTGAAGCAGGGCAGAGGCAGAAGCAGGAAGACTATGAATTTGCCCTTTCAGTAAGCCGTAAGCTCGAGTTGAGACTAACTGTGCCTCCTGTGTGGCCTTGGGTAAGTCAATTGCCCCCTTTGGACCTCAGTGTCTCCATCAGCACTCTCACTGAGTGACCTTTCTTTGCAGGAGTGCTTTTCCTCTCCCCAGTGGGGTAGGCCTGCCTGCGGGGTCTACCTGCCCCGCACCGGGTGGTCTGGATAGGACTTTTTTTCTACAGGTCCTGAAGCCGTTGGGCCTGGAAAGCCTGCCGGGATTCGCCCTCTGCGAGCTTGCACTCCCGTCGGTGTCCCAGGGAGGCACGGGATGGAGAAGCTCTTCTGCGCGTCCTAAGTCAAAGCCCGGGCCGTCCGTCTCCCACAGCAGACCGAAATGACAAGGAGGGCGGCCCACACCGCCACCAAATGGACCCTTGAAAGAGATTAAAGCGCCACAACGCCAACCCCCAAATCCCTTAGCCCATTTCCAGTTGCCTCCGATACCGGGATGCTGGGGGGAGGAGAAAGTGCCTAGTTTTGAATTTTTGGGGGATGGAGGGGCTCTCTATTCAAGGAGGCCTCTGGGTTTGGGGGCGCTGAAAGCCCCATCCTCAGGCCCACCTGGCATCCTGTCCCTCCTTAGGATGCTTCCTTGAGCCAGGCTGGCCCAGTGTGGCCCCAGTGAGGGGCCCTGGCTTGGTTACTGTGTAGTAACTAAGCAGTTGTGCAAATTGGGCAAATCACAGGGTTCATTAGTCCTTAAAAGAGGGAACGACAATTCCTACCACATCAGGCTACTTTTGAGGCTCCAACAAAATAATCCCCATGTTGTGAAGAGCTCAGAGCCTGGCTCAGGGGGGAGAGCCCCGATGTCAGCCATTGCTGCAGTCTTCTTAGCTACTGTCAAAGGGCAGGCTGCTGTTTCCTCCTTTGCCTTGTCTGCCCCACAGCTATAGTTCCTGGACTTAGCCCCTCCTCCAGGAAGCCCTTCCTGAAGGACCCTCGAAGGCTTTATCTTCCCCTGACTTCCCAGGCCACTAAGAAAAACACAAATTTTCAGTGACCATTCTTTCTAAAGGTTTTGTTTGTTTGTTTTTTTCACTTTTGTTTTAAACTATGCCTATGTGTGCCCGTGTCTGTGTATGCGGGTGTAGGCCAGAAGAGGGCGTCAGATCCCCCTGGAGCAGGAGCCACCGGCATTTGTGAGCTGTTTGCCATAGGGGGTTGAGAACTGAAGTGCTTTTCTGGTGGAGGCACTGCTGCAGCCCCTCCCCCACCGCGCCCCTCCCCCACGACTATTTGCTGTCTCACTGTGTAGGAGCCAAGCATCCTGAGCTTTAAAAAGCCTTTGCTTCTCCTTTCCCTGACAGCGCCTGCCACAGGGCCTTGCACACAGTAGGCACCTAAGAAACATGTGTTTCTTATATGGGGGCAACCCCAGGTAACTGGGAACAGAATCACAGTACTTCTGAGGACCAAGTCTGTGTCTAGTTTCAGAGTTTAAATATATTTCTCCCCAGTTCTTTACATTTTAACCTCACTGTCCTCTCCATCCAAAATATAGCAAAGTTTGAAAAATGACTTGCTGGGATCAGAGAGTGGGAGCTAGAGGAGTCTCTAAGCCTGGGCTATTCTGGGGTAGCTGAGATTTAGGCAGGGACTGACCTAGGTGAAAGAGATGGTTCTGGTTCATCCAGGGTGACCGGAGCCAGGCTGTCCATGGACAAGTGGGAGGGGCCTGAAACCTGGAGTGTTCTCCCAAGGCCAGCTTTCTCTCCTCGGTCATTTCAAAACATAGCCACTTACCATGGGGGTGGGCAAGTGACTGAAGCCCTGTGGCCACCTTGATGCTGGGGCTGAGGTCTGGCGCCCCATAGCCCTGGCTGCGGGGGTTGGGGAGGGGGTGGGGGTGGGCGATCCCAGGTGCAGCTGCAGCAGGAGGTGCTGCTCCAGGGATGTCAGGAGAGGCTGTGTTAGTTGTCTTCGCTGAGGAGGTGGGGGACAGGCGTTTACAGTTAGGGGTTGGCAATTGTAACCAAGACAAATGACCATGTGGCCTACTGGGACCCTTGGCGCAGAGGCCTTCATGGTTCCATGTGAAGCCTTTTCTGAAGATATGCCCCTTGGGGTCTCCTGGAGAAGCCTAGACACTATGTTATTCCCTTCTTAGCGAGCAAGTAAACATCCACCAAAGCTAACATGGGAGTTGTTGCCCTAGGAGATAAGAAAGAGCATCTTCATTTTTCTCCCTGAGGAAACTGAGGCACGGGGGGGGTGCATCACATGTTCACACAGCAGACCCACAAAGGCTCCTCCCCACTGGGAACTTCCAGTTGAATATAACCTCATTTAAAACAAACAAACAAACAAACAAACAAAATGTTGTTCTCTGCACATTATCAGGAGTGACTGATGGATGAACAGGCCGTGTTCTAGGAGACATAAGAGACGGTGGAGATGGACGCCCACTCCTTTGGACGATCGCTACCACTTTGAACCAAATCTACCACTGCCTTTGGTCCAGAGCCCTGCAAAGTACCTACACATCTTCAGATGGGAAACAGGTCAGGATGGGGTCTGGGTTTGTGCGCTCGGGAGCCTTGGTGTCCAATGGCAGAAGTGGGTTTTCCCTCCTCACCAGCTCAGAGCCACAGGCATTCCTCTGCTGGCTTCGTGTTTTTCCATACTGAGGGCTCAGGTGTATGCTTCTCTTGTCACTAGCTATAGTGTTCGGTGCTTCTGACATGCAGGAGATGCTCAGTCAATATTTATGCAGAGAACGAAGGACCACTGTAGTGCCAGGGCTTTGCCGCTGTCCTGGTCCCACAAGTGCAGCTTGTGGATTGGTTTCTACCTGGGTAGACAGATGCAGCCTAGGAGGAAGGGGCTGGGCAGGATGGAAGGCTTCCTCTAGCAAAGGAACTCTAGTGTCCCACTAACTGGTCAGCTCCACCCAGCCCCTGCTGAAAAGGGATGACAGGATCTGGGGCAAGTGAAACATTTCTTTAGTTGTGGTGAAGGTAAAGAAGTAGGGAGGAGGGGTATGTACTGGAATATCGACTTCAGGTCTGGGTTTGGGAGGCTCTGATTGCCCTGGCTGGGGAACGGAGCCAGGGTTAGGTTGGGGCTGTAGCCAGACTTGGGTGTCCAGAGGCTTTGGCTGCATAGACAGAGCCATGCCTTCTCGGGGGGGGGGGG
>NC_034592.1:77749705-77754510 GCF_900095145.1 Mus pahari
CTGCTTGGCCTCCTCAACTCCGGGGGGTGGGTGGGGTGGGCGTGGCTGCCTCGGCCGGCCGGTGGGTTGGCTCCCGAGCCCTGTTATTGGGGGTGTCCCGGCGCTCCCGGCCTGGGCTGCGCGGGGGGCGGGAGGGCGCGCGCTGACGGGGTCGGGCGGAGAGGGGGCGGGCGATGCTGGGGGTGGAGCCGGGACCGCAGCGCCTGCCACCCGCTAGCTCGGCGCTGAAGCAACCACCGCCGCTTTTGGCTCTGAGACGCAAGGAGGGTACTCCGTGAGGCTCTGGCCTCCGAGGCTGCTGCCGTCCTCCGGAGCCAGGGGCTGCAGTGCTCGGTGTCCCGGTGCCTGGCCCTGATCTCTCTCTCTCTCTCTCTCTCTCTCTCTCTCTCTCTCTCTCTCTCTCTCCTCAGAAAAAGGCACTGTGCAGAGCGAGCCACCCGGGGCTAGAGCCCCCGAGCCATGGAGAGGGGCCCGTGAGGGACGCGCGGAGGCGGAGGAAGAGGCTTGGGAGGAGGGAGGCCGAGGAGCAGGGCGCGGGAGGAGGAGGATGCCGCCGCCACCTCCACCGCCACCACCACCCGCGGGCCCCCGGAGAGCCTGACTCTAGACCGAGGATGGAGCCAGCGCTGGGCGCTGCAGCGGCTCCCGGCGCGCCCGCCACCAGGTATCGGCCGGGTCTCCCGGGCCCCGGGGCAGGCGGGAGCGGACAGCACCGCAACAGCCGGGAGGGGCGCGGGCGCGGCGGGAGACGCCCCTAGCTCAGGGCCAGTGTCTCCGGGCGGTGCGCGGAGGCGGTGGCGAGGAACCGCAGAGTGCTGGGCGCTGGGAGGGGTTGTCCGGGGCTAGTGGCCCTCCGGAGAGCTCCGCGATCGCCCCTGACCTCCTCCTCTGGTGAGGGCAGCAAACTTGGGTTAAACGTCAGCCCGGGGCTCCCGTTCTGCTGCTGCGGTACCCGCTCGGGTGTCTGCTCCGGGTTGATCATGTAACAGCCTGCTAGACCCGAGCGGCCGAGGTTGCCAGAGACCCTGAGGTTCCCGTGCCTCCTCTAACTTTCCAAACCAGGCTTACACCCTGAGGCAAAGCGCTGTCCCGGCCTCTTGCTTCTAGCCTCTGTCTTGTATCAGCTTCTACTATGCTGGTGATGGGCTGGGCCCTTAGGAGACTGGGGCTGCCTGACGATGCAGAGCCCCCCACGCGAGGCCAAAACAATCCTACCACCTCTCTGAGTAGGATATGGGGTGGTCAGCTTCTTTCGGGGTCTAGGGAGGGACACGGTGCTTGACTTTACAGTAACAATGGACAGTGGCCCTAGCTGGAATCCATGGGTTAAAAGGCCACGCTATCTGAGGAAGGAAGGTCCTTCTAGGATGGCACCTTGGCTTGATTTCAGGTACCTCGCCATGTCACCTCTCCCTACTCCAGGTCTGCCCCTTTTCAGGATTACATTCCTAGTACCCACTTCCTGATGGGCTTAACAGCCATTTAAGCAAGAGGCTTCTGGACACCAAGGCTTTTGAGGTCCAGGTACCAGGGATGTTATAGCTGACCGCAGAGAGGTTGAGGCTGGATAGGGGAGGTGCATGCCCAAACAGTGACAGGAATTCAGCCCACTGTCTTCAGGAGCCTAGGGACAGAAGAGACCTATGGTGGTGGCAGGAGGCAAGCATCCTGGCTGTGCAGATAACTGGGATCCACTTGGGAAACCCAAAGATACCAGTGGATGTAAGAGGCAAGTAGAGATGGGCTCATAGGCCAGGGGCATACTTTCCCGTGTTTCTTAGCCCCTCAGATAGGACCAGGCTGTCTCACAAAGAGATCTTACCTGGC
Organism: Mus pahari; assembly: GCF_900095145.1. Taxonomy (NCBI): domain Eukaryota; kingdom Metazoa; phylum Chordata; class Mammalia; order Rodentia; family Muridae; genus Mus; species Mus pahari. Next base: position 77,751,533 of record NC_034592.1, read on the forward strand.
AGGCAGTTCCCAGGCTCCAGTCCCCAGTAGCTGCCACACTTGTAGGCATCCTGATGACCCTGTTTCTTTTTCAAAGTGCTTCTGTCGTCATGACTCACACTCTGGAGTCACCAGGGAGGTATCAAGCTTCCACCCTAGTCTCTCCCCCCGCCCTCTCGGGTCTTAGGGAGCTGCCGAGGAAAGGAGGGGGTGGATATGCCCTTGGGTCTTGGACCCCTGCAGGAGCCTAGCATGACAAACTTTTATTGATCTTGGTGGGCAAGTTGGCTTGAGACCAGCAGTCCAGGTTAAGGTATCTGTGGGGAGAGGAGGGGTGTGCAAGTGAGAGGAAGCCATTGCTGATTATGCCCCCAATATTGCTGGAGCTTTGAGATCAGGACCCCCTTTCTCTTTGCCCTAACACTTGATTTCTTCATCTCAGAGCAGAAACCCCCTCCCCGACTCCAGATCCAAATTTCCCTCTTTGCCGAGTGGTCGTGAAGCTTCGGGTTGATGGCTCCCTTCTGAGCATCCTCAGTTAGCCCACTTCCTCCTACCCTGGCCCCCATGTCATGTCTGCTCAGTGCAGGCTCTGTGCCCTCAACCAGGGGCCCTGGCTCCAAAGGGAGGTGGGCATTGGGGAATGCTAGTGCAGGGAGTAAGTCAGGCTGCACTGGAGGAGGGACCTAGCTTTGTTCCACTGAGTCTGCAGGAGCCCTGGGCATCAGGTTCTCAGTGAGGCCTGGTTTCTGTGCCTCCCCCACCCCTCACGGCCCCAGGCCCCTCTTGCACATCTGCTATGCCCCATCCTTTTACATTAGGAGTCTGAATTGACTCCTAATTGTGAGGAGGGAGCGTTTTGATAGTCATAATCTGGTTCAGAGAAGGTCCCGAAGCCCTGAGTCACTGTATGGTTTCCATGGAAACAGACTTGTTCAGAGGACTCAGTGTAGCGAGGCATTGGGAGGGGGGAGGGAAACATATAGTAAAATCAGGCTCCACAAGTGTGATGGAGCTGGACCAACTCCCTTTGGTGGGAAAGACAGAGGACCGAGGAAGGTTCTGGCCTGAGGGGAGGCTGCTCCTCTCCACCCACACACAAGGGGTTCTCCCTCGGGGGCCACTGACAGGCAGGCAACTGACGCCTCCATGGCTCTTCTGGGCAGGTTCCCAAGCTTCTGGTGACCTCTCAATGCCTGGGTTTCTTTCTTTGTAAACTGAGGGTTGTAAGGATTCTCACCTAAAAGATCCCTGAAGGTCAAGTTCATTAATGTGGAGCACATAACAAAACCACGGAGTGTGTTGGGAGAGTGTCGTGGTTACTGATCTAATGGGGAAGGGGTTCACCTGGCTCTCTCACCTGTACCCCAGCTGGCAGTCTGACATCTGTCTGAACATCTGTCTGACATCTGCCTGCTTGGGAAAGGTGGTCTTCTGTAGCCCTGGCACCCCAGCCCTGCGGGGAGTCAGCCACTCTGTTCATCCATAGAGATTTATTTAGGATTGTTCAGCCTGGTACTTTGCAGCCCTGGCTCTTATTTGAGACGTTACCGGCCCAGGAATCTTGTATGAAGAAGCCCTCCAAGGCTTTGCCTTAGCATCCCGAGAGAGGGTTGGTTGCTGAGTTCCCAAGGGCTAGGATGGAAGAGATACGGGCAGAAGGGAGGCCTATGGCAGAGAGAAGGGTTCAGCCCCAGTCCCCCAATCCTGGGGACGGTGGCCCATGAGGTTATGAGAATCAGGACCCCAGAGCACAGTCCTTAGGTTGGAGCCTCCATTGCCAGCTGGTGGGGCAGGGAGAGGTTTAATTCTAACAGTGCCAACTCCAGCAGCGTCTCGGAGCGTAGTGGGTTGGGAGCATGGCCTAGGAAGATTCAGGCTGGCAGCGACACACAAGCAGAGCCTCCTCCCCAGACCCCTTCTCACTGTAGCACCCCCATGGCTTCCAAGGGCCTACTCTTAGAAGGTGGAATTTTGTCTCAAATTCCCTAAACTCCTTCTAGCCAACCCTACCAGCTCTCTCAGCTGCAGGGCAGTTATCTGCTGGCTCTTCTATTTTACAGATGCCAAAAATAAGATTCCTGGGGTTTGCCTGCTCAGCCAGGCCAGGGCCTAAGCTAGCTGTGACCCCTCCTTGTCTGATCAGCAGGCGGGGTGTGGAGAGGGGCAGAGGGGGCTCTCCCTCCCCACCCCCATTAGCTCTCCAAGAAGCTTGGTAACTGCCTCCACCCCCACCCCAGCCCGTCCCCACCAGCTATCAGGGTCCCTGCCTTGGGTCTCCCTGGACCACTTTGCTGTCCTCATTGGTGTTCACAACATCTTACAATTTAATATCCTCTGCAAATTTCATTAACGGACTGTTTACTCCCTCTCTCAGGATCATTAATGAAGATGTTAGATAAGATCTGGCCTGGCACCGGCCGGGCAGCCCTGCCCCCACTCCTGGACTCTTTGCCTTCTAGCCCTTGCCGGTGGCCTTGCCTCCTCCACTCAGGACTCTTGGGACATGCCCCCTCCTGCCTTTAGGCCCCATAACAAGAGCTGAGGGCCACGTCTGTTTGAATTAATTTTGTAAGATTACTCAAGGCGCTGTATCAAATGCTTTGCTAAAAATCAAGATATATTACCCTGCCTGCATTTCCTTCATCTACCAGCCTTGTAATTCTATCAAGAAAGCTATCAAGTTTGTCAGGCATGATTTGTTCTCTATAAATCCCCATGGTGCCGTGTGGGGGCACAGGGTTCCCGAGTTTTCTAAATGTTTAGAGATTCTCTCTTTGTGCTTGTTGCTTGATGAGAGCCGGAAGGCTGAGAACTGGGAATTGCTGGGAGCGTGGCCTCCTTCACAGGGACGGGGAGGAAGGCAAGGGCTGGCTTTTTCTCTGGAGTCTCTGGAGTGCCCTGATTTATTTGGGATTTCTGAGTGAAAGCTCGGCATCATTGTCAGGGGGTGGGGAAGGATCCCTGGAACTGTTTTTTTTTTTTTTTTTTTTTTTTTT
>NC_034592.1:77754540-77796001 GCF_900095145.1 Mus pahari
GTGTGCCCAGAGAGGGTCAGGCTGCCTAAGGCTTAGGGTTCTGCCTTCCACCCTCCTGCATTTCTCAGGCATGACATGCCTTACAGATCAGCAGGATCAGGAAAACTTAAGTAGGAGGTCCAGATGTTTGTGGGGGGGCCGGAGGGAAAGGGAAGGGAGGCATACAGGCAAGCTTGGGGACCGGGGAACCTCCCCGACCACACTGTGCTACTTCTGAGTTGTGTGATCCATCCGTCTAGGCGTCCTTCCTTTAAAGAGGGAAATACATGTTAGTTCACAGTGTGTGAACCCTCGTGGATGTGTGTATGTCGCAGCACCTGGGAGGAGGTCAGAGGATAACTGGCCTCTGCCGTGTGGGTAAACCCTGAACACCAGGCTCACTGGCAGTCACCTTTCCTGGATGAGATAGCTCTCTGGCCCATTATAGAACCTTTCTAAGTCTCGCTTGTGAAGTGGACACAGCTGTGTCTGCACTCCGAGCTTGCAGTAGATCTTGTGGGGTGATGCAAGGCAGCCACGTCACGGTTCTGAACTCGAGGGGAACAGCTATGTCACACCTCACTCTCGACGTCTTTGCTCGTAGCTGCCAGAGATGCTCGTTCTACCTGTCAGGAGCATGGATAGAGTGTGAGGCTCCCTAGGTTTGTTACCCGACAGGCGGCAAATGAGACAAGCCAGCTTGTCTTTGGTGCCAGCTCCGGTGGCGAGGTCTGAGCATAGTGAGAAGGGTTGCCTCTCTAGGCATTGAGCCTAAGTCCTGCCTTTCAGTCCATACCTTGTAGTCCTCAAGCCATTCTCTGATGATCTCTGGCTGCAGACTATTGTTACATTCCTGGGTTATGACTTCTAAGTCACAACTCCCCCCGGAGCCCCAAGTTGGGGTGGAGAAGGTAACAGGGACACATCCACTTGTGGTCATCTTTGTTCTTGTCATTCAGTAGGGAAGGGCGAACCCTGGGAGGCACTGAGAGAGCCAGCGCCATTCACATGCCAGGGCGGGAAGCCACAGGCAGCCCCTGTCACCAGCAGGCGACACCACCAGCATCTGATCTTGTCAGTAGATATGGGGCTGAGGGGGGACGGTAAGGTCATGAGCTCCTCTAGCCTATTTGGGGCAACCTCATTGGTCCCGGGGTGCCTGGTGCTCGCTGCATCTGCATCTCTGGTGTCCTTCCTGGTTGTTCTTAGGTGTGGCCTGGGGCTTTAAGCTCTGTGGTTGCAACCAGGGTTTGGGCCATCGTGGTTGAATGGATACCCTTGTCTCCGTGTAGACTAGCTGGTTTCTTGCTGAATTTGCTTCCCACTTGTTTGGGCCTTTCTGCTCCTCCATCCCACCTGAGCCCTGGTGCCCCGCCTCTCTCATGGTCTCAACCCCGTCTCTTGCACACAAAGGGCAGCTGGGACCAGGATCTAAGGACGAAGGCACAGGGGGTCGGTCCCTCTGCCAGCTGCCAGCTGGGCAATGGCTGTGGGTGCTCAGGCTCCTGTTGATAGTTTATCATCTGTGAATTTGGGAGGATGACTGAAGCCCAGACCAAGCCGGGATCCGATGGGTGGGGCCTCAGTACTACTATGACTGGACGGGCTATGGCTGTGCTGAGGGGTGGGGGAGGGGGCAGGAAACCAGGGCCTTCCCATCGAGTGCTGGGGCAGTAGTTCCGCACCCCCCCCCCCCCGGCTGGCCTGGCTGAGACAGGGTCCAGCCTTCTGACTCATCTCTCCTCTCAGGTTCCTGTCCACTAGGCCCTTGTGTCAGCATAGGAGGACGGTCACTCACCCCACAGCAGGCTTTGCTCCCAAGCCACCAGACACCTGACAGGAGTGGCTTCCTTCCCTGAAATCTGAGGGTCCTGCGGGTGGGACTCAAGCCACACCAGTGAGCCTTTCCGAGGATTGTTGTGGTCTAGGCTAGCCCCTGAACTCACACCAGTGGACACCCCTCCGTGAGTCTTGCCTGTACTCAGGTTGCACTGAGCTGCTCCATCCTCAGCTTCCAGCTGTGATTGCTCTTTCTTTCATTTCATACCTCAGAGCAACCGAGGCCAGCAGACGCTGAGAGTCTTGTTCCAAGCTTCTGAGCCGTCAGACAGCTGGAGTGAGGGTCTCTCCCAGCCTCCCTGTGCAGATCTTTCCTTCGGTGTTTTTACACAGGGGCTCGAGACAAGTGTCAGTGCTAGTGTCACGGTTACTAGAATGACCTGCCCAGGGATGTCATTCAGCGCACCAGGCGGCTCTGCCTACGGTGAAAAGATAAAGGATTAGTGACTGTATGATTGGGTCTGCCTTGGGGTCCCTGGCCGTTAAGACCTGTTCTTTCTGGGGATGCTCAAAAGAGGGTCTGGTTGTGCCTAAGCACTCCAGAGGTCGCTCACCGAACACCTTACTGTGTCATGCAGATCCTGCAGGACAGGCCTGGAGACCTTACTGAGGTTAAAGTGGACACGGCCATGGTACCAAGGGGAAGCTCTTTGCTCCCAGTGTCCCCTGCGTGGTCACTCCGCGTTCTTCAGACTGCTAAATCTGAAGGCTGCTCCAGCACACAGCCCCAGGGAACTCGGTGGTCCTTGGTTTTTGTGGGGTTCGTGGGATCTTGGGTTCATGGTGCTGTGTGGCTTTGGAGACGTCTTGGGAGATCTCGTGGCCCCAGCCTCTATCAGCCAGATGTCTTTTGGTCATATGCTTTACTGCTATCTCTTGACTCTTATGGAGCATGTAACTGAGTTATTTCCCTTTTCTCATTGGCTGCCAGGAAGCTCTATCCCATAAGCCTACACATTGGCAATTCGAGATGACCCGGCCCCTTCTTTTAGACTTTCACAATCCCGTGTTCTTGTTGCCTCATTTTCATGACTGAGTTTCCCGTGAGAGGGTATAATCTGTGAGAGGGCTGTTCTGTTTCTTTAGCCTTTAACTAAACAAACATCGGTGGTGGGTGGGTCAGGGCTGGCTAAACAGGTTAAAACATGTGGTTTCCCCGAGGCTACCATCTAGCTAACTTCTTCCCTGCCCAAGTCCTCTGTCCCCTGCTTGGATGTCTGCATAGCACGCTGGAGCCTTGGAATCTCTGTGTCCTGGCTTTGTTCAGGTAGCGGTTATTCAGCTTCATGTCCCCCTGGCTCTCTGCTCCCTGCTCCCCGAGCCCCTTTAAGAGCATTTTGAAGAAAGAAACCACCTGTGCAAGCTTAGCCTCAGCCACTCCCTGCACAACTCCCAGCTCCCTCTGGGGCCCTGGTTCTGTCCAACTTCAGCAGCCTGCAGCCAACCGCAGGGCCTCACGTCCACCTGAGCAGGGCTAATGCTTGGTGCTAGGACAAGGAAGTCTTGACCAGATGTGTTGAAAGTTGGGGGGTGGGGTGGGGAGAAAGGCTGGTAAGCAGTGTCATTGGGGCGAAGAAGAAAGCCTCAAGGCTGGGCCGAGGTGTCAGGGATGGTTCTCAGTCACCAGCCCTGTCCTCAGACACCTCTCCAGCTCTTCCATGGGGACAAAGGTCACCGTGTCTCCACAGATAATAAACTTAAAGCTCATTGCAGATTGTGTTCACTCCTTTGTCGGCTCTTGGGTCCTCTCCTCCCAGGCAGCCATCCTGGCACGGTGCACAAGGTTCCAGGGGCCGTTCATGCGTTGTGTGCCCTAACCAACGGCACAGTTGGACACACATGCTTTGTGGTTTTCCTTGACATGGTTTTCTTTGTTTGCTTCTGGCTCGTTTCCACAAGCATCCTCTGCCTCGATCAGAAAAGACAGCCCCAGGATGATAGCGTCAGTAAGGAGGGAGCCCAGTTTCTGTGGAGTAGAGCAGTAGCCTGCACCCTCCCTTCAGGGGCTTCAAAGCGATTCCAAATTGTGTGTGCAAAACCAGGCATGCACGGGAAGCATTTTCTGGGAAGACGGACTGTGTTTCCAAGGAGTCCGTGGAACAGGGAAGGTAAACTGCCTCGCTGTGGTTTGCTGAGGTTCCCATAGGGTGGCAAGAGGGACTTGGTGAAGGGCAGAGCCCTTGGGTCCTTGGGCCTATGAGGACATTGTCAGATGGGGAATCAGGCTGGGGCTGGTGGTTGGTGGGGCATGGCAGAGACATGGGAGCACTGATTTCTTCTAAAGAGTGACTTGAGTTTTCCCACAGTTCACAGGGGTTCCCACTGACTGGTGTGGACTCAGCCTTAACTGGCCCTGAATGTGGGCCAACAAGTCCTTCCAAAGGCAGAGAGGTCCCTGTTACTGTTTTGGAGGAAAAAAAAAAAAAACCCAGGCACAAAGGGGTATAGGTCTTGAGGCAGTGCCACTCAACCTAGGGACAGGCAGAAGCTGCAGGCCACTCCTGTTAGTGGTGTTCTGTTCAACACTGCTTCTTCAGCCTGGGCAGCATGAGGGCCATGCAGGCCTAAAGCCAGACTGCCTATTGCTCCTTGCCTCTTGGTGTGCAGCTGAGGAAGAGCATCTCCGTGGCTCAGAAGCCAGCATCCCTCTTCACTGCAATCTGCAACATTCCACCCACCATGGCACCTTTGGCTTCCTAGGAGGCTGTGTTACCAGTTCTAGCCACTAGAGGGAAGCAGAAATACCATCACAATAGCCTAGCACAGAAATTATAGCAGGGCAAGTGGTTTGGGAAGGAGGAGTGGTGGGCAAAGCCCTACAGAGGTCTCTCTCTCTGTTAGAGCAGACTCTAAGGGTACAGGTAACTAGTTCTGAGGTGCTTCCCTAAGACATAAAGCAAAACTCAGAAATCTAGGCAAGGTTCCCAGCAGGTAAATGTGGGGCTGGTGTCAGAGGTCCCTTATCAAACACAAAGCAGAATCTGGTCCTAATGCTGGGCATGAATAAATGCATCAGGTCAGTTAACAAACAACACTCTGGTTAGGCCACCTTTATAGACAGGGAAAGTGAAGCTCAGGCCCAACTGGTGCTTAGCCAGTGTGTGCGTGGCCTCTGACCTGCAGGCTGGAGCCCTTAGCTGCAAATTGGAGCTTCCCTGTACAGCATTCTCCACTCGCAGCCTGACCACAGAGCTGCAGTCCGAGCCATCTCCAGGCTGGTCATCAGGTCCCCTGTCTTCTAGCAAAAAGGTGGATTCTGGGCTCCTGTGCCCAAGGTTTGATCCAGCAATGAGGGAGGCCATAACAGAAGTCCAGGAAGGGTCGTGGGCCCCCAAGGCTGGCTTGGAGGACCAGGGCATTGAGAAATCCCTTGCAGAGACCAAGGTTTGCCAGGGAACAAGAGGACCTGGCCCCAGGGTCTTTGGTTTCCAGGGCAGATGCCTCCAGCATACCAAGGACCCTTGGCGAGCTCTGGGCTTGGCTGTGCCAGGCTGGCAGGAGAGCAGAGCACTTTCAGGGGCTCCGACATCCTCCTTCCTGTTCTCATGCTCTGGCTTTGTCCTCCTAGAAGGTGGGCACATGGCCCTCAGCCGGGCCCGCAAGCGGGTGGCCGCAGTGTACACACTGAAGCTTGAGGAGTCTCCTCACCTTAGGCCTGGCTTTGAGTTTCTTCAGGGTGGGAAGGGAAATTGGGAGAAAGAGCTTGAACCATCTGTTCCCTTCTGGGCAAGATGGAGGGCCCTCCTCTGAAGAAACACTCAGTGTGTGATTCTGTCTTTAGAGTTGGAATTGCGGGCCTAAGGGTCGAGAAAAGCTGTCTTGATGCACACCAGAGGGAATGAAGTAAGAGATGAGCCAGGAGCAGATCCAACCAAGAGATTCGAACATGACTTGGAGAGCACCTAGCCTGAGCTGAGATCTTGTCTCTCCCTGCTTCTTGGGGCATGAACTTGGAAAAGCTGTTGTAACAGAGGAGCCTCAACTTTTTTCCCCACCGAATGGGTTGTGAAGTGCTGACATCCTAGCCTGGGGGTCGGGGTTCGGGGCAGTGCGCCTGAGCCGGAGGGGAGGAGACTGGGGGCCCCTCGGGGGTGCCGACTTTCCTTGGTGTCGGTTCATATGTAGTTTTTGGCTAGTGCCTGTTGGTCTGGACTGCTGGTGGACACCTATGAAGAAACACAGCTGTGTTTAATGACGTCACAACTGAAGAAAGAGGGCTGGTATTCCCTAAGGCACTTGTCAGGACCTGGGGTTAGAGTAGACAGGGCTCCCCCGTTACCCTCAGCCTTCCCTCCACGGGGCAGAGGCCTCTGCCACAGGGGTTAGGATGGGTGTGGTCCAGATTGTGTGACTTTGAATACACTGAGAGACTGCCTAAGAATCTGGACTGTACTGCTTCCCCTATTAACTGTCTCTTGGTGGTGACTTGGTGATGATTTCTGCACATAGTATGGCTTTTCACATTCTGAATAGGAGCCTCAGAGTCCAAACATTAGTAGGCATCGCCATTTTGGCTCAGATGCTGTGCATTTTCCCCGGCAAGCAGAGCCTGCAACTCCACATTCTTCCTCTGGACAATAAACCAACGGTAAAGGAATTAGAGCACAGGCCTGGCCCTGAGGCAGAAGGACTCAGGCCCCTGATGTTTCTCACATGTGGGCCGTAGACTGGTCTTTAAATTCTCCATTTGAGCAATGGGAGTGGACCCCTGCCCTACCAGAACAGTTTGTAAGGGGTGACAGGACCCAAAATCGCAGCGCTTGTTTGCTTGGGAGGTGGGGGTTTGCTTGTCTCTTCCAGTGGCCAGGACACACGGCAGATTGTGGGAGGGATGTATACAGAGGATGTGAGCGTACGCACGAGCCATGAGCCAACCACGCATGGACCTCATGGCAAAAAGGATAACACGCAGTCTGCATCTCAGAATTCATAAACTTACCTGCTTCTATCCTGGCCCCTCCTGTGCTGGTTTGTGGATGGCCTGGGACAGAATCTGGTGCACGTTTGAAGGCCAAGTGTGCTTAAGAATGAGGAACAGAGTTGTGTCTTGTGAGGGGCATACAGGTTCCAGATGGGGGTTATACTTGCCTACCTAGTGAATCTGTTTATTTGGCTAAAGGCCTTAGCCCTATGCGAGCACTTAGTAGGTGTTACCTGAAGTTGTGCTGGCTTTGGTGTTTTACTTGGGCTTGGTAAAGTTTGCCTTTGGCTTTCAGGTAACTGCTGTGTGTGCTGCATATGGTTGGAAGAAGACCCCTGTCCCCAGCTGTCCCTTTGGAGCTACCTTCCCCACCTGAAGGCCTGGGGTGATCCACCTCCATCACAGGACCAGTTGAATTCCAGAAGGTGAGAGTTGTTTCCACACGTTTCTAATACAGGACCCGCCTGGGCTTCTCGCCTGAGACACTTGGGTGCAAATGCTAGCCGGCTCCTGCCCACAGGAGCCCTGGGATGGTCAGAGGGAGCGTGGCTTGTTAGGGGTGGGATATGCAGGTTGCAGCTTGAAAGTTAGGACTTCAGGGTTCAGGGGTGAGGTTGGGTTGGCTGGAGCCCCGTGGCAGCTTCAGTGTGGAGAGGAGGCAAAGTCAAGTCATGTGTCGTGGCCTGGGGGCAGACTGTGGGACACAGAAGAAGGGCAAGGAGAGAGGAATTGGAGCCCAAGCCAACCTGCCTGCTGCCTCCACAGCCTGTTGGTCACGGGGTTGAGGTGCAGATCCCTGGTCCACCTTACAGCAGTCCTTCTTTGGGAGGGAGGTGTTGGGCTCCTTGGCACTGAGTCTGGAAGCAGCCCTGGCGTCTCTCGGGACCTGGTGGCTGAGGCGGCATACCCTGGACTACCTTGGGAGAAGCTTGGGGCTTGCTTGTTGTGAGCCTATGGGATAGGCTTCCCTTTTCCATTTTCCTGTGGCTCCTCCCTCCCCCTCTTCCACTTTTGTGGACTGAAGGGCTTGGGGAGTAGCTTGGGGCCAGAAACAAGCCCTGAGTCCTGTGCAGAGAGATTCATCCCAGTAGCCTCTGGACCCTGCCTTTGCTCAAGGCCATTTGACTTTCAACACTGCAATTGCCTGGGTGCCCTCACTTGCAAGGTAGCAAGGCCATGGTCCACCCACCCTGGGCAGTTCTTGGCCCAGCTGGATTCTGCTGTCAAGTCAGAATTCCTGGGGCACAGGGGTCTCTGTTTTCCAGGATCTGTGTTTGGGGAGGGGAATTTGGTGTGTATCCTTCCTTTAAGGGTAAGAGGAGGACAAAGAAAAAGACCATTGTCTGGAGGGGGGCGTGTGAGTGTCACCCTGTGTGACTAGAAGATGCCGGCAGGGATCGAAGGCAGTGTCGGGGTGTGGCATGAGCCATCCTCTGGCCCCACCAAATGTGGAAGCTGGGAGAGAGAGTTGGGTTTTGACACAGTTAAGTAGGCTGGGCTAGAAAACCAGAGCTCGGCATAGGAGGCCTCTGCAACCACAGCTCTCTTAGCTCCTGGGGTCCAGGGAGTCGGTCTGTTTAGCTCTCTGAAGCTCCTGGGAGACACCAAGAAAATGACATTTCAGTGTAGGCGTTGTAGGCCCCACGGGCTGTGTGAACACTGGGTGGGGACCCCATGGTGGCTCTCGGCCGTGTGAAGCACCTAACCGTTGCCTGTCTCCTGCCCACAGACCCGGTGCCTTGGAGCAGCAGCCCCATGACGGTGCCCAGCCATGCAATGTTCTTGGAAGGCTGTCCTCCTCCTCGCGCTGGCCTCCATTGCCATCCAGTACACAGCCATCCGCACATTCACCGCCAAGTCTTTCCACACTTGCCCTGGGCTGACAGACACTGGGTTGGCAGAGCGGCTGTGTGAGGAGGGCCCCACCTTCTCTTACAACCTCTCCAGGAAGACCCACGTCCTGATCCTGGCCACCACACGCAGTGGCTCTTCCTTTGTGGGCCAGCTCTTCAACCAGCACATGGATGTCTTCTACCTGTTTGAGCCACTCTACCACGTCCAGAACACGCTCATCCCCCGGTTCACCCAGGGCAAGAGCCCCGCAGATCGCAGGGTCATGCTGGGTGCCAGCCGGGACCTGCTGAGGAGCCTTTATGACTGTGATCTCTACTTTCTGGAGAACTACATCAAGCCACCTCCAGTCAACCACACCACCGACAGGGTCTTCCGCCGAGGGGCCAGCAGGGTCCTCTGCTCCCGTCCAGTGTGTGACCCTCCAGGGTCCTCTGACCTGATCCTGGAGGAGGGGGACTGTGTGCGCAAGTGCGGCTTGCTGAACCTGACCTTGGCAGCCGAGGCTTGTCGTGAGCGCAGCCACGTGGCCATCAAGACTGTGCGGGTGCCCGAGGTGAATGACTTGCGGGCTCTAGTGGAAGACCCCAGGTTGAACCTCAAGGTCATCCAGCTGGTTCGAGACCCTCGCGGAATCTTGGCTTCTCGCAGTGAGACCTTCCGGGACACCTACCGTCTCTGGCGGCTTTGGTATGGCACAGGGAGGAAGCCCTACAACCTGGATGTGACACAGCTGACCACGGTGTGTGAGGATTTCTCTAGCTCTGTGTCTACTGGCCTCATGCGGCCCTCCTGGCTCAAAGGCAAGTACATGCTGGTACGTTATGAGGACCTGGCCAGAAATCCAATGAAGAAGACAGAGGAGATCTACGAATTCCTGGGTATCCCCCTTGACAGTCATGTGGCACGCTGGATCCAGAACAATACGAGGGGCGACCCCACTTTGGGCAAGCACAAGTACGGCACAGTGCGCAACTCTGCAGCCACGGCTGAGAAGTGGCGCTTCCGCCTCTCCTATGACATCGTGGCCTTTGCCCAGAATGCCTGCCAGCAGGTGCTGGCTCAGCTGGGCTACAAGATGGCCAACTCGGAGGAGGAGCTGAAGAACCAGGCCATCAGCCTAGTGGAGGAGCGTGACTTCCGCCCTTTCTTGTGACCTGGGTGTGGTGGGGGTGGGAGGCAGGTGGCTCTGGTTTTGCTGATGTGGACCTACTCTGGGCCGTTTTTAACTGTTGCCTTATCTCCCTCCTCCCTCTCCCACCCTGTCTGTGTATCCTTTCCAGCCCCTGTCCACTCTCCCCTTTCCTTCGCCTCTCCCACACCACCTGTGTGTCCTTCTTGCCCTTGCCCACTTCCTTTTCTCCTGCCTCTTTTTGCCCCTGAAATTTGCACTATGTCTCTGGAGGGGAACACTGGGCAGAGGGCGTGTGATGTGGGGTTACGCCCCCCACCCCATTTAGACACAAGGATGTTGGGTCTCTGTGGGGATGGGGACGATGTTTACAGGCACCCAGTCGCACATGCATTCACGAGTGCACACAGGCACACGATGAGAGGCACCCCAGCACACAACTGGTAGTTTTGCAATTGTCTTCTCAAGGTAAGAGGATGGGCACAAAGGGGCCGTACCTCCCCAGTTTAAGGAAAGGGTCCATCCCCGCCCCCTCCCTGCTCTCTCCCCTGGAGCGGGGCACCCATCCCTCCTGCGCACCCTTGCCTGGTGGTGAGCTGGGTTTTACTGTGAGGTGACTCGGGACTACTTTCTTTCTATTTGGTTTGTGGTGAGCTTGTCTGTCTGAGTCTTGTGGCTACCCCTAGACCAGTAATGGCTAATGAATCTTAGAAGTTTCTGATTGATCTTGGGGTCCCTCTGTGATATTTCTTTGTGCCAAAAAAAAAAAAAAAAGACAAAAAAAAAATGTGGATCAGTTTGCTAAGTGAAAATTGAAATGCTTTATTTGTGTTTTCTGTAAATAAAAATGTGCAGTCCTGCCTGAGTGTGATTTGGGGGGAGCCTTTGGGATGGTAAGCAATGGGATTTGGATATTCCCAGCTTCGGAGAGAACAGGAAGAAGGAAAAGTGGGAATTAAATGACAAACCCGCCTTTCAGAACTATTTTATTAAAACAAAACAAAACAAAAACAGAAATCCTAGACTTTCCTTTTAAAGTTCTTTGATGATTGCATACATGTAAAGGCTCTGCCTTGATCTTATGATTCCCAGCTCCACCCCCAGACCCCCACCCCATCACCCACGAGCCTCCAAGTTCCCCATTCTATTCCCTAGAGGAGCCCCTGCCCTTCACATCTCCTGCCACCCTCCATGCTGGCTTGGGGCATTCAACTCTGTTCCCTTCTTATCAGCTGAGGTGGGTAGTACCTTCTGGTGGGGGGGGGCTCAAAAGTATTTAAGAAGAGGTTTAGGGATTCAGAGCATCCAAGGAAAGAATCAGGTCTGGAGAACTCCTTCCTGTACCAGAGGTTGCTCCTTTAGTTAGGGTTTGGGGGCCAGGGGAGCTGGGGAGAAGAGGCATCCAATGTGTGGGTGGCTCAGGGCAGGGTTGCTTATTAACCTGCAAGCCTGGAAGCTGTCTTAGGAGCCAGCCATGTTTCCTGGTGCATGCCAGTGCGCATCTGCTGTGCTCATTCTCTGTCTTTCCTTGGCGACCTAGCAAGCTCTTCTAAAAAGCTCCCCCAGTCTTTACCCCAGGACACATGCATAATGTGAGATTTCCTTAAAAGTGAAAATGGCGTGTTTTACCATGATTTAAGAACTAAAGAGAAACTGCCCCATCTGCCTGGTTAGATCAGGTGACCCAGTACTGAACCCCTTCTCCCAGCAGACCATGATGCCCCATCCCACCCCGCCCCACCCGCCTGCAGGCCACCATCTCTATGTTCTTAGCTACGTAAGAACTTTACCATAAAGACTTAAACCTTGGGCTCCAGGCCTTACCACTATCATCGTTTTATGTATATGGTGTTTTGACTGCATGCGTGTCTGTGCACTGTGTGCATACCTGGTACCTAGGGAAGACAGAAGAGGTCGTTGGATCCCCTGGAAGTTATGGTTGGTTGTGAGCCACCATGTGCATGCTGGGAATTAAGCTTCAGTCCTCTGGAAGACTCAGCTACATAAGAACAGCCAGTGCTTTTAGCCACAAAGTCATCTCTCCAGTCTCCGTCTTTGCTGTTTTTAAGTGCACATTCCCATAAAATACTTCTATATTATGCAAGCATTACCACCATCCTCCTCCATAACTTCATCTTGCAAAACTAGAAAGTCTGTTCCTTCAAAACAATCCATCTCTGCCTCTCCCACAGCTCCTGGCCACCATCTCTCTGTATGTTTCTGACTACCGTGAGTACCGCATACAAATGGAATCATGCAATATTTGTCTCTTGGCGACTGGCTTATTTCCCTGAGCATAATGTCTTTAAGGTTCCTCACCTTGTACAGTTCATCAGCTATCCTTCCTTTTTAGGACCAGTGGATCCCACATTTTATTTAGCTGCCGATACTTCTGTGGGCCTTGGGTCACATCCTTGTTTCAACTGCTCTGAATAATGAAGGCAATGAGAAGAGTATACTCAGAGGCATAACTGCTGGGTCCTCTGGCTGCTGCTGCTTCCTCTTCTTCTTCTTCTTCTTCTTCTTCTTCTTCTTCTTCTTCTTCTTCTTCTTCTTCTTCTTCTTCTTCTTCTTCTTCTTCTTCTTCTTCTTCTTCTTCTTCTTCTTCTTCTTCTTCTTCCTTCTTCTTCCTTCTTCTTCTTCTTCTTCTTCTTCTTCTTCTTCTTCTTCTTCTTCTTCTTCTTCTTCTTCTTCTTCTTCCTTCTTCTTTCTTCTTCTTTCTTCTTCCTTCTTTCTTCTTCTTCTTCCTTCTTTCTTCTCCTTTCTTCTTCTCCCCCTCCCCCTCCCCCTCCTTCTTCTTTTAAAGATCTCTGTTCTCCATAGTGGTCATGATATTATTTGTGTGTGTGTGTGTGTGTGTGTGTGTGTGTGCATACACTTCTGTATGTGGGTTGTGTACCTGTGTGCATGTGTGTATGGCGGCCAGGGGAAGGTGTCAGGCAGTCCCTGTCACTCCACTTTGAGGCAGGGTTTCTTCCTGAACCAGGAGCTCATGGCCAGCAGCCAGCAAGCCGTATCAGTTCTCCTGTCTCCCTCCCTCGAAGCACTGCGGTTACGTCAGACTACACCAGGCTGGTTATGTGGGTGTTGGGATTGTTAACTCAGGTTCTCATCTATGCATGGCAAACATTTTACTACTTCTGATTGCCATACTGCACAAGGTTTCAATCACTTCACATCTTTTGCAACTCTTCTCCCCTCCTCCTTTTCAGTGGTAACTACTCTAAGGTGTCTGAAGTGACACACTGGCCTATTTGCTTCCATTTTCCCTCACCAGAAAGGTCTGGAAGATGTCTCAGGTCATGTGCGCAGATATCATGGGCTCTGGCTCCAACTTTGTTGCTAAGTTCTATCTTCCTAAGGCCCTGTCCCTGGCTGTGGGGTCTAATGGCTTCCCAAGCTGCAGAAAGAGGAAAATGGGAAAAGAAGGCATAGACACACCTCTGCTCACATGAGCACAGTCCAAGAGTTACATCCCTTTCCCTTCCGTTCCTGATCAGGTGAACATAGTCAGATGGGTCTTTCATCTGAGTGGCTTGTCCTGGGAAAGGGGCTGATAAATCCAGGACAGATCTCCTTGGGACTCAGGTTTGTCCTGTAGAAGACAAGACAATATGATCAGTACCAAGAAGCTGGTCTGGAAAAGTCTGCCAGGGTGGGTGGGCCGGGCCTGGGTTTTTCTAGATTTTAGGATTATATCCAGGCCATGGGAAAGAAGTTAAGTTAGTTGATGTCATGGTACAGCATCCTGGGTGGTCTCTGGGTGGTTGTTCTAATACCAGAGAAGGCTGGCTTGAATCAGGACTACTGCTGGATGGTCCTCTCCCTGGTGAAGCAGAAGTGCATAGTGCATTCATGTGGATACATGTGTGTGGAGGTCAGGGTTTCCTCAGGGGCTGCCCACCTTGTTTTCTGCATCAGGGTCTCTTCCTGGGACCTGGGGCTCACTGAAGAGGCTAGGCTGGGTGGCTAGTGAGCTCCAGTGCCAGGATTACAAGCACATACCATCCTGCTTGGCTTTTTAAAATATAAGCTCTGAGATTTGAACTCAGGTCCTTGCACTTACACAGCAATCACTTTCCAGTCTGAGGCATCTCCCCAGGCGTCCAATCAGCTCCCCTCCGACAGACCTGAGCCTCTCCTTCAGTGAGTGGCTTTCCATAGGAATTGGGAGAAACCAGGGATTCCCTCAGCTGGAAGGAAGTGCTGATAGGAGACTTACTCAAGGCTGCCTGGGGCTTTCCAGAGAAAGCTCTTGGCTGACAGGATTATTCACTTCTAAGTGTATTCAAGCATTTTGACTCTTTCACATGCAGGCTCCAGAGACGTGGACATCCTTTCCAGAAACACTGCCTAGTGAAGACCAGCTGGTGAAAACATGACTGCAGTAAGGGCAGCTACAGGTTGAGCCACAGGCAGAGTTGGGCACCGCATTGACTCCATCTTAGAAATCTCAAGTTTGCCATGATGGCCAGCACAGGCTTGCCCTTCAGCTTCAAGATCTCATTCTTTGTGCCCTTGTTCTTGGGGATTGGTGGAGTCAGGGTCATTTTAGAGTGGTGGTGCCTGAACTGTGTCTTAGGGAGGGAGGGCTAAGCATGAGAGAGCTGCTGCCCACTTGGGGAGAAGCACGGGTCACAGTGTGGATGGGAGGCCTTGGGTGTTGAGATGGAATGAGCCACACCAGGGATGTGTGGGCTGGACCAGCCCAGGCCCTCATCTTCTCAAGCTTGCAAACTTTGTACTTTACCAGGGGCATTTAACCTACAAGGGTCTCCCCCTGTCTTAGTCAGGGTTTCTATTCCTGCACAAACATCATGACTAAGAAGCAAGTTGGAGAGGAAAGGGTTTATTTAGCTTACCCAATCACTTTGCTGCTCATCACCAAAGGAAGTCAGAACTGGGACTCACATAGGGTAGGAAGCAGGAGCTGATGCAGAGGCCATGGAGGGATGTTTCTTACTGCCTTGCTTCCCCTGGCTTGCTCAGCTTGCTTTCTTATAGAACCCAGGACTACCAGCCCAGGGATGGCATCACCCACAAGGGGCCCTCCCCTCTTGATCACCAACTGAGAAAATGCCCCACAACTGGATCTCATGGAGGTATTTCCCCAACTGAAGTTCCTTTCTCTGTGATAACTCCATCCTGTGTCAAGCTGACACACAAAACCAGCCAGTCCACTCTCAAGCCCCAAATCTCATTTAGCTCAGTAGTCTGGCCTCAAAGTCAGTAGGTAGCCAAGGATGACTTCAATTTTTGATTCTCAACCTCCTGAATGGTGGGGTTATGGTCATGTGTTATCATACTTGGCATTATGGGATGCTGGGATTGACACTATGGCTACACGCCCACTAGGCAAGCATACTACTAACTCGGCCATGCCACAGTTCTGCAGTAGACTTTGGTTTTGGAAAGCGGGAAAGTCTCCCACTTTTAGGATAAGACCAGATCCTCACACTGTTCTCTGCAGCCCTGCACATGCCAGCCTCTGTTCTTCTCAGGCTGCACTCTCTTATCTCTGTGTTGTACACTCTGGGGTAGAGATCTGCAACCACGGCCGCCATCCATTGACACACAGCTCCCCTGACCGTGGGCATGAGCTGTGTCTGCTCACACCTAGTTTTGGTCAGTAGAATGAGGACAGCTGTAGGGGTAACGGAGAGGCCGTCTCCTCTGCCACGTGAGGTAAGCTCAGGGTAACTTGCCAGAGAGTTTAGGACCACAGGCTGGGTACTCAAGGACCTGCTAAGGCCATTCACAGTCTGGTCCGGGTAATTCTAGGCAGCTGGCTGAGTTTAGCCAGGGCTCTGACTCAGTACTGAGGACAAAAAGCACGTTTGTGGCTTGAAGATACTGAGCTTCAGCACAGCTTACTACATGGCCAGATATGACAGACACACAGACTCTGCTCTGTGCCACAGTCTCTACAGCCTGTTCCTCACGTCTGAGCTACTGTCCCTGTCCCTAAAGCCTGTTCATTCTTTCGATCCCAACACAATTATCAGCACTTCCTGGATTTTACCTCATTTATCTCATTTATCTCGGGTCATGGGCCCTTATATAGCTGCTTCTCTATCTTATATATCCCGACCACAGTCCCTTATAGTGCTATGCACATCTCTTTTATCGTGTTTACTGCAGTTGTAATCACTCCTTTTACAGCAGGACCCAGGGCACAATGGGTGTCCAGTAAACACTGGCTGAATGAGTACAAGACTGAACGAAACAGGTGTTCCCAGGCTGATAAAAGAGCTTGCCCCATCTAGGGCCCTCACACGGAGCAGGCAAAGCCCCTCAAGGATCTGAGAGAGAGATCGGGACAGCTTGTGTCCTCCCAGGAGGTGCCGGCATGTGCTAGGAGGCTGGGCTTGGTTCCACATCCTTCCTCGACATCCTTAGTCGGCACACAGTACACCAACATCAGCATTCCAGTGCCCTTGTGATTTCATCGCCTGCCTTGATGTTTGTTGTGTTTGCTGGGCTGACACCCTGAGCAACAGTGACTGTCGCATGGACTGGACTTAACAGTTTACAAATCACCCTCACCTGTGAGTCAACCTTCTCCTTCCTGCTGACCAAGGAAGCCTCTCTTTCTAGCCAGGAAATAATGCTCACAGTGCCACGTACACAGGACTGGCCCTGAACCCACATCTGTATGTTGTTTCAGAAAGCTGAGATCCTGAGGCACGCAGGAGTCACTTCCTGGTCTTGTCCCCAGACTCAGGGCCGGCCTCATGCTGTGGAGCGAACACTGGCTGCATCCTGTATTTTCTTGCAACACACACTTCCTCTGTTTGTGTGTTCCTACTTGCTCACCTGCTAGTCACAAACACATGGCATGAGATCCCCAGGTGCCCAATAGGGACCCCACTTCCTATAAGTGAGGAGGATATTGTCTAAGAACAGACCCACCTTCCTGGAAAACCTCTCTCTGGGAAAGGATCTCTCTAGGCCAGAATGCCTTTCCTGGTTGGAAAAACTCACATGTGGAAGAGGAGCCTTCCTGCACTCAGGGAGAGAGCTCGCAGGCAGCAGTGTCCTGAAGACTCCAGAGCAGGCTGGCCAGAGCCAAGCCTCAGGAACAGTCGCCATGGTCAGGACTCGCACAAGTCCAGCTGCCAACAGTGACTGTGTGCTCACATGTGCATGTTCCAAGGGAGCTCAGGCACACTGAGGGGCTGTCTGGCCCGCAATCCTGCTAAGACATGCCAGGGCTTCCGTGAGAACATGGGCTCTGCTGAATTTGAGTCTTGCCCCTCCTGGAACTTTTAAAATCGAAAGTCTGGCTTTAGGTTGCTGTCTGGTCTCTGCCATTTATTTACTGTGTGACTCAAGGGAAACCACTTAATCTTTCTGTGCCCTCCACAATCCAGAAGTAATCATGAGATGTGCCCTCAGAGGGATACTGTGAAGATGTCCTAAGTTTGGGTGGTATATTTAATTGCACAGAGTAGAGCTTGGGCTGTGGACAGTGCCCAGTTGGTGCTAGCTATTGTCACTGCCACCATCACCACCACCACTACCACCACCACCACCACCACCACCACCATCACTTTAGCCATAGTGCCTCCTCAGATGCCTGGAATGTAACAGCCATTCAGTGAATTTTTGTTGAACAAGTACGTTTGAGGGTTTCTCATTTGAACTGTTATCAGTAGCTACAGTGTTACACTTCAATAAGATGGCAAATGGCGTCTTATTGGCAAAGGCCTATGAGAAGGCCTCTAAAACCTAAGAAGAGGGAAGCAGGTAAGTCTGGGGTTCCCATAGAATGATGGCTGTGCACAGGGACAATCTTGCCCATCCAGGCTTCACCAGAGGATAGATGTTGGCCAAGTGTTTTCATTTCATTTTTGCTGCTGTGATAAAACACCTTGACAGAAGGCGACTGAGGGTAGAAAGAATTTATTTCAGCTCCCAGGTACAGGTGGCCATCCCCACTGCAGGGAAGACATGGCGGCAGGTCATTCACTATTACTCACAGTGTTAGCCTGGCAGGTGATAGCTAATGTCAGAGTGCCACACCCACAGTCAAGAACAGGGGAGTCTGTGAGTGTGTTTACACGGGTGCTCAGAGCCACAACCCAAAGCATCCAGGGCCCAAAGCCAGAAGTGTTGCCACCACTTTTAGACTGGATCTTCTTGAATCAACTAAGTCAACCAAGGCGGTTCCAAACGACTCACAGAAGAAAGGGTTTATTAGTCTTCCACTTGGACATCACAGTTCAATATGGAAGGACATCAGGGCAGGACCTCAAAGCAGGAACCTGGAGGCAGGAACAGAAGTGGAAGCCACGGATGAGTGCTACTTATAGGCTGGCTACCCAGGGCTTGTCCAGTCAGACTTCTTATACAATATCCCCTGCCCGGAAGTGGCACTGACCACATGAGTCTGGACCCCCTCGCATCAGTTATTAATCAAGAAAATGCCTCAACAGACTTGCCTATAGACCAATCAGATGGTGACATTTTCTCAGTTGTGAATCTTTCTCAGATGACCCTAGATTGTGTCAAGGTGACAAAAAACCCAATCCTCACAACTTGTGAAGAGTCAAGATTTTCTTTCCCAAGATCTAGGGGAGACCTCTGTTTAGTGAATTCACTGAGGAAAGGGGCAGGGTGTTGTTTGTTTTGTTTGTTTGTTTGTTTGTTTGTTTTAGTCTGTCTCTCCCTGGAAATAGTTAGCCAGCAACATCCTCCTACCGAGACTTCCTTCTGTGACACTCCAGCAGACTGGATGTGACCATACTTGGCCTGCACAGCATCCCGCTTTCTGCTCCCAGATAAGTCTCAGCCTTCAGTTACCCTGAGGTGACCTTGGGAAGCTGGGTGTAACATCAGAGATAGGCCATGAGGGAAGCAGAAGGCATTTAGAGCTATCCAGAGAAGGGAGGGAATGTGTGAGCTAAGTGACAGGAACCTCAAATTGAGATCTTGTCCTATTGCATCTGGCTGGATCAACGAGAGATCATATCAGAACATCTATGCCCCTGCAATAGTCTGGGGACAGTGAGGGGAAGCAGCATAATTTCTTGACTGGGGAAATAGCTCAGTCACTAAAATACTTGCTTTGCAAGCTTGAGGACGTCAGCTTGATCTCCCAAGCCTATATAAAATAGCCCCATGGTATGCTTGTAATCCCAGTGCTGGCAAAGTCAGGTAAAACTGAGACCCTGTCTCAAAAAACCAGGGTAGAGAGAAGCTGAGGAAGATATCTGAGGTTGACCTCTGACCTCTACACATGACCTCAGACATGTGTTCTCACATACACATGGACATGTATACATAAAACACATACCCTCTAAGAAGAATGAGTTCTGTAGGTAAGGCAGAATAATGCATAGCAGAATAATTAACACAGATGAGCATGAGGCAGGCTAACCACATTCTCCAAATACCTCTCTTGTCTTTAAAAAAAAAAAATCTCCTTATTCTGTTTGACCCTGAGAACGTATATTAAAGATCACAGACTATCATAGCAGAATCACCCGTCTTTTAGTAGTTCTAGCTTTTTTTTTTTTTTTTTGGCACTATGATTTTGAGACTGTGTTCCTAGTTATACACACACAAGTATAACACTGTTACTTATTTCTTGTGAACAGAACCTGCCACCATTTTGAAGAGTTCCCGGTTCTTGGCTGTAGTAGTTTGGATCCTAAATGCACCTTGAAAGCCCATGTGTTGGAGGCTTGGTCCCAAGGGAGGGTGCTGTTGGAAGGTCATGAAAACTTTAAGAAGTAGGAAATTCCTTAGGTCATTGAGGGTTATGTCATTGAAGAGGACTGACTGTGGAACCCCAGATTTTTCTTCACCCTTTTTTCTTCTATGGCTACAAGATGAATGGTTGGCTCCAGGGTAAGCTCTCACTGTGAGGCTCACACAGGCTGAAAGCCATGGGGACAAGTAATCATGGGACAGATTCCCTGACACAGTGAGCCCAGGGAACTGTCTCCCTTTCTAAGTCGGCCCCAAGTGTGCTGCTTTAGAGACACTGTGACTATGGTAACTCTTATGAAAGAAAGCATTTAACTTGGAGCTTGCTTGCAGTTTCAGACATGGTCAGTATCATCATGGTGGCACACATGGTGCTGAAGCAGTCGCTGAGAGGTGAGATCCCGATCCCCAGATCAAGAGAGGAAGATAACTCCGGGCCTGTTGTGGGCCTCTGAGACCTAAAAACCCATCCCCAGTGGCTGACTTCCTCTAGTAAGGCCATACTTCCCAATCCTTCTAATCTTTTCAAATCGTGCTACTCCCTAGTGAGGAGCAATCAAATATATGAACCTATTGGGGGCCATTCTTATTTAAACCATTACAACCAACATGCCTGGCTCAGCATGCGTCTTCCTGTCTTTTCTAGTAATTTTTTTAACCCCCACTAGTTCGTGTGTTTGTGCACATACCATGTGCACCCCAGATTAGGCATAAACCACACCTAAACACCTGTTTCCACAGAGAGATCCTTTATTAAGTGGGGAAGAAATGTGTTAAAGTGGCTACTTTCTGGCTCAGGCAGGAAAACAGCAAAAAAAGAGAAAAAAGGAGAGGTCTGTGTTAGAATGGAGTATGGTGTGGTGGTATATTTTGACTGGCCATGTTAATTAGGTATACCAAAGGGACTTTTTTTTAATTGCTGGATGTTAATACTTTGATAGCAGGACCTTGGTGGTCAGCCTCAGGAGGAGGAATTGACCATATAAGGAAATAGGTCTTGGGAGCTAGCTTTAGGAATGTAACCCAATGGGGGTGTTGTTGTTTGTTCGTTTGTTTTTTGTTTTTTAGCAAGGCAGAGGGAATGGGAGAGAAACGCGTCAGAGTCATGTTTGCCAGGAGCAGGCTGGCTAGAGTCCCTTCAGCTATGCTCACCAGCTACCCCAGCACTAGGTGGTATAGAGACCGGAGGATTGGTGAGTCTGGTTGGGCAGCCAGGATGGGTGATGAGGTCAGATCCAGGTCCAGTGGGAGACACTGTCCCATGAGAACAAGGTGGACAGCAATAGAGGAAGGCACTTGCTGTAGTCCTTGGACCTCAGAAAACATACATGCATGAATGACTATATTCCTGTGATGTACACACACACACACACACACACACACACACACACACACACACACACACACCTCACAATCAGAAGACAATTGTGGGAGTCAGTTCTCCTTCCATCATGTGGGTTCCAGGGATCAAACGTCAAACTCAGGTTTGGTGGCAAGCACCTTTACACAACTGAGCCATCTTACCAGCCTTACTTCTCCTTCTCAACAATCAACACTTCCTTTATGGATACCTTAAGAATCTCACTGACTTTGGGATATGCGGTTTTGCTATGATGAGTCTAGGTGTAGATATCTTTCAATTAATCTGTTGGACTTGCTGGGCGTTTGAGTCTATGGGTTGATATTGTTTATCAGTTCTGAAGCTCTTGGCTATTTCTAAAAAGCCGACTTTGTCTTGTTACTTTGCAGTTTTCTTCTGAGAAATGTAAGATGTGAATTAGAGTTTTCACTCCTCCATTCTTCCTTTAGTTTTCCCTACCTCTTTGCTTTTCCTGCTCAATTCTGGATAATTTCTTTGCAACTATCTACCTGTTGACTTCCATACCTGTTGAGCCATCTCCTGAGCCCCACCACACCTTTCAGAATAAAGAGGAATTATTTTATTATTGCTACTGTTATTATTTTGACCCAGGCTCTCACTCAATTGCCCAGCCACACCTTGGATTTACATCACCTTGCTTCAGCCTCTGGAGCAGCAGGATGACAGGTCTGCATCCCCAGGTCTAGCTTCTCTGTCTTTACATACAGTAGCAATTCAAGGTCACTGTGGACCACGTGCCTTTTTTGGTGACTTCCAAGTTAGCCGCAAGGAGAGGACTCCAATACACTCTGCAAATTAAAACTTCATCCTTATTTTGAGACCCTGATATAAGATGGTTGATTATACCCCACCCCCTTCCATAGCAGCACAAACCACTTCAACAGTGCATCTGCCAAGGAAGAAGGTAAGCTGGCAGATTCTTTTGATACCATTTCAAGAAAGCTACGTCTTTAAATGGTTATAAGATGGTTTTACATTTTTTTTAACCACGTCCTGTGTGCATAAAAATATCCTGACAACATTGACTTACAAGTGTTTGAAGAGCCCATCATTGTCATAAATCCTGGATTTAGAATGGTGTTGGTACTGGTAGTGGTGCACGCCTTTAATCCCAGCACTTAGGAGGTAGAGGCAGGCAGATTTCTGAGTTTGAGGCCAGTTTAGTCTACAGAGTGACTTCCAGGACAGCCAGAGCTACCCTAAACCAACCAACTGAACAAAAAGAATGGTGCTGGCCTTTTGACACAGAAAGTCTGATGAATGTTAAATGTGTTCAGGGAAGACAGTTCAAGTCCCTCATTAGATTTATTGAAGAGATTTTATTGGGAGGTTTTATACATATTCAATACTTAGCATTTACCCTATTTCTACCTATTTTTCTTATCAGAATTACAGAAAGAAAATGCTTTTCTGTCCAGTTCCCTGCAGATGCTCCCAAGTCACCTCCAGTTTATTCCCAGGCACTATGCTGGTACAGTCATTTGCATGGTGTGAGACAGCAGGGGTCCCTGGGCCTCTTCCTTTGTCCTTCTAGATGCCCCACTTCTCTGAACCAATAGGGATCTCATTGTACTCAGGTCACCCCCTCTCATCTCCCTTGCTATCTGGGAAGAACCCCTCCTTCAGTGAAAATCTCAACCACCTCAAATGGTTGCTAGGAAACCACAGGTTGGGAGGAGCAGGGTTGCCCTCACTTAAGGATGAGCCTCAGGGGAAGCTACTGGTTTCTAGGTCAGTTATGGAAGAGGAGAGTTTGTGTGTCAGAGCAGTCTTCCTGAGACACACCCTGGCCTGCCATCCCCGGGACAGCTGGCACCTAGATTTCACACACAGCCTCAGGATCTTGCACTCTCCTGACACTATCAGTGGCTCTCACCTGGCTTGTGCCTCCAGAATTTACAGCACACTTTTCTGTGTTGGTGGAACAAGGCTTGTGCCCAGTCTCTGGGGTCAGAGCATATAGAGAGCAGCTCTCAATCTTTGGGTCACGACCCCTTCGGTGGTCACACAACAATATCATGCCTGTCAAATATTCATATTACAATTCATAACAGTAGCAACATTACAGATGTGAAGTAGCAACAAAAGTGACTTTATGACTGGGGGGCCACCACCCCTGAGGAACTTTAATGAAAGGGTCTGGGATCAGGATGGCTAGGAATCCCTTTCATTCTTTATAAAAATCTAATTCCAGAAGGCAGCTCAGTGGGTAAAGTGTGTACTGTTAAACATGAAGATCTGTGTTCAGATCCCCAAATCCATGTAAAAAGCCAGGGGTGGTGACATTCATGTGTGTGAGCCAGTGCTGGTGAAGAGAGTGGAGACAGATGGATCCCACAGGCCCCAGAGGTAGCTGCTGCTGATGTATACAGAGGTATCATCTACCTGCTGCTGGCAAGTCCTGGGACAGGGAGAGACCCTGCTTCAAAAAAATAAGGTGGAGAACAGAAGAATTAGATGCCCGGAGTTGACCTCTGACTTCCACATATACACACAGAGGTGAGCGCTCCTCCCTCAGCGCGTGTGCATGCTTGCACACACACACACACCTCAGAGAGATGACATTTACACCTACACACACTACACACACACACACACACACACACAACATACCACACAGAGAGACGACATTTACACCTACACACACACTACACACACACACACACACATACACACACACACACACACACCATCCCCACACACACACTGATCTGACTCCCTAAGAAAATAATACCACAAGACAGAGTAAAAAATATCCAAACAAACCTGGAATGTTGAGTGGATAGAGCAGTATCTGTGATTCCTGTGAGGGTAAGTAATAAGTGAAATCGGTAAAAGAACCCCGTGAGCCTATTCTGTACCGATTACAAAGATGGCATAGAAACGAAGCTAATGGCCCGTACTGCAGGTGCTTGACTCAGGGCTGTGAGACTGAGTTCTGTGGTCAGCAGTGTCTGGTGTGACTGGAGGAGCCCTGAGTCTGAGTCCGACTGCTTGGGAGTTTCATATCTTGATTACAGACTGATAAGGAACAACTAACTGATCACCGGTACCATCATACAATGTTCTGTTTTTTGTTCTTTTCTGAGCTATGCTTCTTATGTGCAATACAGTTTGGAGTTGGTTTTTCTAGGAAGCAGGCTTTGAGATAATAATTTGACTTGGGGATATTTATCCTGAACTAGATGTCTATGATGGGATGAGCAAGCAGGGCAGAGAGGGACTCGAGCTGGGATGCTGGCCCAGACTACCTGAGGGATGTCTGTAGCGTCCATTGGCCCATCAGAGTCATCTGAATGGCTAAAAGGCCGGACCTTTCTCCTGCCTGCCTCTCCAGTCAGTCACCAGATAGGGGTTACCCTGGGATGGTGGCTCTCGGTGGCAGCTGTGAATCCCAAAGGCGTGCTTCTGGCAGTAGAGCACCAAACCCTTCCTTTCATGGTATAGACATGCATGTTTAAGTATCTATCATAAAAGGTAAACTGAGGCTGGACCAGGAACTGGAACTGTGCCCCAGTAACACCTCAGCACACGCATGGACGTTTTAAGTTTAGCACACACCCCAGCTTAACGAATCTAACCTTACTTAGTGACTTATCCCCGAGCAATGCTTATCCCCGAGGTCCCTCAGCTGGCCTGTGACCCTTCCTCGGGCCTTAGCTCCATGGGACACCCTCCAGTAAGGAGTGCTGGCTCTGCAGGCTGTGCTAGACGCTCCAGTGCCCAGGGCGGCCTTCCTCCATCCATTGCTGGGACCATCTCGAAGCCCTGTCACTTTTGTCCCATCTCTCCAGAGCAACTTCTCTCTGCAGGACCCCATCGGCTAGGTGGGCTAAGTGGCAGACATTTGCCAGACATGGCCAGTGCTGGTTGGGCACTCGGTTGGTACATGGACAGTTGGGAGAACCTTGACTTCATAAATCTTCACAAGAAAACTCTAGGGAGTGCTAAGCTTAGGGACAAATGAAGGAAGGAAGGGATGAGACTGATGTAGGGTCTCTGACAGCTTGGCCCGTGGAGGCTGGGACCACCCTCTCCTCCTCAGTCCTTGATCCCTCTCCCTGACTTAGAACTTTTTATGGCCTCCTTGGGAAACTCAACATTGCTTAAGCAGGGTCCATTCCTGTCTCACATTGTTGGTTCCTGCTGGAGGATTTGGGGTTCTGTTTCTGCCTCACATTGTTGGTTCCTGCTGGGATGAATCTTTCTTCCTTGATATCTCATTCCACACCCAAGTGCCTCCTTTCATACCCAGTGTTCTGGAGAGATTTCCTTTTGACTGTTTAACTTTTTTGAGTTTTGCATTCCCAGGAAGCCCTTGTGTCCTTATGTGCACATTCTTTAATCTCTCTAACTAGCAGGGTGATGAAAGTCTGATTCTAGTCCCCCCACCCCACCCCCTTGGGTTGCATTTCTAAAGACAGAACCAGCCAGGTCTGCATGCCTGTAGTCTGTGGTTTGTAATCCCTGTGTCTGCCTTGTCCCCATCAGTGCAGGCCCAGAAGCCTCCAATCATCTTCCTTCCACTCTTCCCACCCAGCCTCATAATTTTTGTGTAGATCTGAGCTCTGTATCTGGAAGGGAATTCCCAGTAAAGGTGTATAGAACATGTACTTCCTCTGACTACACACATGCACACCCTCTGCTCATGTGCGACATTGTGAGCTCTCCCAATTCTAGGTAGGGTATTAGGAAACAGTCATTTAAAAAAAGGGACTGGGGATAGCTCAGGTGGTAGGGTAGCTTGCCGCAGTGCACAAAGTCCTGGGTTCAATGCCCAACGCTGATTATCCTGGCCGTGGTGGCTGATTATACTGGCCGTGGTGGCTCATACCTGTAATCCTAACCCCTGGAGGTAGAGGCAGGAGGGTCACAAGTTCAAGGTCTTTCTCACCTACCTAGAGAGGTAGAGGCCAGCCTGGACTAATGAGAGCCCATCTCCAAAACAAAATCAAGCAACTTAGACACTGGCCTCCAAACCACAGAGAATGGATCTGGCCCACTGGTCTCCAAGATGGAGGCTTGGGCTAGAATTAGACTTAACGTTGAGCTTCTTGTTGGTGTCTCACCAGGCAGGGCAGATTCAGACTGTCTTTGGACGAGTTCAGTCACTCCTCACACAGCCCCTTAGCAGAGCCCTGGGGTGGGCTTGATGAGGAAGGAGCCAACTCCAGGTGGCCTTAACCCCCTGTGCCTCTCACAGTCTTTCAGGATCATCAGTACATCTGAGCAGATCTACTGTGTGAGGTTTACCTGCAACCAGCAGCATTCTCTTTAGAAGAAAAGGGAGGGAGGAGGTCTGGAGATGGGGACCACCTTAGTTTTTGTTACTATAACAAAAAAACGACTCTAAATAAGTTGGCTTTCCAGCTCAGGGGGCTGGAGGTCTAAGGCCAGGATGGCCACATGGCTGGACTTGGGTGTGGGCCCTACCTCACTGTATCCTCATACGGCAAAAATAGGCCAAGAGAAATCTCTGGGCTTTCTTTATAAGGGTGTGAATCTCCATCTGAGGGATTCGTTTTCACACCCTAATCACATCTCAAAAGACCTGTCTCCGAATAGAGTCACACTTGGGATTCATTTTTAACCTATGCATTTTGCAAGTACACAGACCTCCAGTGTGTAACAGGGGCAGTCATGGCGACTCCACCTCCTCAGAGCAAGAAGAGAGAGATGGCCTGGACGAGGCCACATTCCATGCAATCCTTCACGTTGTGAAGTTCTATTCCAAACCTGGGTCAAACAAACAAGCAAACAGGATGAGAATGGATAGTGTTTAGACCATTGACGGGCCTGAAAGCACTCAGCAGTGGGAAAGGCCCAGGCCATTGTGTGGTTCTTAGACAATGGCTACAGGTGTCCAGAGAGCCTTTTTGAGAGACCAGGATAACAGCTTTAAGTCTTCCTGTTTCAAACCAGAGCAGCTGGGGCTCCTCCATTCCAGTCATGGCTGCTTGCCTCTCCAGCCCTGTCTCTGGGTGGCTCCTAGCTCCCTAAACCTGAAGTCTACTCCCCACTGAGGAACACTAGGATAAAGCCAAACAGCACTGGGCACCAACCAGATTCTGCACCTACGTAGCCACGCCCACAAGCCTCAGCATCCTCACCTGCAAGTTGTTGGTGTCACCGACCTTACAGAGCACACTGAGGGGAGCAAGACTATAGCTGTGAAGCTCAGCCTTCGGGTCACAAAAGCCATTCAGCAAGAGGGAATCTATTTTCTTTCTTTCTTTTACCTTACATGTTTTGTTTGTTTGTTTTCATTGTGGGGGGTGTGCATGTGCTATACTGAGCATATAAAGGTCAGAGGGCAAGTTCCTGGAGTCACTACTCTTCTACTGACCACATGGGTCCTGGGGATTGAACTCAGGTCGTCAGTCTTCATGCCAACCAAGTTCCTTTACCATTGAGCCATCTCGCAAGCCCCAGACAGGGATTTCAAATGGCAGTTCAATAAAACAGCAACTATTATGTTTCCCCATGTTCCTGGTTCAGAGACAAGTACCACAGTACGTTGCATTGTGACCTGCTTGTACAGATGGAGCCCGCAGATGGACTTGGGGACCCAGTAAGGAATCAGTGAGAGAGGCCAGGGTAGATCTGCTGTATTGGGGTCTTTCCTCTGCATGCCAGTGTGAGAGGTAAATTTTAAAACTATGTTTACATATCTGTTATTCTTAAGTGGCATGCATGCACTCGTGTGTGTGTGTGTGTGTATGTGTGTGTGTATGTGTGTGTGTGTAGAGGGATATGTATACATGAGTGTAGGGGCCCAAGGGGCCCAGCAGTATCAGACCCTCTGGAGTGGCTAGGCCCAAGAAGTGAGTGTTTATTTGCCAACTACCTAGTAAAGTACAGATATTGGAATCTACAGTTAATTCAAGCAGAGTCCTCAGGACTGCCAGAGACTTAGACCTAAGGGAAGTTTCCAGGAGGAACACCCAGAGCCAGGCACCTGTGAGTTGGCCTCACAGGGAAAAAGTTGTCACCACTGGGACATGTGTCAGGGCCCTGCAGCCAGGGTTGCTTCTTGTGATCTTGTGATGACACTCTGGAGACAGAAGGCCCTTGTTTGCTTCCTTGTGGGCTCAGCTCTGCATCATTGACTTTCAGGGAAGTGTTTGATTGGCAGGGCCAAGTCATGTGCATGTATTCTAGGGACACAGGAGCATGGGAATTAAATTTGACACTTTCTGCTAGGATTGGGGCCCCAGAGCCGAGTGTGGTGTCTCAAGCTTATAATTTCAGCACTTGGGAGCCTAAGGAGGACCTAGAGCTTGAGGCAAGCCTGAGTGACCCAGCCAGACTCTGCCTCAGCAAAGGGGTGGCGTTGGTGAGGATTTGCCTGAGAAACTCCTAGTGAAAAGAATCTGTTACCAATACATAGATGTCCCCAGGCCATTACTGAAGGTGCCATGCAGGGGTTTGAGGGGTCAGTCCCAGCACTTAAAAGTGTGCTCATTCCGTGCAGTAGACAAATATTCCTATAGAGCTTGCTGGTGAGCATAGGGACTTAAAAAGCATGAGGCATCCCTATACATGTGCATGCATGTGTGTGTGTGTGTGTGTGCATGTGTGTGTGCACGTGTGTGTGTTGGTTTGAATCACAACTCTTCCCCACAGTCTCATGTATTTGAACATTTGGTCTTCAGTTGGTAGTGCTGTTTGAGGTGGTTATGGAACTTTTAGGAAGTAGAGCCTTGTTAGGGAAAGTATGTCATTAGTGGTGGGCTTTGAAGATTTGTAACCTGGCTCTGCCTCTCCAGTCCCAGGATTATGATTTTTCTCATCTAAGTAATGGAAATCTATCACAGGTTCTCACATTAGGCAGCAAATACTGAATCCACTGAGCCGTCTCCCCAGCCTCTAATTGTTCTTGAACTAATGGCTGTGGGCAGGGAACAAGGTACGTTGATTGATGGCTGTTATGAGCCTATCAGCAGAGTTTAGGAGGCTGAGCAAACTCAGGGCCAGCTTTTTCTAGGAGAGTGGAGGAACATTAGTGCCTATGCTGGCTAGTTTTATGTCAGCTTGACACAAACTAGTCACTGGAGAGGAAGGTTCCTCAATTGAGAAAATGACTCAATAAGACTATGTTAAAGGCAAGTCTATAGGACATTTTCTTAATTAGTGATTGATTTGTGGAAGTGCCTGGGCCATTGTAGGTGGTGCTACCCCTGTGCTGGTGGTCTTAGAATCTACAAGAAGGCAGGCTGAGCAAGCCATGAGGAGCAAGCCAACAGAAGCACCCCTCTATGGCCTCTGCATCAGCTCCGGCCCCCAGTTCCTGTCCTGACTTTGATGATGAACTGTGATGCTGAAGCGTAAGCTGAGTAAACTTTTTCCTTTGGTCATGAGGTTTTATCACAGCAATAGTGAACATAACTAAAACAGTGACCCAGAAGGAAAACAGGTACTGATATAAAAATAAGACAAAATGTACCCTAAGTGGTCAAAAAGCCAGTGCCTACTGTGCTGAACAGGGACAGATGGTGCCAGAGAGGCAGCAGGTCAATGAGTGGGACCATCAAGGGAAACAAAAAAAGTCTAACAGATTTTATAACAAACGAAAATGGGAATAAGAGGCCACTTTGGGGGTTAAAAATTATATTTGAATAGATACCTCCAGGTAATGACTTGAAAAAACTTTAGCGAATAAACCTTTGGTCATCTTCTCTCAGCTATTCCTGGCCATGGCAGGGAGCTTATCTTTCCACAGCTTGGAAATGTGTGGGTGGGGCTATATTATCAATTTATAAAAGTGTTTCACAAATGTACATATATCGGAAACTGATCTGGGCTTGGTGACGCACGCCTTTGATCCCAGCACTTGGGAGGCAGAGGCAGGCGGCTCTCAGTGCATCGGAGGCTAACTTTGTCTATAGACTGAGCTCCAGAACAGCCAGGGCTACATAGTGAGCCTCTAGCTCAAGAGACAAAAGCAAAACTAGATAAAGCAAAGACACGGTTGTTTGGGAGCTACAAATGCAGTGTCTTTTAGCCACCTCTTGCTGATAAGACTTGAATCCCTTCATCCGGAAGTTTGCTCCCTTGGTCTTACATGGATGTAGAGAGGGCTACCGTCTGTGGGGTTCTGCCACGTGCTGCTCGCACTGCTGAGAATCGGTGCTTAATATATTCCACATTTTTATCTCTGGCACATTAAAGTTCATGGCCCTGACAACGGCTTCATTACTGACCATAACTTTTTTATCCATGTCGAACGACTTTCTGCCCTATTTAGTGCATCTTGCCTCATCTTTCCTCTGCCCCTTATGGAGCTGGCCCTATATCCTTGGCTTCCCATTTCCCCATTTACATGTAGGTCTAACACAGTACTTGTGGACAGTTGCAGACAGAGCAGAATTATTCATCTCCTTGTTTACTCCCATGCCTTCTTTTGGGATCAGCAGAATACAGGCATGGAAGGGAAGGGAGGGGATGGGTAAAAACAGTGACTGTGAGCTGGGGGTGTGGCTCAAGAGAGCTGGGGGCGTGGCTCAGGAGAGCTGGGGGGTGTGGATCAAAAGGAGTATGCCTTTGCACATGCTCAGTAGCTTGGTTTGAGCCTTAGCACAGAGGAGAAGAGGAAGGGGAGGAGAGAAGGAGAAGGAAGTGCCCTGCGGTTGGAGTAGAGTGTCTAAAACCCACCAGCGAGGTGTCAGTGCTCAGCGGCGTCTGCATAGAACCCACCAGTGAGGTGTCAGTGCTCAGCGGCGTCTGCATAGAACCCACCAGTGAGGTGTCAGTNGTGCTCAGCGGCGTCTGCATAGAACCCACCAGTGAGGTGTCAGTGCTCAGCGGCGTCTGCATAGAACCCACCAGTGAGGTGTCAGTGCTCAGCGGTGTCTGCATAGAACCCACCAGTGAAGGGCTGAGTGCACATCTTAGACCCGTTTAAGCACCAGAAGAAAAAGACGAATTTTAAATGAAAAAGTGTTTTGTGCTTCTGTGCTGCACTACAGACTGAATGGGGTAGATCCGGAGCTGATGCTCTTGTATTGGAGAGCTGGTAGTGTACTGATAGATCCTGAAGATAGGCAGGGTGTGTGCTGTTTCCCCTCCCAGAAGATGGAGAATATGTGTCCCAGTTAAGGTTTCTGTTGCTGTGGTAAACACCAGGACCCAGAGCCAGTTGAGAAGGAAAGAGTTTACTCGACTTGCACGTCCAGCTTTCAGTCCATCGTTGAGGGAAGCAGAGTAAGAATTCAACCAGAACAGGAACCTGGAGGCAGGAACTGAAGCAGAGGTCATGGAGAAATACCGCTTATTGGACTGCTCTTCATTGCTTGACCGGCCTGGTTTCTTATATAATGAGGACCACCTTCCCAGGGGTGGCACCGCCCACTGTGGGTGGTCCCACCCATATCTCCATTAATTAAGTAAATGCTCCCCAGATTTGCTTACAGGCCAATCTGATGGAGGCATTTTCTTTATTGAGGTACCCGTTCCCCAGATGACTCTAACTCATGTCAGGCTGACAAAAAAACTAAGTGGGACAACGTGGATTGTGGTGCTAAGAAGGGCAGGCATTTCTCTGTGGAAGACAGTATAAGTGCTAGCGGCTTTCGGGATCCTTTCTGGGAAAGAGGACAGTATGATCAGAACTTGGCATGGACACACTGAGAGCAAGCCTTACCATAGAACTAAGTCCTTCAGCAGTCTTATGGGACTTGAGCAAGATGTAAATCTCTTTAATTATAGAAAGGAAGGAAGCCACAATGAAGCCACTGTCCTTGTCTCCCACTTCAGCTGTTCAACTCATGGTCAGCCTTGCTTTACACCTAACCTCTTTCCTCCCACTCCTTCCCTAAGTATTTTGAAGAAATCCTAGATACTACATCAACATTTCACTCTGCCTCATTCCCCAAGCCCACTCATGCCATCCACACACCTGGATTCCTGTCTACTGCTGCGTGATGAACTGGCACCAACCTCTGCTTACAATGATGGTGGCTACCTCTGGTGATGTGATCAAATTAAATTATTTTGGTTTTGTTTTGTTTTGTTTTAGCAAAGCCCAGCACTATTTAGGGCTCCAGTAGAAAATAGAAACACACCAGGACCTCAGACTGGGGGGGGGGGGAGAGCAAGCTGCTGTCACCATCTCTGGAAGCAGAGACTGGAGACCCAGGGAGCCAGTGAGGAGGTCAGAGTCCAGAATCAGAGCTGTAGCTCACATTTACTGAGAATTTCTACCCAGCTGCTGCTAGATGCCCAGGGGAAGGGGTGGGTATGAAAAAGGGTTTAGCACTCTGTAAGAACGCTACCTTCTCCCATCTTCCACCTCTAATATCACCTCCTTGCTCCCAGGGGCAGGACCAGGCTGCTAGGGATAAGGGTATTTCTGGGGTTTGGGTGGGTCCCCAGATTACAAATTTTAGAAACTCATTCCCAGCACAGTGGGTTGGGGGATGCAACCTTTAAGAGTTGACAAGGTCATCAGGTTTCTCAGAATGGAGTGATAGCCATTACCATAGGACTGGGGTGAAGTTCCTTCCTTCTTACTCCCACCGTCTCTTGTCCTTCAACCTCTCTCCATGGGGACAGCACACCTCAAAGGCCCTTGTCAGGTGGTGGTGACAGGCTGTGGCCTCCAAGCCATGAGTCTAGTACATTTCTGTTTAGCATAAATGACCTAGGATCAGATATTTTGTTATAACCGCAGAAACAGACTAAGACAGGCGGGTGATTTACAGAGTCAAATCTGCCTCCAAATAGAACCTGGTGGGGAAGAGAGGATGCTCTGAGCAGTGAGCCAGTAAAAGTGATCTGTAACTGAATTAGCTACATTT
This sequence comes from Mus pahari, assembly GCF_900095145.1. NCBI lineage: Eukaryota > Metazoa > Chordata > Mammalia > Rodentia > Muridae > Mus > Mus pahari. Next base: position 77,787,156 of record NC_034592.1, read on the forward strand.
CTTGTAGCTGTTACAAAGTATTTGGCAAAAGCAACTCAAGGAAGACACTGTTCATTTTGGTTCAGTTTCAGCTACAGACTACCATGGAAGGAAAGAAATGATCCCCCAGAGAAAGTCAGCTGGTCAAATTGTATCTACTGTGAGAAAACAGAGAGAGATGAAGGATGTTCAGCTCTGTGTCAGCTTTTTATTCAGTCTAGGATGATGGTGCCTACTTTCAGGGTGTGTCTTCTCGCCATAGTTAAATCTCTCTGGGAACTCCCTGGCATACATACCCAGAAGTATGTCTCTGATGGGATGCCAAATCTAGTCAAGTAAGTAGTAATGATGAACCATTCTGGCATCCACTGGGTTATATGATGCTTGGAAGATTGTCTTTCCCCCCTCATCATCAGTCTTGGTCATAATCCCCATGTTCCACCCATCTATCCAGGACCCCCATAGAGCATTTGATGAGGCATAGCATGATATGTATGTCCTGAGACAGTGTCTGCATGGGGTGGTGTTCAGATGGAACTTGTGTGTTGTGGATGAATGGTTCAGCATCTACCCACAGGGAGACTCCTGTTGGGTTTAGTCCTTGACCCTGGGCTGTTTAACAGTTTTCTCAATGATTTAAGTGAAGGTAAAGAGAACACAGAAGCGTGTGTGTGTGTGTGTGTGTGTGTGTGTGTGTGTGTGTGTGTGAACCTAGGAAGAACACAAGTCAGAGAGAGAAAAGCTAGGAGTTTTCCTCAGGGCCTGCCATGCCCAGATGTCCAGATGTGCTGATTTCTTTCTCAGTTCACACTCTCCCATTGGCTCTTTCCTGACACCCGTGAAAGCTGTGGTCTATTCAGTCCAAAACATGGTGGGACAGGTGGCCATGGTTGTTCTTTAGATACAAGCTCTCTTTGGATGCCTCTGATTGTTGTAGCCTGAGAAACTCTTGTCTAACCTGATAAAGTCCCTTCCTGGCTAGTCTAAGAAGAGAGTAGCAAACTGGGGACTTGGTTGAGAATCTGACACATAAAGGGGAATTTCCCTGTTGTGCAGGTGAAAGGGTGATGTGATGGGTGTTGCCCATGCACTGGGTGGGGGTGGGGTGTTTCTGCTGTGGGAAGAGGAAGATATGTCCAGGTAGATACAAGTTGCACTTCCTCTGGGGCACAGAGGGAGCCATGCCACTGGCGGCAGACCCCAGGGCATCTGTCATGGGCTTTCTGTGTTTTCACTGTCTTCCATCCCCATCAAGCTTCTGTGGTCACTTCTACCTTAATCATTCACAAGCCTTTGCAATGGTACAGCCAAGAGTCCCCAAGGGCCCCCCTATGTGCCAGCATTGATGTTAAGAGAGTTAGCCATTTCGCCTGCTGAGATTGCTGTCTGAGCTCTTTCTTAGAATCTGCTCAAGGGAAGACCTGGGTGAGCAGTGGAGAGTCAGCTATTCAACAAGTGATGTTGGGAAGCTTCATCTATCTGTGCATCCACATAGTCCTGCCAATCACACTCCCAACCATCCATCACCCATCAATTCATGTATGAACGGATCCACACACCTATCATTCATGCAGCCATACACCCACCCATCCATTTATCTATCCATCCATCATCTAGACATCCATTCTCCTAACCATCTTTCTGTCCATCCTTCGGTTCATCCATCACACATGTATTCATGCCTGTACAAATTCACCTTCTCTCCATCCAGCTCATCTAGCCTACCTTGGTTTTCTCCTTCATCCCTTATGCACCATCTCCATCTGTGGAGGACACAATAGTGTTGCCTGGGCTCCCCTGTGATGAAGCGCTGCCACTCTCGATGGCTAGCAGTGTTAGTTATTTTAGCCACAGAGAGCTGCTTGCCCAAGAGCAAGCCCTTCCCAATGCAGCCTGCATCCAGTGGCTGATAACATGAGAACCTAAAGGGCTGGGCACCCTGACCCTCCAGGGCATGTCTGGGCTTATCTTACCCTAGAGTTCTCTGGGGTGGGATTAGGGCAGCCACAGTGTGCTGCCTAAAGCTTGGCTTCAGTCTGTGCTCGCCTGCTTTTTTCCTTACCTTCCACAGTGTGGATCCTGTGTAAACATCTGGCAGGCCATCTTCCTGTGGACTCTACTGAAGACCTGGCCCATCCTTTGATCCATGCCTCCGTTCCTCTGTGGGTCTAGCCTCCCACTCAGTAAGGAAGCATTTATCTGCAATGTGCTACATGTTTGGGGTTACTGACCCAAATGTAGGCCCTGCCCTCAAACAGCTCCCAGTCAGATGGGGATGTTCAAAGCTCACCACTCACGGCTCTTAATGGGAAGGTGAGTGGGGCGTGGCCACTGCACACGGAGGGCTCTCAGCAGGCTTCCTGGAGGAGAGAAGGCTTAAGCTGGAAGTGTTGGTCATGGGATTTGGACTCATTCTGTACTCTGGGGTAGCCTGTGGAAGCATACAAAGGGAGCAATGAACGTTCCCCACCACAGGGAAGAGCAGGTCTGACAGCTGGACACAGCTGGACCTTGCATCCTGTCCCTCTGCTTCCCACCCCACCTCTCTCCCATGGAGTTCTTCCTTCCCTCCCAGCTCCTCCCCCCCCCCACCTGCCTCCCGACAGGAAATGTGGCTTGGCTGCCAGCCAAAGCCTTGCAAGGTAGCCATCCCAAGGAGGGACAAAGGCCACAGCAGAAAGGAAATGCAGGAAGTTTCCCTGGCTGCAGGGCTGGGGAGGCACAGCATACCCGGCAGGCAAGCTCTTTCACCTGGGAAGGCTTCTTCCCCAGAACCTGCATTAATAAGAAGCCAGATGGGCCCAACTGGGTGGTAAAAGTTGTATGCTAATGAGGCCAAGGTTGCAGTGACCCCTGGAAGTGCCTGGAAGCTTTTCTGTGCAGAGAGTATGTCCATAGATCTCTGACCTGGGCACAGATGGCAGACAACCTCGACCTTGGCTTAATACACAGCCCCTGGCCCTGCCATTGACAGAGCCCCAACCCTGCTCTCAGACTGAGCTGGAATCTGGCTGCAGGATGGACCCTGAACACTAATACACTAATCCATCAATTCATTAGTAGCTGACAGCCCTGCCTGGAGCAGTTGCTGGTTTGTAGGAGCTATTCTAAGATGTTGGAGGTGAAGTGTCACCCAGTGGGTCTGTGGTAGCGCAGGCTCCTCAAATGGTAGGCTAATGGAGTCTAAGGGAATGAGCTTTTTGTATGTGTGAGCGTGTGTGTGTGTGTGTGTGTGTGTGTGTGTGTGCGCGCGTGAGCGTGTGTGTGTGAGCGTGTGTGTGTGTGTGTGTGTGTGTGTGTGTGTGTGTATGTCTCTGTGGATAAGTATTCACACGTGTGTGAAAGCAGACATTGAAATTGAGAGTCTTCCTTGATCTCTCCCCACATTATTTTTGAGGCACTATCTCTCCCTGGTCTTGGAGCTCTCCAATTGGCTAGGCCAGATTGCCAATGAGCTCCAGGGATCCTTCTGTTTTTGCAAACCCCACCCCGCTACTCCACCAGTGCTGGGCTACATAAGAATGCTGTCACATGCAACGTTTACACGGGTGCTGGACATCAGAACTCAGACCCCGCGCTTGTAGGGTGGGCACTTTATGACTAAGCTACCTCCCCTACCAGGCTGCTCTGTTAAGCAATGAGCTCTCCAGCAGAGAAACTGACAGGCAGTTACTGGGTCCTCAGTCCTTATCGGCTTCAAGAGCAGAGCACGGTGGCATGGACAGGAAGCCTTCCCTTGCTAATCAGTGGCCTGGGCCAATGGCTTGTTTTCTTGCAGCCTCAGTTTCTCCATCTGTGCAACAGAAATAAGGAAGTGTGTATTGCCTGGCCTTCCAAAGAGCCTTTGATAAGACTGTATGTGCAGTGCACTTATGTCCAGACCTTGTAGACACTGTGACTATAACAGGTGGGATGAGGGACTTTGGGCTTTCAAGCATGGCAGGAAGGTCACAGTGAAGGTCACACAGAAGGTTCCTTCTTCCCAGGGATAGCTAAGGCCTCACTTCTGCTCTGAGCCTCAGTCCACTTGTGCGGCCATGTGACTCATGGACTTAAAGCAGAAGGATACGAGAGGCTCTGAGCCATCTGTGGGGAACACCAGAAACCATTCTGCTCCTCTCCCACCTCCTTTAGGGGAGTCCCATGACCTTCTGTATGCAGCCTCAGCAGAATTTCGGGTTACCATGGTAACCTGCACATGAAGGAGCCCCGTGGGTGTGACTTGGGGGTGGGAAGCTAATTCTCAAAACAAAGCTGGCCTTGGGTCTGCCACACAATTGCTATCCTAGAGGGACAGTTTGAGACAAGGTGTGCTGAGACCAAGACCTCTGTCCTCCCAACACTGAGGTCTTCAGCCAGGCAGGACTTTCAGTGGAGAGAGGGGGACATCAGCCCACCCACAAACCTTCAACCCAATTTTTTTCCTACCTACAACAGGTACAGGGATAAAGATGGAGCAGAGAATGGGGGAACTGCTAACCAATGCCTGGGCAACTTGAGATCAATCCCATGTGAGAGAGCCAACCCCTGACACTATTGATACTCAGCTCTGCTTGCAAACAGGAGCCTAGCATAACTGTCTCCTGAGAGGCTTCGTTCAGCAGCTGATGGAAACAGAGGCAGAGATGCACAGCCAAACAGCAGAGGGAGCTTGGGGAGTCTTGTGAAAGAGTGGGCATAGACGAGGGGTCAAGAACACCACAAGAAGACCCACAGAGTCAACTAACCTGGGCCCATGGGCGCTCCCAGAGACTGAACCCCAAACCAGAGAACATGTGGGGGCTGGACCTAGGCTCCCTACACATTTGTTGCAGATATTTGCCTTGGTCTTCATGTGGGTCTCCTAACTATTGGAGTGGAGTCTGTCTCATACTATTGCCTGCCATTGGATCCCCTTCCCCTAACTGGACTGCCTGGTTTGGTCTCAGTGAGAGAGGATGTGTTTAGTCCTACTGCAACTAGGTGTCCCAGAGTGAAGTGGTACCCAAGGGGAACTTCCCCTTCTGTGCCATGAAGAGGAGGGGGTAATGGGGGCGGGGAGAGATTTGTAAGGGCGGGACTGGGAGGAGAGGAGGGACAAGGGCTCCAACAGGATGTAAAGTGAATAAATAAATTAATTAAAAATTACAGATTGGATTAAGCCATTCATTGCTGCTTAAAAACCTTCAATGGCTCCCTAGGCGCTCTGAGAATAATACCAAACTCCTGTACTGGCTCCTGTGATACACACACACACACATACACACACACACACACACACACACACACACACACACACACACACACGGGGAGGGGGGGTGATGGCTGTAGGGTTCAGCCTCAGTCAGCCCCGCTGGGTTATCTCACTCCCCTTCCCAGTCTGCCTACCTTAGGCTTTCTCCTCACCCCTCCTCCTTTCTCAGCCTGGAGGGCATGGCGCAGGAAGCTAATGTGGAAGATCAGACCAGTCAGGGACTTCTAGGTCATAACTGACATCCACCAGCTGTCTTCTGCCTCCAGGGGGCTGCACCCAAGTGTGTGGCACACTTTGATAAGGCTGTGCAAGGAGGAATGGGGGGGTTGAGGGAAGGACAAGGGTGTGGGGGAGTAAGAAAGGGAAAGGAAGGGAGGAAGGGAAGGAGAGGGAGTGAATGAGGAAGGAGGGAGGGAGGGGTGGTGGGAGGGAAGGGGGAAGAAGAAAGGGAGGAAAGCTGGAATCTCCCTGTATGGGCTGGTCCTCAGGTGGGAGGCAGGGGCATGATTGTGAGAGATGCCCCTCAGCAGTGGAGATTGCTGCTCTGAGAGCTTATTGCATGAGGCTTCCTTGGCAGCAGGGCTCCCTGAACCAGTGAGCAGCCCAGCCACCTTCTTCTGAAGCTGGGCCTGGCTGGAGCTGCAGTCCACCTACTTGGGAGGCAGGAGGATCAAAGGTCAAGGCCAGCTTGGCACCTCAGTGAGACATTGTCTCAAACATTAAAAAAAAAAAAAAAAGATAAAAATAAAAATAAAGAGGAGGCAGGGGAGACAGCTCAGTTAGCAAAATGCCTGCCACACAAGCACAAGGTCCTGAGTTCAAATCCCTCCCATTCATGTAAAAGTCAGGTATAGTGGCACACTGCTGTAGCCCCGGGGCAGGGCTGGGTGCCAGAGACAGGTCGGTCCTGGTTGCTCATTGGGCCAGCTAGCTTAGGCGACTTGATGGGCTTTAGGTTCAGTGAGAGACTTTGTCTCAAAAGATTAGGTGGGTGACCAGTAAGATGTCTCAAGAGGGTAAAGGCACTTGTCACCAAGCCTGGTGACCTGCGTTTGATCCCTGACCCACATGGCAGAAGAAAGAGAAGTAACTTACAAGTTCTTCTTTAATTTCCACATGCACACTGTAGTGTGTAGTGTCTATACCTTACCCACACAAACATATATATATATATATATATATATATATATATATATATATACACACACATATATATGTAGTGAAGAAGACTGAAAAGGAAACCTGAAATTGACCTCTGGCCAGCATGTGTTCACACACACATACATATACAAATATGTACATATGCCTCTTATATGCCTACACACATACACACCTCTATATACATACACCTACACACACATACATATATACACACCTACACACATGCACACACACCTATGTACACACACACATATAAATTTGTATATATAATACACATATACCTACACACACACACAGACACACACACACACAGACACACATACAAAGAGGCCTTAGAACACAGCTTCATGGCACTTGTCTAGCACATCTAAGACCCCAGATTTGATCTCTAGCACCTCTGGGCACTGACACAGAATACTGGGTCTGTCTGCTCCATGGGCAGCTGGGTACTGATTACAGAGGTCCCCAGGAAAAAGACCAAAAGTCCCACAGATGACAGCCAGGATTGCACAGGAGCATGATCAAATGCGGCATACCAATTACCAGCCATTTGTTATAGTCTTGGGGCACATATAATTTGCATATATGTATATGCATGTATAATTGATTACTCTCCCGAGGGAGACCTTGAAAGAGGGAACTATCTCTTCTGCTTCTGTCCTGCTGAGAGGGCCATCCATCATTCTGTGTCTTCTGTGGGTGGACTGCAGGGCTGCAGTTGGACCTGCGTTTGGCTCCTGGGGGAGGTCCTCCTTCCTGGAGCTGGCCCTGCCCTGTCTCCTCTCTTGCCTCAGACCTGTTCCCATGGTGAGCACCCTGGGTCTACTCCTAGCAGTCCTCAGCATCCTGACCACAGGCTCATTTTGAGGCTTGTTTCAACTGTCCCCCTTTCTCCCCTGTCCTCAGCTCTAGCTCAGGGGACCTTGCAGGAAGGGAGGCTCAGTGGTCTTGGCGCTATGGCATGGCAACCTTCCTACCGAGGGGCATGGGAAGGGCATCGAGCATACCTGTCTGTTCAGTCCTGAGGAAGGGCCTTGCTTCCTGCACCAACCCCCAGGTTAGGCATTTCCAGTTTCCTCAAGAGGGTCCGGTGAGTTGTTCTTGCCATACAGTGAGGGAAGCACTTGTGGTTTTGAGAGGGAAGTAATGGCTCTGTGGTGGTGGAGGGCCGATCTCTGGGGGGGCAACTGAGTCTGTGGCAGGTTGGAATGCATGTGATAACACGGGGCCAGGCTCATGATTGGAAAGAGTTCTCTCAGCCTTGGCGCACATTAAGATACTATAACAAATCCCACTGTGACACTTCCCCACCCCACATGCACATGCACACACATGCACAGACACAAATAGACATGCATGCGGGTGTGTGCACACATACACTCATGTACTTACACACATGCTCTTGCATTCACACAGGCACACACACACACACACACACACACACACACACACACACACACACACACCAGTGTGGTTGGCAAGTGCACATAGCCTAAACCTGGTGTGATAAAGATGACATCTTCAGAGCAGGCAGAGCAGCAGCCTCGAAGCCCAGGGGATGTTCTCTCAGAATTCTTGCTAGATGCTATGCCAACTAGAAGGTGGGGACATCTTCATATGCAAATAACAAAACAACAATGCCAAACCTTCCTTTAGAAGCCAAGGGGCATCAGTGACCACTCCACCCTGCAGGATCAGGCCTGTTAACTCCCTGCATTGTGTGTGCAAGGAACGTGGTCCCCAGAGCGTCAGTTTTGCCAGGTAAAGTCTTGCATCAGGGGTTCAGAGGACTCTGCCCTCAGACATAGGTAACTAAATTCATGGATCCCTGGTGAACGGTGATCATGAGAACTGCCTTGTTATGAAGGTGGGCTCTCTACAGGGTGCTTCTCTCTATCTCCTCCCCTCGGCCTTGTGAGGACACAGCTTGTCCTCATCAGGTGCTGGCACCAGGCTATTGGACTGCCCAGCTTCCACAACTTTCAGCTAAGCAAACCTTTACTTGTTGTAAATGAACCTAGCCTCAAGTGTTTTACTATAGCCAGAGAAAACAGACTGTGACAGTCAGTAAATAATCCCACAGAATGCTGAGAGTTGTGGAGGGGAAGAAAGCAATGTGACAGACACTGACAGCATACAGGAACAAGAGGGAACAGCTTTCCAGGCTGGGGGAGCAGCAGGGGCAAAGACCCTGAGGAGTGTAGGTGGGAGCTAGTAAGGCAAGGAGAAATGCGTGAGGAAGAGTGGATGATGAGGTCAGAGAGATGTGACCTGGAGGAGCCAGGTCACAGGAGCCCCTGGAGGCTTTGAGGCAGCCTCTTTTTTAAAAAATTTATTTATTATTATTTTCTTTATTTACATTTCAAATGCTATCCCGAAAGTTCCCTATACCCCACGCCCAGCCCTGCTCCCCTACCCACCCACTCCCACTACTTGGCCCAGGCCTTGTCTTGTGCTGGGTCATATAAAGTTT
>NC_034592.1:77796458-77799168 GCF_900095145.1 Mus pahari
CTAAGGAGGAATGAAGTATCCACACGATGGTCATCCTTCTTGGTTTTCCTGTGTTTTGCAAAATGTATCTTGGGTATTCTAAGTTTCTGGGCTAATATTCACTTATCAGTGAGTGCATATCTAGTAACTTCTTGTGTGATTGGGTTACCTCACTAAGGATGATATCCTCCAGATACATCCATTTGTTGAGGCAGCCTCTTATCAGCTGGGATGACAGACATTATATCAGCTCCTGCATCTGCCTTGCACCTCATTTCTTTCTCTCTGACAACAGAACCTGAGTTCTAGAGGCAGTCAATGAACATCAGTCCTCACTGGTGCTCTCTGTACCTTTACTTCCTCCCGATGAAGTGTCAGGAAGAGGCAGTTTCCACGGCTTTATCCGACTGGAACATTCTCTGTACTTCTGAAAGGAAGGTGAGTTCTACAGGAAAACCATTAGAAACATCACTCCAAAATGAAGATAAAATGTCCGGGAAATTGTGTTGTAAATCACAGCTGAGATGGGATTCTATTTATAAGAATTCAACGTGAACATGATTTTTCTCAGGAACACGCACCTTCTTGTGCTGGGTAAGGTCGACTATGAGCAACACATGCCCTTGCAGGCTGTGCCCCCCGCCCCCGCCCGCATCTTATCCCCCATGGCTGGGGTGGCTTTGGACAGCTCTCTGAGCATGAGGCCACTCCATACAGGAGAGAGTTAACCTTGAGACTCCCCGTGGCAGCCCTGGGCTCCAGGCCTGGTCTAGTGGACTTTGAGAAAAATCTAAGGAAGAGGAGGGTTTTGTAGGAGGCCCAGGGCTCCAGGGCATCCATGGGAATCCTCAGGCCTAGTACTGTTGATCCCTGAAGAAGCCAGACCCCCAAGAGAGCCCCACCTCCAGGGTGGACCCGTGGCCCAGCGAGGCAGTGACATTGATCAGTGGCTTAGAAGTGGTCCCGGCATCCCCTCTGGTAGACTGTCCAGGCTGCCTCTGACAACTGACCAGCGTGAACAGGAGGCTGGATCTCTCCGGTCTCTAACCTAGGGGATCCGGTTGCTCAAGGACACATATCTAATGGGACTACTCACCTGGCCCTTCAGCTTCCCGTATCTCCAGTTGACCTTAGGGAAGGAGGGGATTGGAAAGATTGGGAGGGACTACATCATCTTCATGTCCCAGACCAGGCCACCAGATACAGGAATGCTGGCCCATCAGGGGCTTCTGGGATAGCTGTCTTGCCTCCTACTTTCAGTGTCGATATGATTAAGTATTTAGTGTCAAGGATGGAGAGAGCAAGCTGAGCCAGGGTGCTTCCTCCCTCTCCTCCCTCCCTCCTCCCTCCCTCCCTTCCCCTTCTCTCTCTGTTTCTCTCTCTCTCTCTCTCTCTCTCTCTCTCTCTCTCTCTTTTTTCTCTCTCTCTCTCTCTCTCTCTCTCTCTCTCTCTCTCTCTCTCTCTCTCTCTCTCTCTCTCTCATCTCCTTCTGTTCCTTCTGCTCTCCTGTGGTGTGCCTTGAACTGTGAGCTAAAACAGACTCTTCCTTCCTTCTCTTTTCTCTGTCAGAGTATATTTTCTCAAAGCAGCAAGGAAAGATATCAAGACACCATTTTCAGTTTCCCTGCCACTGTAGTTGCTAAAGCTTAAAATACAAAATAAAAACAGAAGCCATACTCCCCCATCCCCCTTAACACACTCTGGGAGCTGACCCAAGGCTCACTGCTCTCATGGAGGGCTGAAGGCCACTCATTTATACAGGAACAATTTTTTGCCTCCCTCACCCTATTTTTTGACAGCTAACCCCCGACCTCTAATACCAGCACCCCAAATTCTAGAGTGGATTCGGGTAAGTTTTTCAAGTATGTCGCATTCCTCCATACCCCTGGGACCTGGATTCCACAAAGCTTGGAAATAAATAATGCCCTCCGTTCTGGTGTGTCTGGACTCAAACACAAAGTAGGAGCTGGAGAAGCCAGAGAGACTGGAGTGTGGTGGGTCCTTGAAGCATCTTGAAAGGTGGTCCTCCACATCCCCCCCCCCCCGGCTCAGAATCAGCTTTGGTGCATTTCCACTGAACATTTTGGTAACCATCTGCTCTTAAGCTAAACGAAAAATTATCCTTCTCCTGCCACAGTGGCAGCTCCCTTGGACGTTTATAATAATAATAAAAAAATCTATCATTTTAATGCAGGCAGCTGAGATAATAAAAATGATCTGTGCCATTAGTAATTATTCTGCAAATACAATGCAAACCAACAGAGACCCTGCTGGGGAGTCTTCGCCTGGTCAATGCCTCCCTGGTCTAGGGCACGTCTGGTGGCCCAGGGAGGTCCTAACAGAGGTGAGCCAGGAGTTCACAGAGAGACCTGCTTAGGCATGGGGAGCACAGCCTGGGCTTGGGCATGCTAGAGCTTGCAAGGGCACAGGGCAACCCATGCCCCTATTATGATGATGCTAAACACATGCAGCGTTTCCCAGTTCCCCAGACAAGGAAATTGCTGAGTTCACTGTCAGAGGTTCTGAAAGGCCCCATGGAGAGGCAGCTGCAGGCAGTGGTGGTTTCAGACTCACAGGCCCCTGAGAAGCAGCAGCAAGGGCACAGGAAAAACAGAATGGAAGTGCCAAGCTGGGAGATGATTTTTGAACCTAGAAACCTTAGCTGTTCGTAGTCTCATCCTCTCTCTCTCTCTCTCTCTCTCTCTCTCTCTCTCTCTCTCTCTCTCTCTCT
>NC_034592.1:77801648-77850147 GCF_900095145.1 Mus pahari
GTGTGTGTGTGTGTGTGTGTGTGTTTGCACATAGTGTGTGCATGCTAGAGGACAACCTTGGGTGTTGTTCCTTAAGAGCCATGTCAGGGTCTCTCACTAGCCTGGAACACACCACGTAGGCTAGGCTGGCCCTCCAGCCTCACAGTGCCTGGAACTTTTTCTCATAGATTCTGGGGCTTGTATTCAGGACAAAGTAAGCATTTTATAGCACGCTAGAGCTATCTCCCCAGCCCTAAAAACACAGAGTAGGCAAATCCAAAATGTTGCAAGTTGCATTTGAACAAGGACTATGAGTTTGAGAGTTCCTGATCCAAGCCACAGCATCTTCGCACCTTTTCTTCCATGTGACCTGGTGGGAGGCCTTGGTCTTTTTTTTTTTTTTTTTTTAAACATTCTCTTGGGTTGGGATGCCAGAGGGACAAGTGTGTAGACAGGGACAGTGGGCCTGTCCTCTCCAGGGCCAGGGAAGGACCATAGGGTGCCTTTGCATTCCAGCTGAAGGCTGAGGGCCAGGAGAGGCCGGGTTAAGGCTATCTATGTGCGGCGGGGGAAAAAAGCCTGTGACTTCTCCAGCTTCCACCTGGTTAAGACAATTGGATCCTAGAGCTGAGCCCGGGGAGGAAAGTGAGGCTTGCTTCCTTTCAGGTTCAAGCTGGGCTGTGGTCCTAACTTGTGACTTTAGGAAGCAGGATGGGTTAGTCAAGATTCATTGTGCTTAAAGAAAATATTTTGGTTCGTGGTATGGGAAAAAATCCAGGGTGTAGCCGAGTTTGATTCAAGCACAGCTGGATTCGGGGCTTGTGTGACTTTCTTTCTTTCTTTTTTTTTTTTTTTAATGATGAAACTATAAAGTTATAAAAACTGGGAATAAAGATGTCTAATAGGAATGCAGAATGTTGACTAGGACAGAATGTTCCGAGCAGCACACCATCCCTCATCCCTTGTTACTGGCTACTTCAGAAGGAGCAAGCCTCCTAAGTGAACCAGACAGAAGTCCTGGGATTGAATCTCTTTGCTGTGATTGGCCCAATCAAGGCAAATGATCATCCTTGAACCAATCACTCTGATGGGTTGCTCCCTCTGGTTGCTATGATTGGCCCAGTCAAGGCAAATGCTCATCCTTGAACCAATCACTCCGATGGGTCACTCCCTTGGGTTTACAGGCCATTGGCAGGCTTTACTCTACAAAAGAAGAAAAGGGGGAAGTGGAGGCATCCCATGGACCACTTTCTGTGTGCCAGGATGGTCTTATGCCGAGCACTCTTAACAGGCGTTCATTTACTAGCACTGTGTTTTACCCATGTTTCAAGCGAGGGCCTGGTGGCATGAGCCTACAGTCACAGGACTCAGGAGGAGGACACAGGAGGATCAGAAGTTCAAGATCATCCTTAGCTGCACAGCAGACTCAAAGCCAGCCTGAATTATGGGACATCCTGTTTCCACCCATCAGTTAATTAATCAGTTAATGGAAGAATGGGGACCTGAGAAATTAGCTACTTATCTGCCAACTGGCGGAAACAGGCTATGTTGTTAGTACTTACCAAAAAATGGGGGCCCCGAGACTTGTTGCACCTTCTTACTTGCTCTTCTGTAGACTGTAAGCTTAAGGTTAGCACCTGTCTTCCTCATGGGGACCTGAATGATAAGGATGGGCTACTCCCTGCCCCCTTCTCATGGCACGCTGCAGAGGGACAGTGTTGAGCCTCTCTTGACTGCTCTGGCTCCTCTTTGAGCTAGGGCTCTGGAAAACCACATTCCTACTGGAACCTGCAGCGGGCTGCCCAGCACCCTACACAGAGGCCATGGGGAAACCTCTTGGGACCTTCAGAATGTGGTCCTAGCTAGTGGTCACAGCTAGGAGTGGTCACTGAGGGTCCCCTGGTTTTGGACACTTGGAGGGTCCCCATAGTAGCCTTCTCGGAAGATCCAGCTGCTCACGGCCTTTTCAGGTAGGCACAACCCTAAGCAGGTCTTAGCTTCAAGATATACATGTCTCCCCTGAGACAACCAGGAAGCGAGAAGAGGCCAGCTCCTTCACAAACAAGTGGCATAGTCACACCAGTGTAGGGTGAGTGTAGGCCAAGAGCAGAGTTCTGTGGCTCTTCTAGGTCCTCGTGCTTCATTCTCCATGGTCCTCACTCTCCATTCAGCTGTGACAGGCTGGCATACCACTCTTTTCCAGGCAGCTCTAGAGTGACAGGTAAGGGTGGGAGAAAAGGGAAGTGTGTGTTCTGGTCTCACCCTCAACCCTACCCACTCCAAATGCATCAAATTTTCTCCCGCCATTGTCTCCAGTGACGCTAATACTCATGAGTGACTTTCTCATTGTGCTTGTAATTTTCCAGCAGAGCCAGGCAGACACTCTCCCTTTCCATTAATAGAATGCAAAGCTCACCATTCGGGTCTTATTAGCAAGTCTCCCTTAGATTCTGGGTCCTCTGATAGGCATGTGTCACAGTACAGCAACAGCCAGAGCAGGTCTGAATCCAATGTGACTCTCAGACTCCATCACAGAGACACAACGGCAGGAGGACAGCAACCTGAGCCAGGCATCTTATTAACGGGCTGTGAAGGGGCTGAGGTGGGCAGATGGAGAGGCTCCCTGCAGATGGCTACCTCTACCCCCAAAAGAGGCCACTCACCCAGTCTCGATTCCAACCACTTGTCCTTTTGCTTATTCAGCAAAATATTTGCCAAGTGCTTCCTTCTCTTGTGCCCAGCCTAGAGTGGGTTCTGGGATGTTAGTTGGCATGCTGCCTCCCTCCTTAACTTTTTGGGACAGTAGGAAGCAGCAGGAGGCAGCTGTACATATGGACACATGTCCTCTGGCAGGTACTGTGAAGAGAAGGACACTGTGCTTTGGACCCCAGAGATGGGCAGTGAAATCACACTGGGCTGAGCAGCCCCTGGGAACAGTCGGAGAGAACACAGGACACATGTGGACAGGCCGCAGGATGTGAGCCAGCCAGGGCCACTTTGACCTTGAAAAAGTTCCTTCCCAGTGCTTAGCAGCAATGTGATCTGTCTCCATCTCCCATTCCTTCCCAATTCCCTTCATCCCTGCTTCTGGAGTCTGCCCTGTCCCCTTTCCCACACGTTCCTACAGCATTGCCATCCATCCCCAAAGACCCAGAGATGAAGGGTGAAGCTGAGAAGGTACCCAGGAGAGGTGAGCTGTTCTCTAACCTGCCCGGGTTGGGTCCATCCTGCCCTTGTTCTCCAAGGCAGCAGAACTCTGGAGGCTCTGCAGGAAGGGGACCCAAAGAGGTGACTCTGGGCTGAGGGTGCCAAGGAAGGTATGTGGAGGTTGGGGTCAGTCTGGAGGCTATTGTTGTTGCCAACCTGAGCTTTCTGAATCACCAGTGCCTAAGCTGGCACTGCCTCAGCTATCATGTGATCCTGAGAAAATCTCATAACCTTTCTGGGCCACCTGGGAGGTGACCATGAGGACTGAGTCGGAGCATGGACGTAAAACGCCTCAGCAATGAGGCTGCAGTGGAACAGGCCCTCAGACAGCTGTGGTTTTGATTGTTGTTATTTTGGGACTGGCCTCTCGGTGGCCTCCGCTGGCGAGCAGCTGAGCCCTTGCTACTTTGGGAGAGTGGGTGGAAGCTGAATCTCTGTCCTCTGACCTCAGCTGGACAGCGCCGAGGGACGCTAGAAGATGATCATGTGAGTAGTTAGTTAATGAGGCTGCTGACTCTGCCCACACGGGCAGGCCTCCGGGCAGGCACCTTGGGGGATTCTCCCTGGGAATAATGCAGAAAGGAGGCATCTAGAGTGACCCAGCTAGCATTGGAGACCATCCTGGCCAGTCTTCTTAATTTCCTTTAACTGCTCATACTAGTTGTCTGTTGCCATGCTAGCAAGCCGCCACTCGCTTGTGTCTAAAGTCACACTTGGGGGTTAGAAGACTTGGGGCTGGAGAGGTGGCTCACTGCTGAAGAGTGATTACACTCTTGTGGAGGCCCTGAGTTTGGCTCCTAGCACTCCCAAGCAGCCTCTTATAAGTCCAGCTCCAGGAGACCAAGTGCCGTCTTCTGGCCTCTCTGGCCATTGCACTCACATGTGAGTATGTAAGTGCATGCTCACGCGCGTGTGCGTGTGCGCGTGCGCGTGTGCGCGCGCACGCGCGCACACACACACATCCACACAATCAAAAACAAAATAAATCTTAAAAAAAATTTTTTTAAAGAAATCCAAGGCTTTCTGGTTTTAGTTTCAGAGGCCAGAGACCCCCATGTGCATGGATGAGCAGAAAACCAAGGGTCTTGAATGCAGGTGCAACAACTCTGAGGGGAAAGGCTTCCCCAGGACAAGTGTTACAGGTATGAAGGGAAAGCTATTCTGGCAGTTAGGAGCCAGGAAATACCAAACAACACCACACAACAAACCTCACACAAGAGATGTATTAGGAGAAAAAACCCAGGAGGGTAGCTGCTGCCTCTGCTCAGGAGAGAAGCAGCAGAGAGCTGAGAGGAAGAGAGGGATTATAGAGGTGTGTGTGTGTGTGTGTGTGTGTGTGTGTGTGTGTGTGTGTGTGTGTGTGCTGGGGCTCTTTACTCTGAAGGGCAGAGCGGGTGGAGCCTGGTGGTTGGAAGCCCTTGGGGGAGGGGCCTTGAAGGGCTCACATGGGGACTCAGGGGAGGGTGCTGCTCCCCTGCTCTGGCCTGGAGGCTGACAGCTGTGTGCCTTGGTGGTCACGTTGCCTCCTGCCCCTCTGGGGCATTTCTCCCTGAGCTTTACTCATGAGATCTGTGGGATGGCATTTGCCACCACCTAGGTGATGGAGGGTGTACTGGCTAGCTTTGTGACAACTTGACAAGCTGGAGTTATCACAGAGAAAGGAGCTTTAGTTGGGGAAATGCCCCCATGAGATCCAGCTGTGGGGCATTTCCTCAATTAGTGATCAAGGGGGAGAGGTCCCTTGTGGGTGGTGCCATCTCTGGGCTGGTAGTCTTGGGTTCTATAAGAGAGCAGGCTGAGCAAGCCAGGGGAAACAAGCCAGTAAAGAACATCCCTCCATGGATTCTGCATCAGCTCCTACTTTCTGACCTGCTTGAGTTCCAGACCTGACTTCCTTGGTGATGAACAGCAGTATGGAAGTGTAAGCTGAATAAACACTTTCCTCCCCAACTGCTTCTTGGTCATGATGTTTGTGCAGGAATAGAAACCCTGACTAAGACAGAGGGTAACGCCCTCATCTCGAGATTCCCAATCATCAGGGATGTAAGTTCTTGCTGTGTGCCCAAGAACTAGGGACTGATATCTTTAGGGGTCATTATTTAGCCTATCCCAGCATTGAACTTTTCTTGAGTTGATTTTATATTTAACAAATGTGGTAAAANGGATCCAACAAGTTTCTCACATGAGCCCCCCTCCCATAGTTTCCCCTGGAGTCCCACTCTCAGTAAGCAGGAAAAAACCCTACAAAACAAACAAACAAACAAACAACAAAAAGCACATGACAACATTAGAAGTTGAGCATGTTAGGAGGGGATTTGCCAAGCATCAAAACTCACTGAGGCATTCTTAGTTTTCTGGCTCGTGTCCTTCTTCTGTTCTGTTTTGGGAGCCACCCCAGGACACTACACTGCATCAGTCATGGGTCCTCTCTGGTCCCTTCCATTCTATACAGAGCCTCAGTCCTTCTTGTTTTTTTGTGATCATATCTGACACTTAAAGAAAAACATGACTACATTTGTGTGTGCACATGCACTTCTGCGTGCTCTGGTATATGTGTGGGGGATAGGGATAAGAAAATAAGCTCAGATGTCAGGCCCCACCTCATGCCTTGCTTGACCAGGTCTCCTGGGCTGGACTCTGGGATGCTGGTTGCATCCCTGACTATGCCAAACTAGACCTTCAGCTTCAGGGAATCTCCGGTCTTTGCCTCCCATCTCATCCCAGAAGCACTGGGATTGCAGACGTGTGTGCCCACGTTCTACTTTATGTGGGTGTTGGGATCTGAACTCAGGTCCTCACACATGCATGGAACTCACTTTAGCCACTGCGACATCCCCTGAGCCCTCAGTCCCCGAGCCCTCAGTCCCCGACACTCTTGAATGTCCCAGGATAGAATTTTCACAGACTAATCTGCTTTGGTTTGGTGAGTGCTCTCATGACCTCACTAAAGTTATGCCATGTTGGGACAGACAGAATGTCGGATGTGGCTCATCTCAGAGGGACATGAGGATGGAGAGGCATCTGAGGCTGGCCATGTCACTTTTCCTCTCTTGGCTCTGCTCAGAGACTCACTATAAACAGGATTTTCCCTTTTCTAATTGCTCAGTACTCAAGGGGACACTGTGTCCTTCTCTGCTAAGTGAGCATCACTAATTTTAGTCTCTATGAGGCTTCTGATCTGTGGTTATGGTGGCTTCCTCCTTCATCTTTCACTTAGACCTCTCTGGGGCGGGGCTGCCCCTCCTGCCACCCCCACCCCCCATGTGCTTACTTGTGGTGTTTCTGTCCAGTGCAGGCTGGCAGGAATCAGCTTTATTCTGTGGGTTGGCCTGCAGCACCTTCTTTACTTGTCTTCTTGATCCAGTCCATCATTACAACTTGGGTCAGAGAAACATCTCTCCACAGTGAGCAGCAGTTAATGCTGAGACTCCACAGAGCTGAGAGCGAGTGACTATTGAGCGTGAACCCCTAAACGACATAGCTACATCAACACCTCTGCTCCAGGCTGTGGGAGTATGGTGCAAGAGAGAAAAAATAGAAGAGCTAGAAGAGTTGAAGAAGTGCTGTGAACCGCTGGCTGCCTTCTGGCCACGCTGGCCACGTCACGGGTGTTGCACACATGAGCGCACAGCAGCTAAGGTTACGTGCACAAGACTTGTATAAGATCAAGTCAGCCAGGATTCCAGCATAGATGAAGGACCAGTTCTGGAAGCCTCACCCCTAGCTGGAAAGCTGTGAGGGCTCCTTGTCGGTGGCTTCTTGGGGAGAGAGAGAGTAAATCCTCTGTGGTGTGGGTCCAACTAAGCTGTCCACCCGCCAGTGCACAGTCCCATGGTTATGCGTGTGCGGGGAGTGCTTCTTAGACGCAGTGAGTTATTGAAAAGAAAAGAAAGCGCTCATGAAGGTGGGAAGGGCACGTGGCGGGGGCAGGGCTCGGGGAGAAGAGGGCAGGAGGACTGGGGGATGGCTATGATTAAGATGGATATGAGGCAGAGGTGAGTACTGACCCAGTCGTCTCATGGCTGCTTCCTCGGGGTCAGCACCGTCCAAAGCACAGGCTGTAAGGCCATGGAAGGTGCCAGAATTCTAACCCTAGAAGATGCGGCCTTTAGAAATCATTTTTATTCCCAGTCAGGGCAGGAGTGTATGCGTAGGAAATTGTCAAAGAGTTAAGTTAAAATATTCACTTTACAATCACTGATAGACTGATTTATAAATAAAACTCTCCATTCCAGTAAAGCACAGCTGCTCGGAGCACATCTGTGTTTCCAGGGCAGGGAGGGGAGCCAGGAGGACCCCTCAGGTTTGCTGGCCAGCAGATAAAGCCAGGTCAAGGAATCAAGGAGACAGAGAGAGAGCCCACTGCGTCCCCCATAAGATAGGGAGTGACTGAGGAAGACACATGCCATACTCACACACACACACACACACACACACACACACACACACACACACACACTCACAAATAAGGATCTTCTGTCAGTCATGTGTTCTCTTTCTCTGTTTGTCACCACGGTGTACTCCATGTTGCTGGCCTCGGGGAACTGCAGGTCCCGAGGCTCTGAGGCCTCATGGCCTGGCTGAGCACTGCTCCCTCTGCCAGGGAAGTCCAGCAGGCAGGGACAGATTCTTTTCCCACGGGCAGAGAAAGATTGTGCATTAAGGAGCAGGCTGAATATGCCTTGATTTTAATCCCCGCTTTAAACTTAGCATGATTGTTTTTATAATAAAGCCTGGACGTTTCCACAATAGGAACTGAGGGTCTGATCTTGTCATTCAAGCAGAAGA
The DNA here is from genome assembly GCF_900095145.1 of Mus pahari. Lineage (NCBI taxonomy): Eukaryota > Metazoa > Chordata > Mammalia > Rodentia > Muridae > Mus > Mus pahari. The sequence goes on from NC_034592.1 coordinate 77,809,623, forward strand.
AAGCCAATTTCACGTGCTAAAAAAGGAAAACACAAATCAGACACCCATGATGCCCCAAAGCCTCTTTCCCCTCTCCCCTCTTGCTGCCGCCTCCCCCGACACACATTTCTGGACACCTGTAGGGCTGGGGCTTAATGTGGCCTACGGCTGCCCTTCATGGAGGAGAAGCAAGGAAGTCAGTGAGCTGAGGCTGAGGGCTCAGATGCAGGCCTGTGGCTGCTTCGGTGCTGGGGTCAGTGTTTTCCGACGCATGGGGCACTAGGTGCCAGAATCCTGCAGAAGATTCTTCCTTTAGAAACAGGTTCCAGCTCCGGACCAGGCAGGAGAAAGGCTCTGCAGGAGGTCCTGGTACCTTTAATGCCACTCCACTCTACCCTAGTTCTGGCTTTAATGAAGGGAGCAGAGTGAGGGCCCGCCATTCTGGTTTTCCAATGTGGGAAACAGAAAATCTCCTTTCTAAAGCAATAGATGTAGGGCTGAAGGCATAGTGGAGTGGTAGAAATCTTGCCTGAATGCAGGAGGCTCTGGTTTCCATCCTCCTCCCATCCCCAGCCCCACCCCCACCCCCACAGGTATCAGAAGAATTTACATCCTTAGTCCTGGCTACTGAGGAGGTTGAGGTGGAAGGAATTCTTGAAGGCCATAGCAGGGAACACAATGGGACCCTGTGGCAGACACCAAACCAATCAGACAAACTAAAAACAAACAAACAACCCTTCCCCAATCCCCAAACCTCCACCCTCAAACCCCCCACCCCTCCACTCCCCCACCCGGCCACCACACCAAAGCTAAACGGTCTGCTACTTGCCTTCAAGCCCTCAGAAACCAAACCAATCTCCACAGAAAGCCAGTGCACCTATGTTTTGGTTTTTAACATCACTGTAAACACCCTAGGTAAGCAGACAGGTGCCCTGACTCAGAGCTCAGATGGCACCCTGTGGTGCCTGAGAACAGTCGGCAGCCACCCTAGGGACCTGGGGAACTGGCTCAGTAGATAAAGTGCCTGCCACACAAGCCGGATCTGAGGTTGAACCCATGCAGAAGATATGTATGGTGGTGTGATTTCGGAACCCAAGTGCTGGGGAGTGGATGACCAGTGTTGCAGAACTGGTGAGGACCAGGTTCAGTGAGAGACCTTGTCAAAAAATAGGAAAGCAAGAGAGGAAGACACCTGCTGTCAACCTCTGGCCTAAACCCATACCTAAACCCATGTGGGTACACATGAGATCTCTCTCTCTCTCTCTCTCTCTCTCTCTCTCTCTCTCTCTCTCTCTCNCNCNCNCNCACACACACACACACACACACACACACACACACACACCCCTCTTGAAGATCCACATTCTCTGTGCTGATTTCCCAGGTGCCCTTGCTGACCTTAAGCACTGAAGCCCCAGCTCCCAGGTGCCCTGGGGGCAGAAGGGCAGATGGGAAGTCCCTTCACCCTCCCATGGTAGGCCAAAGCGTACTGATCCATGAGTGTCTTTGGAGGTTAAGAAAGTGAGGTGACATTAATCAGAGCGCGGCATCCACACAGGGCGCAGCCAAGCTTGGAGGGGACTCTTTCCCACCTGTGTCCTTGAAAGCTCAGAGATGTCTCTGCTAAGGAATGTGTCACTGTGTGGACTTCAGTAGTGATTGGTGGCTCTGGACTTCAGGAATGCCTATGGCCATATGGGAGAGGCAAAGAGGGGGAAGAAGAAATCCCAAAGGGACTAGGGTGGCCCAAAAGAGCAGGAGTCTGAGCTGTATACCTGGAGGAGGGTCTGTGAGCTCTGGCAGAAGATCCTGGGAGGTTGCCAAAGGCAAGACACTCTTATATCTTGTCACCCCTTGGGCTACCCAGGCTCCTGTGGGGACAAACTAAATGTACCTGACAGAACCTGGGGTTAGGAGTCAGGCCTGTGCCTCATGACTGAGCTTCCATCTTTGGTTGTAGACAAGTCACTTCCTGCTCATATGGGTAACAAGGTATGTAGGGACAAAATGCAGGCATGCCCCACAGTCAGCCTACTTGGCACACTGCACTTCTAGGTAAGAAGCATGACACACCGTGCTCTTCAGTAGTCCCAGAAGTCAGAGCACTGGATGCTGAAGTAGCATGAGTAGCCAGTAGCTGGCCTGTGAATGAGTCTCCACTCTCTATGTTATTTTGCATAGAGACCCTGGCGCTCACCATCCAATGGAAGGTAATGTGCTGACCAATCACAGACAATAGGCTTCCACGATGTAAGTAGTTGCTCATGTACAATAAAGCAGATGCTGTCCCCTGAAGCTGTCTCTAGAGTGGTTTATCTCCACGCCCTTTACCAATCCACAGGCATTGCAGTCCTGTTGGAGGACACCCAGTAATGACCGGTGACAGCAAAGGTCGAATCTGCTGTCCGGCCTCCCCTGACATTGCTGAGGAAGTGTCCCCAGGGTCTACGAGGTAACTGTCCCCTACCATTCCTGCCAGAAGCATTTCAGAAAACTGGCCAGCAAGAATGAAAAAAACCCAGGGGTTCTATGGTCTGGGTTGGGTTCCCCAGAAGCTGAGTAGAGATGTGTTTTTGGATAGGATTGGGAGAGAGTGTTCAGGGAAGGGGTGCAGGACAGGGGAACAGCAGGCAGGGAGTGGTGTGGGTACAGCAGCAGCAGCAGCAGCAGGGCCTTGGCCTGCTCCACAGACATTTAAGGCAGGAATTGTGATAACATCCTTGCTAGTCACAGGGCCCTGGCTGCCTTGAGTCTGGGGTGACCTCCTACAACCTCCGAATGCAGCATCTGCAGTCAGTCAAGGACAGTCCTTCAGGGAAGGCTGCAGCATGACAACCAACACCCCTGGGTGAGGCACCCAGTGACATCTGTAAGTGTCTGCTCAGCTTGGGGAAGTCACTGAAAGTTTTTGATCTTGTTGCTTCTAATCTTGGCATACTGGAGTGACCTAGTGAGGGAACCGATCTAAATGAGGACACAGAGGATCCCCATATTTTTCCTACATTATGTGGGCCATCCACAGAGAGTAAAAGAACACATGGATGCATGCGAGCTTGTGTCTGGCAAGATCCAGTGGCTTCAGGTCATCAGGAGCCCATAAACCAGACAAATGGATATTTGATAGAAACATAATTCTGGGCTCTGAGGGCCTTTGCCAGCCCCGTGGTGAAATACAGCTGCTGTCTGACCTCTGGGAGGATAAATCTGCCCGGAGCTCTCCAGCCTGAGTCTTGGAAGCCCCTGGTAGGCTGCTTCACTGGGGGTGGGGGGTGGGGTGCATGCACTCAGTGTGGCTGTTAATGCTCAGGCAGAGCTCCAGGACTGCATGGGCAGCCTGGCCACAGCTGCTCTCCTGCCCCAAGTACAGCTTGGTACTGTCCTGGTGCCTTAGGGCTGCCTGGAATGACCTGAAGCCAATGCCAAGGGGAAGGAAGAGCTGCCTCTCACTGCCTTTTAGTCCTTGTTATGGTCCTTGTGACCCAAATAGTGGAAGGAGAGGATCAACTCTCACAAGTTGCCCTCTGACCTCCAAACACACACACACACACACACACACACACACACACACACACACACACACACAGAGAGAGAGAGGCATGAAATACATATATAATTATACTTAAGGGGAAAAGTTAGGACAACGTAATAGCTGCCAGCATGAGCAGGGGCCATAGACATGGAGAGAATATGGCTGTGGAATTCTAGCCCTTGACCCTGGGGTGGTTAGTTGCATACCAGCTTCAGAGTTAGCAGCTTTAGCCATGAGCATGCACTAATATGCACTAAGGAGTCCTTCTCTCCTTGGGCTTCAGGGAGGAGAAGCATGTGATTGAGCCTGGAGAATTCTGGGGCACCTGTCACAGAGTCCCTGCTCCTGAGAGGTCAGTCATTATGAGGGCATATTGGTAATTTGCCTATAGAGTGACCAGTGGTGACATAGGGGTGTGGCTCAGTGGGCGGTGTGCTTGTTTAGCATGGACTTAATCCTCACCACCACATAAACTGGGTGTAAAGGCCAGTATGTCCTGCACAAGCCTGCACTCTGGAGGTGGGGGGTAGGGAAAACAGAAGCTTAAGCTCATCCTGTTATGTAATAAACTCCAAGCCAACTTGGACTTTGAGAGATCCTATCTCAAAATAAATGAATGAATAAATGAATACAGATTACATGAGAGAGAATCAAAACAGAATCCAGGCTGGAAATGATGCCAGGGACATAACTTATAAAGCTTGCTTCCTGGTCACCCACTACCTTCAGCTAGGTTCTCACCTCCTAAAAGTTCCACAAGTTCCCCCAAACAGCACCACTAGCCAGCATGTTCAAACACGGGTGATCGTCAGGGACATTTTGCATTTAAATTTCCTAGCATCAGGAAAGCGTGGGAAAGGCTATTTGCTTGTTTGCCTTGGGAAAGGCACTTTCCCTTCCTCTCTTTTCTAGTCTGTTATACCTGAATCACTCATCCCAAGGGGGCAGAGCCTGTCTCAGAAGCCCTGGGCAGCAGCAGGAGATGGCAGGAGAACAAGCGATCCCCTTCTCCTGCTTTATCCCTATTATGGTTTAAATGTCTCGCCTCTAAAGTTCAGGTATTGATACTTAATGACCAACATGACAGTTTTCTCAATGGCCTGGGATTGAAGGGTTGGCAAAAGTTTAAGGCCAGGCTGGGCTATACAGTAAGGAGTCTTCCTCCTAGAAGAGGCTCCCATGAGGCACTGGGCTCTCTTTCTCTTCTGCATTTCTCATGATAGGACAAGGTGGTAACCCCACTCAATGATGGAACCTCAAACACCATCTTGTAAGAGGAGGGCAGATGTCACCAGACAAGCCTGCCTGACTTTGGACTGCCCAGCCTCTAGGAGGTCTGGGGATGAAGGTCAAAGCATGGCACCAGATGATGCAACTTTTGATGGCAGGATATGAAGCACAACTCCTGACTCTTTGTAGAGGGCTCTTTACTGTCGTCTCCACTTTATCACCTCACCCCAACTGGCCTCACAATTATAGATGCCCCAGACTGTGAGAGTTGACTGCCATCTTGCAGATCACATTACCAAGTGGGTTTTGGAGCCCAGAATAGGGCAGACATTGCCCATTCCAATATCCTGCATCTAGCAAGTGGAGGATATAGGTAAGACCATGGTATTGTTCAATCTGGTTCCTCCCTGCCATAGGTTTCTGTGCAACCAATTCAGGAGCTAGCTTGTCACAGCCTGGAGGTTATTTCCATAGACAACTGTTCTTGGCCTAAACACCTTCCAAAAAAATCCTGGCCAGCCAAGCAGACAGACATCTGTCACTGGCATAACAATGAGGTTACAGAACTGAAATGGAAAGCCATGGCATTGATTCCACTTTGAACAGCTCAGAAGACCGGGCAGGAAAAGCAACCGCTTCTTATGCCTTGCAGAACAGAGTAGGAGACACATTTCAGCACCCAGGACAGCTCCACAGGGCCGTAGCTCCTCCACAGAGCAGCTAGGCAATCCCTAGCAGTTTTGGTAAGACATCTGAGCTTACATAATTAACCTCCAAGGGTTGGGGGTAAACAGCCACAGGATGACTGACAAGAACCTGAGTGTTTTCAGAAGCAAGTTGTGATTTGATTTTTTTAAAAATTATTTCCACTTTTAAGATAGGGTCTCATGTGGCTCAGGCTGGCCCCAAATTTGCTATAAGGCTAAGAATGACCTTGAACATCTGATCCTCCTGTTGTCACCGCTGGAGTGCTGGGATTACAGGTGTGCACTACCACACCCAGTTTCTGTGGTTCTAGAGACCGAACTCAGGGCTCTCTGCAGGTTAGGCAAGCACTCTACCAACTGAGCTCCACCACCACCCCCATGTTCCCAAAGCAATTTAAGATGAAGGAGGTGCCTAGCAGCGCCAGAAGGAATGATCCAGTTATTTTAGAATGTGTTTAAATGTTGGTACGCCTCTTCTATCCACAGTAAGGAAAGGAGAGGGAGGGAACAGGAGGAGGCAGGATGGAGCAAAGAGGGCCGAAAGGAGAAGGACTCTGAAGAAAGGGCGCGAAGGGGCAGAAGCAGGGTGAGGGGCTGGGATGAGAGCAGTTTCTCAGCTACTGTGAAACTTCCACTGGGGTCTCTCACAGGGAAGGATGAGTAGGTTAACCGCTTCTCAAGTGCTTCGAGCTCCGTGAGCTCCTGAAGCTACTACACTCTGATTAGAACCACTTGAATAGTCTGTCAGAACAAAGCCACCCTGCAACCATCAGAGCAGACTTTAGGGAGGCTGAAATGGCCTGACATGGGACACAGGCTTAGCCAGAGTCTGTGGCTTTTCATTTCTGATCCTGACAAGCAGGTCCATAGAGGACAGATGTCCTCTGGCCACTTGTAGACATAATGGAAAGAGTGCCCTGCTGGGCCATCAGCGCTGCACAGGCCAGGCTTAGCGTCTCCATCGGCCAGCAGAGAGCCTGGGTAGGTCCCATCATGGAGGCCCCAGTCTATCAATGTTAAGGGCTCAGTGGCACTCAGCGCGCTCTAGTTCAAAAGGTAGGAAGGTGTGAAACACCCCCACAAACAATTCCATCAAGATAATTAAAGTTTAAAAGCTTAAAGGCATTAAGCTTCTGAATCAGGGGAGAGCTGATTCATGTGTAATACCTCGTGGCCCTCGGGAGCCGGACAGTAAGGCGTGTGCGATCAGCCAAAAGGCTGATGCTATTACGGTGAATTATAATGAATTCATCTGAGCCGTAAAATATAATAATGTTGTAATGTTGTATGAAAAGGAATTCATATTCAGAGTTCTGTCACAGACAGGCATGGTGCCAAGGCTCTACAAGCTCTGAGAGACTGGATTTCTGCCCAGCAGATAGCTGCTTCCCTCTCCCCCGAACCCATGCCTTCACCCCTGCCCCATCGCAGGATCCATCGAGTGACTCAGCTTGGCCAACAGGAAGTAGTAGATGGGAATGGCATTGGCCAAGTGTGGAGCCCAAACCTGGAGAGGCTGTGTGGATTAATCCATTGACCTCATCATGAGGTGGTCAGCTCCTTTGTGTATCCCCACATGAGTACAGAGTCTGTATCCTGAAGCAGAGATGCCTGGAAGAAGCTGGAGTGGATCACAAGATGCTTGTGAGACCTCGGCATTCAAAGGTAAGTGTTTGGGAGCCAGAGACATGGCTCAGTCAGAAAAGAGCTTGTTGGCTAGATCAGTGGGAAAGGTGAGTTTGCAGTTCAGGGAAAGACCCTGTCTGAAGGCACTAAAATAGAGAGGTATAGAGGAAGACACCCATCATCCTACTGTGAGTGCCATATGTTCATGTGTGTACAATAAATACATACACCATACATACATGTATACACTCAGAAAATAAGTACTTATCATTGGTAGCCACTGGACAGACGCTCAAAGGGTCTTTCGTTTTCAGCAGAAACTACTAAATACAACACACACTGTCTGATCTTACCCCCTTCCCCAGTGAAGAGTCCCACACACTTCCACATGTGTGGGTCTCAAGGCCACAGAGTGGGGAGGGCAAGTGGTTGGACCCATGCTGAGCTGGAGGAACTGCCTGGGCTCTGTGGGGCTGGTATGGTCACCTGTGTGGTGGCATCAGGCTGAGGAGCCAGCCCTCCTTGTTACCTCTCTGGTCCTTCCACTGGCTCAGGCTGGGGTGGGGGTGGAGTGCAAGGAGAACTATGAAGCTCCTTTCAAAGAGCCAGCAGGAGCTCCCCACCCCGCGGTTACTGGAAAAGGTCACCCTTGGCGATTCAGCCCACAGAACAATGACATTTCAAGGATCAAAGAAAAGGTTAAAATATTCCTATAAATCTATTCTTGGGACTTTTAAGTATTTCCAATGTAAAGGGAAAATGTCATTTCTTTTCCCCCTTACAGTGGTGGAGGGTGGGTTGCTGGGAATGGAAGTGGATGGGTTTGTCGGCAAAGGCTGGCAGGAAGGGAGGACGGCTTCTCTCCAGGACTTTCCACGTGGAAATGAAGGTGCAGTTAACCTCAAACCTCATTTGTGTTTGGAAATTGAATCTCCAATGGCCCCTGGAAAAGCTTTCCCAGGGGAGAGGTGGGCACTGTAAACTCCAGAGCTGTTCCCTCTCTGAGAGTGGCTGAGGGGCCAGTGCTCTGGAGACCTCAATGGTGGCAGGACTGGCTGGAATTGGGTGAGGCAGGCAGGGGCAGAGAAGCCCTGATGGCCTGGCAGACCAACCTCTCTGGATTTCAGGTCCTTAAAGGAACTGAATTTATTTATTTATTTGTTTATTTATCCATTCATTCATTCATTCATTCATTCATTCATTCATTCATTCATTCATTCATGTATAGATAGGGTCTTGCATAGCTCCTGTTGGTTTCATCTATGCTGTAGAGGATGACCTTGAACACCTGACCTTCCTGCTACCACCTCCTCAGTACTTTATCACGTGCATGTTGTAACATCACACTCCAGTACTGCTGAGGGATGGACCTGGGGCTTTGCGCATGCTAGAGAAGCACTTTATCCATAATTGAGTTGTAGCCACAGGTTGAGCTTCAGGTCCTTAGAACTAGCTGCCCATGCATTTCTGGAATGAGTTCCAGGCTCCTTCACCCTAGGGCAGCCCATACTGATGTCCCATCTTCTCCCAGATTCCATGTTTGAAGGAGTGACATCGCCTTAAGTTGTATCCTATCTGCCAGGTATTGTAAGGGACTCTTAACCTTCTTGGGACAGTTGGTAAGCTATTTGTGGGGACAAGTATTAAAAGGGACAGGGACATTGTGGATGCATGCCTAGCATATTTGGGGATCAGGTGTTAACAGCAGAGCGGAGAAGGTTTTCTGGAAAGGTCCCCTAGTAGTTTATTTAAGCTGAGGCAGACCCATCCGTAGTGCATCTTTGTTCAAGACACAATGTAGACAAAGGCTTGGGGATCACGGTACACCACAGGGAGAAGACAGCTTGCTAACAGCACTGCTCTGAGCCAGGCATCCTGGTTGTCTGTGTAGGGGGGCTGCCCCCCACAGTCTTCCAGAAGCTGCTGTTATTCATAGTCCCCAAGCGTCACTCACCTCCCACGGCCCATCAGTCACCCAACCCTATCTCATCTGCCTCCCAGACACCTCTCCTCTCTTTCTGCCTCTGCTGTCGCCCACAGCCACCCCACACAGGGACTCAGCATCCTCCAGGGACAGGCCAACAGACTCTGCAGCAGGTCTCCCTGTGGACAGACTTCCTTCCTTCTTGGCCCACCCTGCATGGTTTTAGGATTGATATGCATAAGTCCTCACCTTGGCCTCTCACTCTCAGTGAGGCCCTTCTATTGGCTCCCTATAACCAAAGGAAGAGGTCCCTCATGGCTAACAGTGCACCACCCCAGCCCATGGGTTCCTGGTATCACTCACTCATCCCATGCCAAGCATCTGGCTGCAGGAACCCATGCATTCTTGCTGCCTCTGCCTGGACCCTCTTCCTTGTGCTTGTCTGCCCCATTCCCTGCACATGCTGCTTGAGACCCAAATGAATAGGGGAGGCTAGACACCATTTACTGACCACCACAGCCTCTCCCTGTGTGTTACACTGCACATTCCTGCAGTGTTTGAAATCATCTTTGTGTGTATATATGTGTGCAGTGCATGTGGATGCCCATGTCTATGTAGGCAAGTGAAGTTGTGCATTTGCACAGAGGCCAAGGGAGGGTGTTGGATGATCTGTTCTGTCATTTCCCACCTCAGTCCCTTGAGACAGAGTCTCATACTACATCTGGAGCTAGACTGGTGACCAGAACCACCCCTGCCTCTACTCTTACCCCTCCACCTCCCTGTGCTGGATTACAGATGTGTGTGGCCATGCTTAGATGGGCACTAGGGATATGGGCGCAGGTCCTCAAGCAATCACGCTTACCTGCTGAGCCATGCCCCAGGCCTGAGATCACTCTTTTTGTTCTTAATTTTTGTTTTAAATTAAACTTTTTTTTTTTTTACTTATTCACTTTACATCCTGTTCACTGTCCCCTCCCAGTCACCCCCTCCCACAATCCTTCACCCCATTTCTCCTTTGTTGGCTTTGGGGGGAGAAGGTAAGGTTCTTGTTCCTTATTGGTGCAGAAGGGCTCAGTGAACCCCTGGGGCTGAGGCTAAGCCCACAAATAGGACCCCTGTCTCAGAGGAACCACAGCTGGAGCCTAAGGTCTCTTGTCTGGCTGCTAATGTAGGGAAAAGCCAATAATAGGTTAATGGGATCAGCAGCCCCATTAATCTTGTAATGAACAACCCCATGAGTCCTCATGTCTTCTCCCTGGCCTGAAAGACACTTTGTATCCTCAAAAAAAAGTGACTGGGTAGAAAGATCCCATGTCCTATAAAAGTGATTTAGTGGCAGTGCCTGGGGAAGACAAACTGCAGGGCACAAGACAGTGGGGTGGGTGTGGGTAGGGAGCTGAGTCAGGAATCCTGGGCAAAAGTCCCTTGGGGCCTCCTGCAGAAGCAGAGATGGGGAAGGTCAGAGCAGGGAGAGAAACGGACCCTATACCTGGTCCAGCACAGATGCCTGCACATCCAGATCAACAGGTTGTTTGGTGACGTGAGAGCTTGGTTAGCGTGGTGAATTGGAGAAGGTAGAGATGGGAGACGGCTGCAGAAAGAGCCAAGGATGGGACCAAGAAGTTCTGGGTGCTGGTCTCCTTGCTGGCGATAGCCCCGTGGCTATTCATGGGTAGCTCAGCTTCCTCTCAGTAGCAGTCTTGGAAACGGTTTTGGCTGAAGGCCATGCTCAGGGTAATGCTGCGGTGTGGTCTGCGGAAGCACTGAGCTGGGGGTGCTCTCAGGAGGGGACATGAGGAGGAGTTGAGTGGCACTCTTCTATCCTATGAGTTGAAACTGCCTTCCCTCTGCCTGTACCTTATGTCTGCCCAGGAATGCTGTGGTCCTTTTGACCGGCCTGTGACCAAGCAAGTGATGGGCAGATCCTGGTCCAGATGAGGAGACCAAGGCTCAGAGAAGTGAAGGTCACTGCGAATCTCCTGACAGGTGGCAAGTAGTTAGGCTGTTGTTAAATGGGGGAAGACCTGGGAATGTGAGCCAAGCAATCTGAGAAGATGCTGGGGCCCATGGGGACATCATCTGGGAGCCATCCTCAGGATGGGAGGAGGATGCCTCGCATCCTGGGACCAGCCAATGAGGTAAGGACAGAGTTGGCTCATCTCCTGGGCTGCAAGTACAAACCACATTGAAATCTAGACTCTTCTATGCCTGTCATGGTGACCCAGAAGCAGGATCCCTTGATCCTCTTCGAGCCTAAAACCCTCAGGGGTCCACAAAAGCTCAAGGTTACTTGCCAATTAGAGACAAGGTCAGGGCTCGATCCATCTCAAGAGTGGATTGAATCGGAATCTACATTTTGTTTTATTTTTGTTTTTGAGTGAGTCTTATTCTATGCACTCTTGTCCCCAACTGAAGTCACAAGGTCCCAGGATCTCTGAGACTACTAGTCCATACCTAGATTTCAGGAAGTCTCTCTAGAGGGAAGATGGGGAGTTCTAAATGGTGTTGTTACATCCAGTGTATGCAGGGCAGGGCTCTTCCCCATGGCTTGGAACACCACAGTGGGTTGGTTCCTAAGCCTTAAAAGTCCCTGAGGATTCGAGGGTGGGAGTCAGAACCTTCGAGATCACTAGACAAGAGCAGTGTTTTCTTTGGCCTCTCTGGTCAGGCGAAGCTTGCTCGTCAGTCATTCCTGGTTCTAGGATCTTGAGGGGTAAGGACTGTGGTGGGGTTGTCCTACTTGCTTAATCTCCTTGTATGTCTGGCCCATTGCCATTTCTAATTTGGGCACCCTCATCAGCTCAAGCCAATGAGAGGAAGACGAGATGCCTTAGACAGCAAGTGACTGACATCCAGAGGCATAAACAAGAACTGGGTTGTGTCAGAGATAAGACATTCCAAAGCAGTTACTTAATTCTGTGACTCAAGCATCTCTCAAGCGCATGGCTCATTCCCTTTTCTCTATCTGACATCATGGATAGTCACAAAGTGATTGCCGCTGCTCCGAAATGTCACAGCCTCATCTAGCTATACAAAAAGTAGACATTGTTCGCAAGTTTTACAAGCGAGAAACCTCTCTGTCTTCTCCCCGGTGCTGCCCTTGCCACTCCAGGGCTCTGCCCTTGTCTTGCTGTTCAGGGCACCCCAGGCCTTGCCCACCCCAGCTGCAGACCTTTGAATTCCTTTGATTGGTTTGGCCAACTGTGACTCACTCCCTAGGGTGGGAGGAGCTCAGCCATCCTTGCTCTTCTGTCATCAGGAAGGTTCCACCCTTCTCAGCTTTCTCTGTCCATCCCTTCTCCACCCTGGGCTTCAATTTTCAGAAACATTTTCTCTCCTCGCCACCTAAGCACCTCCCTACTAGTGAGCCAAGGACTGGTGAGGTTTCAGGGCTTGGAGTACAGAGGGCCCAGTGTAGGTTAGAACTTAGGTAACTTACATTTCATCCTTGTTCTACCCTAAATCTCTGGTGGTTGATTTCAGAGCATCCTGTCTCCAGCCATGAATGGGCTCCACCCAAAAGCTATCTGAGAGGTGCTTTTATTCTCCAGCCCTCGAAGAAGTGATGCTGGTGCTGGCTCCGTCCAGCGATAACAGGAAGCCAGGGATGGGCAGTGGCAAGAACTCAGTCAGTCTCCATTTAGTAGAGCTCCCCAGACCACAGCTTTCTGGGCTGGATAGGACCTGGCAGGGCTGCTAGGCACCAAGCAGGAGAGAGTAGGTAAGAAGGGCTTTGGGTGAGTGGCCAGCCAGCTGCTGCTTCTCCTGAATTCTCAGAAAGGCCAGTGGCTCCTGGGTGCCCATGGCCCTGGTGTCTGTAAGGGAATTCAGGATAGCACCCATACTAAGGGGCCTTGTAAGACCTAGAGATGATGGGATGGTGCTTGTTGGGGGGCACAGGGGGGATGACCAGGGGCTCCCAGAAGACAGAATCAGTAACTGTCTTGGTTCAAACAGAAATTGTGGTTTGCTCAGCCTCAGCCAGATGCAAGCCTTACAAACAGGTGCTTCAGTATAGCATCAGGGACTATGGCTGAATGACTACGAGGAGTGGCCTGAGGAACCATCTGACACAGACTCTGTACATTTTGCCTGAATCAGGGGTCCTGATCTGCCTGCAGACCTGCCCAGGAATAAGTTTCAATTTCCAGCTACCTGTGGGGAGTGCACTGGGTAGGACTGTGGCTGAGAGCTTGAAGGCTAGGTTCCAGGATCACACAGCTTCTGCCTAAGCAGGATTGTCCTCCATACCAGGGGCCCCAGGATATGCATCATCTCAGGAATATCCCACCCGTGGCCCCCAGAGACCCTGCAAGTGACAGGGAGTCAGGGTGACAGGGCTAAGACAGGCTAGGAACACTTGCCAGGGGCACCATGGCTCGTTATGCTTTGAGAACTTGGAGGTTTGGGGAGCTGGGCTCACCCTGGTACGCTAAGAGGTGACTGTGGCCTGGACAGACCTTCCTCTGGGCCCCTTCTGCATCCATCTAGGTTCAACCTCAAAGGGTCCTAGATTCAAGTTACTAAGAACAGAACAACTATTTAAGATTATTTGAGATTAAAAGAACAAAACAAAACAAACACTTTCAAAGATTTTAGGTAAATCCAGGGACTGTAGTACACCCCTATAGCCTCAGAACTCTGGAACCCGAGGCAGGGAAGTTAAGATTCTGAGCCAAACTTGGGTTACACAGTGAGGCCCTGTTTCAGAAAATGTATCTAAGTTCAGGCGTGGGTCACATGTCTGTAATCTCAGCATGCAAGAGTCAGGGGCAGGAGGATCACCTCAAGTTTGAGGCTAGGAGTGCATAGGAAGATGGTATCTCAAAGAAAATAGGATGCAACAAAACTCAGCAAAACAAACAAACCACAATAACAAGTGTAAGTACATGTTTATTATAGTATTCACCATTGATTGTCACCTTATTAACCACTCACTTTAGCATGAATTATTGATAGACTATTTCCAATAGGTTAGTCCTAAGGATAGGCATGGGCATGGTGAGACAGAAGGTCATGTCTAGAAGGAAAGCACTGAGGATGCTTAAGCCCCCCATCCCCCACGTGTATACACACACACACACACACACACACACACACACACACACACTCACTCACACACACTCACACACACATACTCACACCTGTTCCTTTGGAGAATCTATATTGAAAAGAGGATGAAGCACTGGACAAGCAGTCCTCCTCATCAGTCCTTCTGACCTTGAAGAAGATATGGCTTCCTGCTGCCTCCTGACAGCCTGCTGTGATGGTTGGCCTCAATGGTAATTTGAGGGGATGTAGAATAACTGGAGTGTGGTAGGTATCTCAATGAGAGATTGTCTCCATCAGGTTGGCCTGTGAGCATGTCTGTGGGGGATGGTCCTACTTAAGTTAATTGATGTAGGAAGAATGAAGATCAGCCCACTCTGGGCAGCACCATTCCCTAGGCAGAGGGTCTTGAATTGTATAAGAGTGGAGAAATGCAGGTGAGCAGATGTAAGTCAGCATTAATTTACCATTACTCTTTGCTCCCCTGTCAAAGCACAGGGAGAGGGGCTAGGTCCCTTGGCCTAACATAGCCCTTGGCCTATCATCCTGTGTGTGGTCAGGGCCTTCCAGTCAGAAGGGCAGGCTGGGTGCATCACTGCTCTTTGGTATCCCTGGCAGTCATGTCCCCCTGCTTCTTCCTGACCTTTAGTCCATTCTGCTCATGCAGGCCAGAATCTTGTCTCTAAGAGTAGTTGGGGCTGATTTTAATGGAAATGAGTCTCTTTTCGGGCTCTCAGGCCCAAGCTGCTGTAAAAGGATAATTAATTGAAAGAGAAACATCAGCTCTGTGCCAGAATGTTCTAGAGAACATCTTCCTTCTTTCTGTCTTCCCACCCCATTTTTCTTGCTTTATTTCTCTATACTACACCTTTGGGCTGTAGGTGACTGTCCCTTACCTGTGCCCCTTTGAGAGAGATCGCTCTGGTGGCCCACTTTGATGGGCCATGTCACTGCAAGCTTCTTATTGTCTGACCATGGTGACAGCAAAGTTGGAAGTCAGACCTCAACCTGTGTGTGGAGAGAGGATGGATGGCTAGTCTACCACACAGGAGGACCAGGGTACCTGCCCCAGATGGCACTTTCCAATGGGTGTGGGGTGGGATGGGCGTCTCCCTTGACCCAACCTGGCCCTTTCCACCTCTATTTTCCTTCTCCACTATGCTCTTCAAGGTTAGGTATACAGGAAACTGGGGGTCTGGGTGGGGTTGTCATTACCAAGACGCACAGCTGTCCTTCTCATGTGTGAGTACACACAGGCATTTTCTAAGGACTTCATGTGAACCTTAAGGACCTACAACTCACCAACTCTGTGTTATCCGTTCCATTTTACAGAGGTGGCAACTGAGACACGAGGAAGTTAGGTTGGCCAATCAGCCATGCAGCTCTGAAGTGGGATAAGCAAGAATCAAGCCAGTTTGGCCCTCTCTGGCTATCCCTGAGTACAATACTCAGCACAGACTCAGCCACCAGACCTCCACCAACCCTCTCCCCATCATGTCCCCCTAGCCCTCTTCTTTCTGCCTTCTCTGGTACAGGCATGCTCTTTCTCTCTCTCTTGCCACATCTGTCTCTCTCTCTCTCATCTCGACAATGACCCCAATCAAGACTGATCAACACAGCTCTTGTACAAGGACACCAAGGGGCAAGCACATGAAATTAGAAGTAATGAAGAATAAGAGTGCTCAGCTTAAAAGCCCTTGAGGAGTCCCCAAGCTCCCCTCCAGGATTCCCACTGAGCTCTCTCACAGCCCTGCCCACTGGCCCCCAGTATGCACTTCCCTGGAATTTAAGGACTGGACTGAGGGGTTGGGTTGTGGCTCAGTTGGTAGCACTTACAGAGCCCTGGGTTCTATTCTTAGTACTGAATGCAAGTTTGTATGCTGACCCACACCTGTAATACCAGTCAGTACGTAGGCGGTGAGGCAGAAGGATCAGAAGTTCAAGGTTATTTTCAGTTACATAGTGAGTTTAAGGCCAGCCTGGGATGCATGAGGGCAGGGGTGGAGGTGTGTGTGTGTGCACGCATGCATGTGTACAGTGAGATGGCTCTGCAGGTATGATGGTTTGAATGTGAATGGCTTCTATAGGCTCATATATTTGAATGTTTGGTCCCCAGTTTGTGGAACCATTTGGGGAGAATTAGGACAACAAATATGGCCTTGTTAGAGTGGGTGTGGCCTTGTTGTAGGAGGTGTGGTCTTGTTGGAGAAAGTGTGTCACTAGGAGTGGGCTTTCACAGTTCAAAAGCCCACACTAGGCTCTGTCTTGTTTTTTCTCTTTCTGCTTGCAACTTATAGACTAGATGTAAGCTCTCAGCACCACACTATCTTGCCTACCACACTCCCCACCATAATGCCAATAATTCCCTGAAACTGCAAGCAAGACCCCAATTAAATGCTTTCTCTTATAAGTTGCCTTGGTCGTGATGTTTCATCACAGTAATAGAACAGTGACTAAGACAACAGGAAAAGGTTTCTGCTGTCAAGCCTGCTTTGACCACCTGCATTTAATTCCTGGGACCCACACGGGCAAAGGAGAGAGCTGACTCCTGTATGCTGTCATCTGACTGCCACGCATATACTATGCAGCATTTATGCTGTGTGGCGTGTGTGTTCATGCATGCACACACAAAACAAACAAATAAACAAACAAACAATAAATAAATGTAGTAGGCCAGAAGATTGGAAGCAAGCTTCAGGCTAGCCTGGGCTACACAGAAACACCCTGGTTCAAGAAGACAAAGTCTGACTCAGCTCCTGAACTCTAAGGCAGTCTGACTGACCTGAATGTGCTGTCAGCATCTTGGGGTGAAGCTGGATTTCAAGACAAAACAGAGGGGTCCTTGAAGCAGGATGTTTACATGGGGGTTTCTGTAGACCAGGAGACCCTTCCCACTGTAGTGTTGCTCAGCTCCTCTCCAGCACAGCTGGGACCAGGGGCTGGGTTGGGGCAAGCAGGAGGGACCCCTAGCTTGAAGACTCATGCTCTCCTGGGTCTTGTCTACTGATGTTCCCTCTGGTGAGTGTCTCCCGTGTTCTGGAACACTTTGAGGAGAACCCGAGGCTAACCTGATATCCTGCTCTCATGGGATCTGTAGAAAATCATGATGGCGGGAAGCACACTTGCCTCCTGTGGGAAAGATGAGCCTCCGAGCCTGCTCACAGTAGGCTATGCCAAGGTGGTCTCTTTAGTCAATAAGAGTGCACGGGAGGCCTGGGGAGAGGCTCAGTCAGTACAGTGCTTGTCTTGCAAGCACGGGTCCCTGAGTGTGTACACCTCAGAACCTACACATAAAGCAGGGTGTGGTGGGGTGGGTTTGTAATCCCAGTGCTGGAGAAGCTGACGCTTGTGAATCTCTGGGGCTCACTGGCCAGACTCACCTACTTGGCAAAGTTCCACATCAGTGGGAGACCCTGTCTCAAACAAACAAAAGTCGGGTATGACAAAAGGTAACACTTGAGATTATCCTCTGGCTTCACATAAACACACCTGCACACACACACACACACACACACACACACACACAAACACACTTCCAAGACCACACAAGGCCACTGTGATGGTTCGCATATGCTTGGCCCAGGGAATGGAACTATTAGGAAGTGTGGCCCTGTTGGAATAGGTGTGTCACTGTGAGTGTGGACTTAAGACCCTCACCCTAGCTGCCTGGAAGCCAGTATTCTGCTAGCAGCCTTCACATAAAGATGTAGAACTCCCAGCTACTCCTGCACCATGCCTGACTTGATGCTGCCATGTTCCCACCTTGATCAAATTGACCGAACATTTGAACCTGTAAGCCAGACCCAATTAAATGTTGTCCTTACAAGAGCTGCCTTGGTTGTGGAGCATCTTCACAGCAGTAAAACCCTGAGACAGCCACCGAAAGCTTGGTCCTGAGGCCAAGTCAAGGAGAGAACGGAGAATGAGTAGATGAGGGAGGGGCCTTCTAGTTCAGGAGGGAGGTTCAGGGACCCTTCTTGTCAAGACTTGTGGTCTGCAGAGGATGCATCTGTATCAGTTGTGTGATCATGAATAGGTGGCTCTAACTGTCCTGAGGCTCAGTTGTCACATCTGTAAGATGGGCCAACACCCCAACAACATAATCTGTAAGAAGTCCAGCCTAGTGGCTGCACATCTGGGATGCCCAGAGGCACTCGTAGGCCTCTGCTTCCCAGTCTGCATCTGTCTTACAGTGTTCTGTGGTGAGGCGACTATGACCCTTGCTCCTTCTCTGAAGGGTCATATTCTGGCATGAAAGGGGCCTGACAAATGCAATGTAGTCAGAGAACTCCTGGTTTTCCCTTCTCTGACTGAGTGGGCTAGAGAGGACAGTATCTCACTTGCTTCCCCCGCCCCCACCGGACTCTCGTGAATCTTATACTCCGCTGAGGCCTGGAGCTATAAGCTCGGAAATCTGGAAATCAGTTAGGCCCAAGCTCTGATGATGGCTGGTAGATGACCTGGATCCTGGGGAGGCAGTCACAGGATATGCAGGTCTCTCCCATCCTGACTGAGGGAATCAGTGGATGGTACCCACGAGGGGGACCACGTGGGAGTATGCTGCTATAATTAATGCAAGTGTCAGAGCCAGCCACTGCTCCCCGATGCTTTTCAAGAGTCAGGCTGACATCCATTTCTTGTCACAGTGACTTGTCAGAGTAAGTTTTTCATTAAAAAAGGGAATTCTTGCCAGATCCACAGAGTCCTACTGTCCAGTGTCACTGGGACACAATGGGCTCAGAAGGAGCTCTGAGCAGCAATTGCCAGCATCACCTGGGTGGTCTGAGGCTGGGGCATCACCACTGTGAGTCTAGCTTCCCCGAGGTCAAGGGCCCACAGGCAGGTCTCTGTTGGGTGATTTGCATGTGGGAAGGCCCCCACAGGCTCTTGTGTTTAGACGTGTTTTAAAGACATTGTTAAATATTTTATCTAGTGTGTGTATGTGGGTATGCATGCTTCAATGCATGCGTGAGGGTCAGAGGACAACTTGCAAGAGTCAGTTCTCTATTTCTACCCTGTGGATTCTCAGGATTGATCTCAGACTGTCAGGCTTGGCCGCAGCACCTTTACCTGCTGAGCTATCAAGCCAGCCCTCTTGTGGTTGGATATTTGCTCACAGTGAGGTTGCTGCTTTGGGAGGTGTAGAACCTTTGGAACCATGGTCTGGTGAGCAGAAGAGGTTTGTGGACAGTGACAGTTGCCTCTTGACCTTTAGGATGAACTCTCACGATACACTCCTGCCACCAAGAGCTCCACCACACATTCCCCAACACGATGGACATGCTCCCCGAAAACCATGAGCCAGAATAAATCCTTCCTCACTGTCGCTGCTTGTCAGGCATTTGGTCATGGCAGGGAGAAAGTAATTAAAGTAGATTGGTGCTGAGGAGTAGAGCCGTTGCCCTGACACGGTTCTTAGGCCCATGTGATAGTTAGCATTAACTGTTAAGTAGACAGGATCTAGACTCACCTGGGAGATGGGGCTCTGGACACGCCTGTGGGCAGCTGTTTTCATTATGTGGGCGAGGCATCTTAATGTGGGTGACACAGTTCCCCCAGCAGGGGATCTTGGATTGTCTAATGGCACCTGGGCTTTGCCCTGCTTTCAGGGTGCCCTGTGACAAGCAGCTTCAAGTGCTTGTCTCCTGGACTCCCCTTCTTGAAGGATTACATCTTGAACTGGTATTTGAGACCAGCTCTTTCTCCCTTCAGTTGTTTTTGTCAGGGAATTAGAGTTGGTTTGCAGGAGGGATGTGGGAGAGTTGGTGCTGTGCCTCAGGATTTCCTAGATTTTGTAAGCAGAGACTATGAGGCTGGGAAGCTAGAGTGTTGATCCTAACACAGCATGAAGACGGTGCTCATGACCTTTCAGAGGGGAACAAGGACCTAGGGAACAGAAGGAAATGGGTCACCAGGGGCAGGTCTTTGAGAGAAATAGTGTGACCGACCCTACTTCCAGTTCCGTTCTTTGTGTCGTGGCCTCCAAGAGATGTGCCTGGCCTTCCCACCACAATGGGCTATTCTCTCTAAGCTACAGTAAGCCTTTCTCTCCTTCTATCCTTCCTTCAGTTGCTTCTCTTGGGGTTTTGTCACAATGCAGAGAAAATTAACCAACAGTCGGGGCTGTGGGTGAAGGTCCTTGGAGCTTGGCGCTTTGGTCCAACTCAGGGCACCAGCAAACTGCCCAAGGTCTTGCTGCCTTTTGCAGGGTCTGGAGGCAGCTTTATCAGGAGTGGGTGTGAGAAGAGCTATGGCCTCCATGGACCCTGTTCTGAGACTAAGGTGTTGGCTAGTTCTTGTTGTTTAACTAGAGCCCCTGGAGAGGAAGGAACTTCAATGTCTCCACAAGATCCAGCTGTAAGGTGTTTTCTTAATTAGTGATTGATTGGGGAGGGCCCAGTCTATTGTGGGTAGTGCCATCCCTGGGCTGATGGCCCCAGGATCTATAAGAAAGCAGACTGAGCAAGCCACAGGAAACAAGCCAGTAAGCAGCATTCCTCTGTGCTTTCTGCATCAGCTCTTGCCTCCAGGTTCTTGTTTTGAATTCCTTTGATGATGGACTACAATTTGGAAGTATAAGCCAAATAAACCCTTTCCTTCTCAACTTGCTTTTTGGTCATGGTGTTTTATCACAACAATAGAAACCCTAATAGGGTGTATATATAGTGGTCCATCCTGCCATCCATCTTCATTGTCAATCACTTTGGGCGATTTAGAATCACCTAGGAGATACACCTCTGGGTTAATCCATGAGGAGTTTACAGAGAGATTTAACAGTGGGGAAGATCCCAACCATGGCTACCTACTGGCAGGATGGCTGCCAGATGCCCTCTGTGCCCTTCCTCAATAGGGTTCTGGGACTTCAGAGGGACTCATTTTCTTGGCATGGAGACCTTCCATCTTCATCTAGCTGGCAGCTCTGCTCTCCTGTGTTCTGGGAACTCGGGTAGCGTGACAATGGTGGCCCTCCTGAGGACTCTGTAGAGACTATGAGGAGATGTCGACCTTTTCTTAGAAGTCTGTAAGCAGTCTTAGAAGTGTTCCCATTGTCTTATCAATGATGGTGTGGCCACAAGGAGTTTAAGATGAATCCTGGTAAGGTCTATGGGGTCCCAGGCCAGGTTGGAGAAGTGAACAGGGTTCCTCACATCAATGTAGCCAGGGCATAGGCATGTGCGGGGTGGGTAGGAGGCACATGGGTCACTAGCCACCATAGAGTCTACTGGCTCCAAACCTTCCTGTTTCAGAATATGGAAGCTACAGCTCAGGAAAGACAATGGAGTTGTCAAAACACACACAGCATACCAGTTGCGAAGCTGGGACTGAAATAGGTCTTTGAAAACACTGCAGGTGGTGTCTTGTCTTAGACGAGCAAATAAAGCACACAGGACAGAGGGGTCTAGAGTGTGTGTATGTGTGTGTGTGTGTGTGTGTGTGTGTGTAAGAGAGAGAGAGAGAGAGAGAGAGAGAGAGAGAGAGAGAGAGAGAGAGAGAGAAAAAAAACACGAGAACTCTCTGAGGGCTCTGNAGAGAGAGAGAGAGAGAGAGAGAGAGAGAGAGAGAGAGAGAGAGAGAGAGAAAAAAAACACGAGAACTCTCTGAGGGCTCTGGACTTACACTAGGGGCCTCTATTATTTAGGACCACAGTTATGGGAAGCCAGACTCTGATTCCATCAGTCAGTGGTAATCAGGAATCACTCCGTGACTCTTCAAAAACAATTCACATCTAAAACGCCCTCCCTGCTCCCTGCCCCCTGCAGCTGATGCCTGTGTGACTCACTTAGAGATGTCCCAGCTGGAGCTGTCTGCTAAAGCACAAAAGTCCTGGTACAAAGAGTGGGGAGAGGCCTCCCATGCTGGGTGTACTGGGCAGGAACTATGAGGCAGGCCTATGTTGAAGGCTGGACTGAATGTTCTCATTTAAATATCACACAACCGGTTTGAGGCTGGCATTATCTAATCCCCAAATTACAAGGGAGTCAGCGGAGACTCAGAGAATTAAATGCACTCACTCCAAAACACACAACTGGTAGGCACCCAAGCTGGACTCACACACAAGACTGTCTTATTCAGGACCTAGAAATTTCCATCACATCAAGGTGTCCCTGCAGAGGGGGAAAAAATGGAGAGCTGGGGAATTGTCCCCATTGGGAGAGGGCAACAGGAGGGATGGAAAAACCAGCTACTCCCTGGTACCTTCATGCTTTGAAGTTTACTCCAAACCCCACACCTAGCTAAGGCCCACTTGGAGGATGCAGTGGTGCTCATTTGGGTGAGCCCCTGGGGCTAAATGTCTAAATGGGGAAACTGAGGCTCAGATAGGCTTGAGAACCTCCTTAAGCCACTGTGATCAGACTGTAGCCTGGAGCTGTGCCCTGTCCCTGCCACCCCAGAAGTCACTGTGGTTTGAATAGAATGTCAGTGAGTTCTCTCCTTCTAGAACCCTGGGACTGGAGTGGGGTTCCCCATCGCAAGCTATTACCTCACAACTTAATCTGACTGAGGTATTCAGTGCTGGGGACTTTGAACAGTAATGAGGATAAGGTAGGGTCACCAAGGTAGAACCTCTGCGTGATTGAGTGCTGGTGGCTTTATAAGAAGGGGGGGGCAGAAGATGCACCTGAGAGCACCCTGTCCCCTTGTAGTCCCCTGTGCCATCTGAGGACTCTACCATCAATAAGGCCACTAAACATGGTGCCTTGGGCCAGAACCCTGAGCCAAAATGAGCCTTTTTCCTAATGTTCCCAGTCTGTGGCATTGTTATTTGAAGCAGAAAATGCTGTAATTTAGCGATTTTAGCATGTAGATGGAGTCTTGGTTCTGGGCCCAGCTGGTCCCACAGATAGCCAGTTCTCCATTAGTGAGTGACAAGGGTCAGTGGATATTTCCAGCAGTGTTGCTGTGCTATGAGGGTACACGCACATATATGGGTATACACCTGCCTTTTACCAGTAACTTAACTTTCCTCTCTCCTCTCCATCCTTACTGCCCCCATCCCAGCCCTTCATCCAACCTCCCAGGGTGGGGTAGGGTGGAAGCAGGCAGGGGCATTCCAGGTATGTTTCTTTAAGCAGGTAGAGAAGCAAAAAGCTGCCTTGCCCCCTAGCCCTGCACCTTACCCTCCCTCTCAAATAAGCCTCTTTCCCATGGATTGCCATGGGAGAGGAGAAGGGGAGAATTATTTCTGTTTTGCTCCTAGAAACTTTAAAATGCTATCACCATGGAAACTGCTCTGTGCAGCCATCAAGCCTGCTTTTGGGAGGGAGAGACAGGCCAGGGGAGGGGAGGGGAAGGGAAGGAGGAGATGTTCACAAATCTCCCAGCTGCCCGAGCTCCACTCCATCTCTCAGCGGTACCAGGTTTCCCCACATTGAGGTGACCTGGCAGATCTGGGGTCACTGGGATCTGCTTTCTGCTTCATGACGAGCCCCTCCCCCAGCCTCACTGACTCTATGTGAGAGAAGCACAAAACACAACTGGCCTTTCCTTCAGAGGAACTTTCTAGTTGGAGGAGGAGGAGGAGGAGGAGGAGGAGGAGGAGGAGCAGCAGCAGCAGCAACGGACACCCCTTCAGAACCCACTAGGAACATGTGCCTTTAGTTACATTGCCTCTCTATATCTTTCTGCCCATCTTGTCAAAAAGACAGCTGTACTCCCATTTTATAGAGGAGGAAATTGAGGCTGGGAAAGCCAGTGAATATCCTTCTCAGGGACATGAACAATGAGAGAGGCTCTTACCTGGACTTAGAGCTAGGAGAGATGGTATCTGGAAAAGAAATGGTTAAACAAGAGGGGAAATCTCCATGGAACTTAACTCCAATGTGCTTCGTTTCCCAGAGAGAATGGAAAAGGAAATAGTATATTTTTCAACATGGCCTAGGTTATGCTGCAGTAACAAACAAAAAGCCAGGGACTTGCTCAAGGATGCTCTACCTGTCGATGGAGGAGCTGTACCTGCAGAATTCAGTCTTCTGTGTGCCAAGCACCACAAGGGACATTTTGTGACTCAGGATTCTCACAGCCTTGTTTCTATCCTCAGTTCACAGAGGAGGAAACTGAGGTACCGCAAGGTTACAGACCTCACAAGGTCCTACAATTAGGAGGTAAGAAAACTGTTCTGGAACAGCATGGCCCTGCTGTGTGAGAACTGGCCTCAGGATGCCATGAGATTGAGTGGAAAGGGCAGATGGCATGGAATGTAACTTATAGGGGGATTTGGGACAAGAGTGTGGGTGCTGATGGCAGCAAGACCAGTGGATGCCAGTTATAAGGATCAGAAAGGACCACGAGACAGTCAGGACAAAAATGACTTCATAAAAGGGCCAGAATGCAGGTGGTTTGTCTAGAGCTGGCATTAAAGGTTTCTGGCATAGCCCTGGAGCCAATGAAGCTTCCATGGTACTGGGGTGGTTTGTTCTATTAATAGTGTACAGTGAAACTGTGGCATAAACAGACGAAAGGTACTGACAGGCAACCATGGTGTGCACAACACAAGATGGCCACCATCAGGCTAAGCTGGAGCCTGACACACAGCCAGAGTAAGAGGTGAAGGGCAAGGCTGGGGTTTGCATACACAAGGGTATGATGCTGAAACTGGTATCTCTTTTCCACCACTGGTATCTCTTTTCCAGACTGGAGCTGGCCCCTTCACCTTACAGATTCAAAGTGAGAGAGAAAGGAAGCAGTGTATTAATCAACATGGGCTAGATTATACTACAGTAACAGATATCCCTAGATATCCGTGGTCAGTATTCTGACATCTGATTTTCATTCATGCTGCATTGTATCAGCTAGTTACCTTTGCGGAGCACAAACCACTTCAAACGCAGTGGCTCAAAAACAATAACAGTTTAATACAATGTATTACAAGGGTGTCTGACCTTTCTACATTGTCATCAAAAAATGTATTGTGTGCATTTGCTGCTAAACTGTGACACATGTGGCCCAAGAGATGCCTGGATAAGAGTTCTAACAATTCTCTGGGTTAGCTGAGATGTGGCTCTGGACTGCCCCAGTTCAGAAGGGGTCTTGGCGGTTTAGTGTCGCCCTGTTCACGTGTCTGGCACTGTTAGTGGGATAGCTAGGATCCTTCCCCTCGTGGCTTTTCTTCCTTTTAGGAGGTGATTGGGGGGCTTGCTCACAGCAGCATTAGTGTTCCCAGCTCGGAAGAAAGACCAGATCCAGCATGCACACCTCTGCAAAGTGCACAGTAAAGAAGGGTCAAGGGCTATGGGAAGGGACTCTCCAGCTTCACAGTAGTAGGGGGCTGAGCATCACCACACCCATCCTCTAACCTCCCAATGTGTCTTCTCCATTCCAGCCCCTCTGGAAGGTCTAGCCCACATCCTCATTCTGGAGGGAGAGGGGCTGGGTGTGGCTCCATTTTATCACCTTGTTTGTGGCAAAGGCAAAAGAGGACATGCTGATTGTCACATGGGCTCTTAGAACCCCATCAAGGAGTGACACATGACTCTGGATTTGCATTGACTAGAGCAGATCATAAGGCCACATTCAGTTTCGTAGGGATGAGGAAGTAAGATCACAGACATCTGGAGAACAGAGCTAATGACTAGGCAGGTGTCCTTCATGGGATGCTTTCTATGTGCTGGACCAAAGTGTGGGCCTCACAGTGTGCTTGCAGAGGAGGAAAATAACCTCTTGGTTACTAGAGTTAAACAACCAAAGAGCCTACCCAAGGTCACCCACTGGACAAAAGGCAAAGCCAGGCTTGGGACCTAGGGAGTGTGACATCAAGGTGACATGCTGTCCACTGTCTCCAACCTTTTCAGAGAGCATAGAGAGTATGCTGGGGGTGGGGACGGTGTGACTTACTCACTTAGCCATTTGCCCCTTTGGTACTGGTTATTTAAATGTCACCAGGCATGAAAATATGGCTGAACCAACTCCCTGTCCTCATGGAGCTGTACCTTGGGGCATCCCTTTCTGACCCAAAGATCAAGGGATCCTTTGCTTGAAGAAATTGGGGAATTTGGATATGGAAGAGGCTCACGGGGTTCCCCAAAGATCAAAGGAGCTGGAAGTTGCCATCCTGGGATGGGCCCCTGGATTTTTCAGAAAGCCTAGTGGACCTGTTAACCTCTTAGGTGCCAGTGTGGAGTGCTCAGGGTGGAGCAGTGAATGAGAGGTGCCCTTGCTCTGGGAGAGAAGCACCTCTTAGCTGTTCCTGCTCCAGAGAGCTGGGGCCCCAGCATGAGGACAAGGACTCCAGGAGCACACAGAGGAGGTCCTATATATAGAAGAGCTTGAGGGGAGACCACAGTCATTCTAAGTCACCCATGGCCCTTATAGAACTCAGTTTGTGTCACCCTAGATGGACATTAGGATCCATAGGTGATATGGAGAACAGCAAAGAACATTCGCTCTGGTCTCACTGCTTTTCAGAGACCCAAGCTTGCCCACTACATGCCTGTCACACAGTCCCAGCTTCTCTGGGCTACCTCCAAGGGACAAGAATCTCACTCGCTCCAGCAAGTGTCTGTCCCCAAGCCTTTTCTTACTTTATCAGCTCACAAAACTCATATATCACCAACCACATGGGGCCAGCATATGCTGGGCTGCTGTGTTCTGGGTGCATGAAACCCTGGTGTGGCCTTGGGCTGCTGAGCAGGAAGGCAATGAACAGATGGACAAGACTCAGCCCATCAGTCAGAGATGCTGGTCTGCCCTTGCACTGGCTTCCAGCAAGTACAACTATTTATAAAAGATGAAGTGTGCCAGCCTGGGACATCTGCTCCCTCTGCTGGCATGGTCTATGCTCACCAAAGGGTCCCAACTTAAACTCCAGGAGCCACATCAGCCCCTTCTCTGCTCCCCCTAATCCCCAAATGGAGCATATTGGTGGAGGGTGGGGGTGGAGGATACTGTTTTCTCTTTCAGATCAGGTTCTAGGGAAGAAAGGTGTTTCCTGGGGCAGGTGACACGAAACCTTGCTGTCCCTCAGAATTGTACTGGCTTCATCCTATCTCTTTCTGAGCTGCTCTCTGGCTACTGGCACCTACATCTCCTCTGACCAGCAATGCCCTGGTGGCAGTGACTAGGATCCATCAGCATGTACAGCCAGAGGCATAGCACACAGGGCTAGAGCTGGCAGTGGAACATTCTGGAACAGATGCAGAGACAGGGCTTAGCATCCTGCCCCAGGGGATTTCTGAGCTACTCTCTTCTCACTTAGCAAATGGGTGGGAAGGAAATTTGCTCTTCAAGGTGGTGAAAATATTCCCTGTCATCCAGGGTGAATGTTTCACTGTGATGTGAGTGACTGAGCTCTGAGCCTGGGCTGAACTGGGTGAAATAGAACAGTATGCCTGACGACCTGGGCTCTCCACTGCACTGCAAAGTGTCAGGAGCTGGGGCACCGAGGTCCTGTGAAAGACTACGCTTCATCACCTGTGCCACTTTTTCCTGTGACGATGACACCTGTGGGCCTCTCTCAGGGGCTGCAGAGAAGTCTACGTGGATCAGTGAAGAAGGAATTGTCCCATGCTTTGAATTTTATACAAATAGCAGCCAGGCCTGGAGTGACCAGGTAAGTGATGCTCCTGTATAAAAGGACAGGTCCATGACAGATCTAGAAAGATGAAGTAAAGGCCAGGGGATGGCTCAGTGGGTGAAGGCACTGGCCTTGAATCCCAACAACCTGAGTTCAGTCCCTGGGACCTGCATGGTGGAAGGAGAGAACGGACCACTGTGGGTGGGCTGTCCCCTGAGCTCCATATGTGGACCATGGCATTCACACTTCTCTCCATGCGAGAGATGTCAAGCTGAATTGGCTCTGTGCCTACGAGCTTGATTCTGCTTCCCACTTTCAGTGGCCTTCCCAGCACGGAGCACACTGCTCTTCAATGTGGGTTTTCTTCTCTCTAAAATGGGAACTGGATAGCATTGCACTCAAAAGGCATAGTGGGGGAAGCCAGGCTTTCTGGGGATGCCGTGTGAGGTCAACTGAGGTCATAGGATACACTCACCACCACCTGTTGGCAAGGACCTAGGACAGCCCTGCCAAGCAAGTGAACTTGCCACATTGTTGCTCCCTTGATTACTCTCTACCTTATTGTTTATGAAGCAGAGTCTCCAGGGACCCTGGCACTCATCAACTGGCTCTACAACCTGGGAGTGTGGCCTTGCACACACTATCCAGAATGTCCCAACGGAGTCCTGCATGAGGGGTGGGCCTTAAATCCAACCACCAATACCTCTAGAAGATACAAGAAATGCAAGTCTGAAAATCACAATCTCTTAGGAAAATACCACTCAAAGCCTGACACCGCTGTAGCCGTAAGTCAAGGATGCCCGAAGCCAGCAGCAGCCGAGTTGGCAGCAAAGACCACCCTCCCCTCTGAAGCCTAGAGGCCTCAGATACAGCATAGCCTGTTCACATTATAATTTTGTATTTCTGGCCTCCAGAAATGTGGTTCTGACCCCTTCTCCCAATAGTACTTACAGAACACTGGAACCGTCCAGAACAAGTTGAGACTGGTGTCGATCTCCACAGGGCACTGGGGGTGGTTGGGAAGGCCTTGGACCTCCAGAGCCTGAGACACCCTGCTGGGGGATTCAGGGGCTCTGGGACCAGTGTGGCTATAGCTAGGAGAGGAGGGGGACGACACCTGTAGTGCCCCTAAATGCTATTGCAGCTTCTTACATTCCTCAGAGACACTTCTGAAGTCCCCTGAGAAGGTGAATTACCCGTGCCCGTTTCAGGGCACTGGATAGCCTGTGACCTTGGGTGGATTTGAGGCAGGCAGGTTTATCTTTCTAGGAACCATGTTTCCTATTGAGAACAAGCCTAGAAGCAGGGGCTGAGTCTCAGGAAGGCTCTCCTCCCCTCCCCTCCCCTCCCTCCCCCTCTGCCTGCTGTGGTTCCAGATTAGACCTAGTGCAAAGTTCTTGGCAAGAAAAAGATGGACTCCTGGGCTCAGGAGAACTGTGCCTATAGATACACAGGAGAGAGCTAGGTTGAAAGTAGACTTAATCCTGCAGGGAGGGTGGGATAGACACAGGCCTCCCCAGTGTGGCAGGCAGTGGCATTGGAAGGGGCCACAGAAGGTCAGCTGGTGGAGTTCTGACCTGGTCACCTGGTTTTCTTTCTTACCCCTGGGCAGGGAGAAGGAACTGTATCTCTCATGGTAGGTGTATGCCAGGACAGGAGATTCTGTGCTGTTATCTCAATGGACCCAAAGCAGGGATGGAACATTTGAAGCTGGGTCTCAGAGAGGACAGTGTGACAAGCCAGGTAGGACACTGTGTAGCACATTTCTAGAGAAGAAGGACTCGCAGCTGGAGGACAGTGGAGGGAGTTCCAACTCTGCATGAGGGCAGACAAGGCAGGGGCAGTATGTATGGGGTGCATCAGTGTGTGTGTATGTGTGGGACCAGTTCCTGGCACTTCCTGCATCCTCAGCAGAGTCTTGAGAAGTAGGGATTGCTAGATCCATTATAAAGCCGTGTCCATGTTGCAGGATAAGAGTTCGACAAGCTGCCTGATCACATGAGGTCAAGTTGGGGGGATCTTGGGAGTTAGGCAGTGGTGTCTGGACTTGAGGAAAAAGGTAATACGGTAGGCACCTCAGCAGGAGCATGGCGCAATGAAGGACATGCCAACAGACACCTGGGCCATGGAGGGAAGAGTGGTAATAATTACAGGAATATGTCACCACACCTGGCTTGTGCAGTGCTGGGAATTCAACCCAGGGCATTCTGAATGTTAGGCAAGTACTCTGTCAACTGAGCTGCATCCGCAGTTCCAGCTCTCTCCCTCTTATTCAGTTTAAGGACCCAGACTATGGGCTGCTTCTGCCTACATTCAGGGTGGATTTTTCCTCTTTAGTTAAGCCTTTCTGGAAAAGCCCTCATAGATATGCTCAGAGGCCTGTTTCCATGGTGATTCTAAATCTGTCATGTTGACAATGAAGATTAACCACTGTGGGCACCAACACCAGGCCCGGAATGCTGGGGTGCACAGCTTGACTGCCACCCTGCTGTGCAATCCTGGGCAAAGCACTGTACCTCTCTGATCTCGTTTCTTTAATTATATGTAATAAACATCTCAGAGAACCCAGCTGGCTCCAATACAATCTTCACCCCTGCTCAGGGGGATGACATCCATGTCTCAGCCCCTTCAGGCCTCTTCTAGAGAAGGGTGTGGCTCTCTGCCAAAAGTCTGGCAGCCAGCTGCACTGGCAACCTTTCTCAGGGCTGTTGCTGGTTTTTCTGCAAATGCCAGGTGTGTTTGGAGGTAGGGGACACTCGCTAGTGATGCTGAGAGGCAGAGACCACTGCTAGTCATGGGTGGGAGAATGAAGGTCTCAAGGTCCTGGCAGTGGTGGTGAAGCAGCTGCGGGCAGGTTGTGAGGGGCAGCCAGCTTTTCTATTCCCATGCTGAAGGGGGAGGCCATTTCTGTTCCAGATGCGTAAGGTGCCAGGCTTCATTACTTCTAGGGATTCTGTCCATGTTCTTGCTCTTGATTCAATTTAAACAATCTGAGGTAATTAATTGAATTTGTTATTTGATTAATAAAGATAGAAATTTGGCTAAGTTGCCGTGAAGGAGGAAGCCATATTGAGACCTGAGGACAGAGGACCCTGGAAGCCTCGTTCTGTTTCGGCCTCCCTCTTTGGCCCACTCCTCTTCCTTCCTCCTGTGTGCCCACTGTGTCATCTATGAGTCCCTGCTCTCCAACTAGGATCAGGAGACAGAGCCTCAAAGTCAGGGGTGGGAACTAGAAGGAGTGAGGAGGTGGCTAAGGAGCAATGATCTGCGGAGGTGGAAGGTGGGGGCCAGGGAGGAGCCTCCATACACCTGCAAGGGCCTTCGTGCTGGGAAGACAGAGGCTGGGGCAGGCCTGAAGAGGGTGTGTGCACAGGAAGGATAGGCCAAGTGCAGGGCAGAGAGGAGCGGGAGGGTAAGCCAGGAGCACCACCCGAGAGTGGTTCTGTCTGTCTAGAGAAGCCTGGGCATGGGCGGAAGCTGCCAGCACTGTCTGTGGGCCTTACAAGGGAGGAAGGTCCAGGCTGGACCCAATGTGGAGAATTACTGCGTGTTGAGAGTTAAAACTCTGAGGGCCTCCTAATAGGGCACAAACCTAGCAACTCTAAAAGATTCGGGTCTGTGAATTTGATTCAAGGACATAGAACTAAACACCCATAAATAGATTCAGAAGGCAAATGAAAAGCAAGGGGAGAGATTTTAAGCTCGCATCACATGTAAAGGTTGAATTCCTTTAATATGTAAAGAGCCCCTCTGAGTCAATAAAGAAAAACACTCCCATATAAGAAAGTTGGGGAAAAGGCTGGAAGGGAACAAACAGTGTGTAGGAACGAAACCATGAATGGTATTTGTTTATTTATTAATGTATTTGCTTAGTTAGTTTTATGGGAGAGGATCTCATGGAGCCCAGGATGACCTTGAATACCTTATTCTCCTGCCTCCACCTCCGAGCGCTGGGATTATAGACATGTACCATCTCACCCAGGCTACAAATGGCTCTTAAACATACGAAAAGTTGTTCATTCTCTTTCTATAATGAGGGAATGCAAATTAAAAGTGGGCAGAGATTCCATTTTTATACTTAAGATTGAGCTGGGTGTTGTATGACACCATTCCTGATGAGATGTGTCTATTCACCCCACATAGAAACCAGGGGCAGACCAAAGTAAGGATAGCACCAGGGTCCAGGGCAGTGAGTCTGTTGGGGTCACTTATAGAAGCATAGATTAGGGGATACTTACAGAGGCAGCTGCTTCACGGAAAGCCCAGCCCAGCATGGGTAATGACTTAATGAAAGCTTGAAGCCTTGATCTTTCTGCATAATTTGCCAGCAGCTCCAGAGGTCAGAGTGTCTCCTCTCCTCAACTGGCCTTACACCTCTGGGAAAGGAGGGGATCTGTGAATCTAGTAAGTTTCAGAGACTTCCTGAGGCTTGAGGTGTTTGCTTCTTGGGACTTAAAAGAACTTTGCTTAAGAACTTCCTAGGTCTTAAGGCGCTTATCTGAGGGATACAATGTTTCAGTTCAGAGGAAATTGCTACACAGCACTCCACCCCTTCCTCCAGCTCTTCCGATCTTTCTGCCTCCTAGCCATGCAATTCTCTGAGCCTTGGTGGAAGTGATGGAGATGTCTAAGCCTCCGGGTTACTCTGCCACAGAAATGGTTGTTTTCAGGAGTGTCACTAGTGGTTATGAGTGCCTGCAGCCTACCATCATTTGTAAAGGAAATGTCCTTTGATGACCAATTGTAGCTGACAATAGTGCTCTATGGCTGGTCATGAGCACAAATGCTTAAAGAGCAGTTTGACATGCACATCATGTTCGTTTGACAAAATAGCTGTTGCTTCCCTTCCTGACCACAGGTTTTTGTCCAGGTTCACAGAATCTGGAGTGAATTCCCTTCTGTGGAACAAGCTTTAAAGCCTATCAGAAAGTTGTTGGTTGTACCCCAAACTGTCTGCGCCACAAGTAGACCTGTAAACACATCTTTATTGACATTCAGATGGTGTTGCATGCAGCATCTTCAACCAAGTAGGACTACTGGCTAAACTTTTCCCCCAGCAACCTATGATGCACCCTTCAACATTAAGAAAGCCAGCCAGCAGGGAGTGTGTTTCCAGTTTAGTCTCAGCCTGATTTCTCTATGTCATGTGACCAGCTTATGTATCCTTTACAGCCACATGGGGCTAATCTAGTCCTGGCACACAACCAGCAGAAGTAGCAGTGCCCTTGTCATTTGGGAGGCTTTGGGGGATTTCCTGGCCAACAGCTCATGGGGAGGCTACCCACTCTTGGCACTGTAATTTTTACTTAATAACCTTATGGCTTTGGGTACTTGTTTTTCTCCAGACACAGGATGTCCTCTGAAAAAATGTTACTGTTGATTTTACTTTTCCTCCTAGATGTTTTTGTATTCTGTAAGAAACTCTGAGACTGAAGTGTTGGCTCAGTGGCTAAAGGCACTTGTTCTTGCAAAGAACCTGGGTTCGACTCTCGGCACCCACATGGGGGCTCACTACGTCCTTGGACACCAGGCACACATGGGGCGCAGACATACATGAAGGCAAAATACCAATACACATGAAATGATAAATTCAATCTGAAAAAAAAAAAGTAAGACATACAAGCATTCGCATTATGTAACAAGGCCTTTTTACAGAGAGTGCAGGATCTGGGAAGGCCTAGCTTTGTCTATTTCAATTAAGTGCAGTTGACCTTGAGGGGCTAAAGGGATACTGAAAAAAGAAACATTTGCAAGGCCCAGTATGGTATGAAAGGGTCTCATCACTTTCATCAATTCTCTAGTCAAAAGATCAGTGTTGGGTACGGAGACATGGACAGGAGACGCTGCCCCATTTGGCCTCCTGTGATCCATACCCACGTCCCACCACAGAGGACCTCAGCAGGGCTGGTTTGTGTTGGATAGTCTGGCTTTGGTCCAACAGCTTCACTGTCGCCTGCTGTGCCTGTTGTTGGAGCCGCCTCATTCTGACAGGCTCCAGGCCAGCTCTGTGGCCCTTAAATCTCTCTCAGCCACATCTGACTGCTGAAAGAGCCCCACCCCAAACGGAGTGAGCAATCTCCTCTTTCAGCATACTCTGGGGTGGTTGCCTATCCCTAGGACAGGTTTAATTTTTTTCCTGATAATCTTTTGAACCTTTTAGGAGTTGATTCACATAGCAGTTGGCTGTCTGTTGATTTTTTTTTTCCCCTAGAAACTCCAGCTTGACACAAATCTCTCCACATTTGCACAGACCTGTTTATTTTTCTTTCACACTCTATTGGTTACGTCCATTCTAAACAGAGGCTCATTAAGACGGGAAATAAACAACTTACAGATCTCAGGAAGTCCCTGAGGCTTACAGAATTCACAGGGCCCCTTACTCCCCAAGATTATATAAAAGTAAAGACTCCTGAGGGGAGACCCTCCCAGCTGTTGGGCTCATGGCAGGGCCCTCCTGCTGATGGGCAGGGACTTAAGGACTTCCTGAGATCTGAGCACAGAGAGGTGAGTAGGTGAGGAGTTAGGACAAACAGAAAGCAGAGGTGAGGCTCGTCCTATAATCCTAAAGCTAGGAAGGCTGAGACAGGAGGGTTGCCTTGAGCATTCTGGACTAGTCGTATGCATGTTAGGGAGCCTGGGACAGGAAGTCCTGAACACATTATACACTACGTGCTATGATCTACAGCTGGGTCCCCCTGGATAGAGACAGACCAAGTGTTCTGTGATTAAAACCTAGTTCAGAGGGCCAGGTGTAAAGAGGGCTGGGATTAAAGGCACACACCTTTATTCTTAGTACCGAGGAAGCAGAGGCAGGTGGATCTCTGTGAGTTCCAGGTCAGCCAGGGCTATAAAGTGTGAATCTGATTTTAAAGACCACCAACCAACCAGCAAACGTCACACACAAAAGAGCTAAGTGAAAGCACAACAAAATGACTTACCTACCTTGGAACTTCTCGGCACCTTTACTTGTTAGAGAAAATTGTTTTTCTTTTTATATTTCTACTTTGAGACAGGTCCTGAACTCTTATTTGGGCAGCAATGACTGTGAACTTCTGATTCTGCTGGCACCACCTCAGTGCTGGGGTCTCACGCATGCACTGTGAAGTGCTGGGTCTCACGCATGCGCTGTGAAATGCTGGGGGGATGGAACCCAGGGTCTCATGCGTGCAGGGCCTCACCCATGCGAGCTAGCACAGTATTGATCAAAACCATGGTTCTAAGAACTGATGCTGTGTCCCCCAAACTCCAGCTCATGGCACCACATTTTCATGGAGGGCCTTGAAGGATTGGTGTGGCTTGGAACATCCTTGGAGAAAAGCCAGTCTGTCAATAGTATCCTAGGTGATTCCTCTTCCTCCTCCTTCTCTCTGCCTTTAAGTGAATCTGATTTGTGAGATGTCAACATGGCAGTAAGTCACAGGCAAGCACTTGACCTTTTTTTCTAGATACCAGGAAGCCTGTCGGCTGGGCAGTGTCACTAGAACTCAAACTTTACCTGGCAATCAAGGCTCCAGCCCAACACCGATGCACTCTGAGAGGCTCCTGGGTCCAGTCTTACCTGCATCGGCCAGGGCCTTCTCCCCACTGCCCAGGGTCACTATTCTTGGGCCTGAGTCTGGGCCTTTTTTCGGTTAGGGGTGTCCAGCCTTCCTCCTCCATGGTTACCCTTTTTTTCCTGACCATCTTAGCCCTGTTTCTAAACTCCCGGGGTGCTTCCTAAAAGACAGAAGGTGAGCAGCTCAAGGGTTCATTCCAAACGATTGTGAAGCCATGCTTCT
Source organism: Mus pahari (assembly GCF_900095145.1). NCBI lineage: Eukaryota > Metazoa > Chordata > Mammalia > Rodentia > Muridae > Mus > Mus pahari. The sequence continues at coordinate 77,844,952 of NC_034592.1, forward strand.
AGGAACCCGGAGTCCGTAACTAGGCACCCGAAGGGGGCACTCACTGACCAGGAACTCTGGTGGAAGCCAACCCCTCAGGAGGAACGGCTCTGGCCTTGCAGCTTTCTCAAGCAATCGCTCCAACACTTGGGCTCTCTACACCCGGGACGCCCAGTCTGAGCTCCTTCCTTGGTCCCCTTTTCCAGTTCATTGCTAAAGCTGGGCATGGTGGCACATCTGTAACTCTCAAGGTCCTCCTTGGCTACATAGAGCAAGACCAACCTGAGAAAACTAATAAGTATTTAATATCACCAGCCCTCAAGGGACAGTCTGCATTTCCAGTCAGTTTATACAAGGCCTTTCTGCATTCCTTGTTGAGACAAGGTCTTGCACTATGTAGACCTTGAACTCTTAATCCTTCTTCTGCTTCTGTCTCCCAAGTGCTGGGATCACAGGGGAGCCCCTGCTGACCCTTTGGAGTTGTTGAAGGAAATGAGTTCATTTACATTTAGGGAACAGTGCCTGGCCTGAGTTAGGTGATCTGTGATCGGTGATCTGCTTACCTTCCCTGAACCTCAGATCTCTTAGCTACAAAATACTAAACAAAGGATGGCAACAGATGCTATCTGCTGTGTGTACCTCTTGGGACTGTGATAATTAGATGAGATAGTGTGATAGGAGCTTGGTGACTTGGGAGCCGCTCTGAGCCTCAGCTGTTACTATCATTGCCTTACAGAGTGATTAGTCCATCTGTAAGGGGAAGAGAGCAGGCAGCTATCCCTCAGCTTGGGAAGTCCCAGGCCCACGGGATTAAGCTCCTGGTGGTTACCCCAGCCGAGATCTTTTATCTGAACCGCTGGAGACTAGACACATATCTCCTTTTAGATTTTTGGAATGTTTGCATCTACATAATGAATACCTATCTTAAGACTCAAGTCTAAACCCGAAATCCATGGTTTCTTTCTATATGTCTCACGAGCAGTCTGGATATAATTATAGATTATTTTTAAAGGACTTGGGCACAAAATGGAGTTTCATGGTTCCTTTTTTTGTCTCTGTGACAAAGTACCTGACAAAGGCAACTTAAGGAGGGGTTCACCGCGGCCACAGCGGGAGAAAGCTGTCCAACAATGTAGGGAAGGCGTGGCCTCGGCAGCACCAGGAGGCAGAAGCAGAGCCGGATGCTGGTGCTCGGTTCTCCTTCTCAGTCCAGACCTCAGCATGTTAGACAGTGCTGCCCACACCCCACCTTGACTAACCACTCCAGACAGTCCTGCAAAGTCACGCCCAGAGGTTCGTCTCCTCGGGGATTCTAGATCCTGCCAAGTTCACAGTTAATATTAACCATCACACGTGCCGTGGAACTTTCCACATACGGTGTGATGTGACAGAGGGCTCAGAACAGTTTTGGATCTGAAGATGAGGGATGAGAGCCTGGGTTTACTGAGCACTTAACATGGCCAAGTGCCTTGCCCAAGACATGATGCGCTATTAGCTGAGACACCCTTCCTATCAGCCAGACATACCACCTCTGAGTCAAACCCATGTTGCAGATGAGTAAACTGAGGCTCGGAGAGCCTGGATTGCACTGCAAGGTCGCAAGGCTCTGACAGGACACTCTGGGTTCCACGTACTCCCTTTTGTTACCTTATCTTTGCCTCTGGCCCATCTGCATTTTCTTCTCTTCCTACTCATCCCTACCCAGCACTGAAGGGAACCCTCTCTCCTTAGGGAGACATCACTTCCAGGCTCACCTGCCCTACTGGGGCTGTGCTGTGTGGTGTTAACTGACAAGGAGATGGCTTGAGAAAGAAGCAAGCTCATTATCTGGCAGAAGGTTTAGCACTTCCTGAGGCTCCACAGCGTCCTCCATCCTCTGATGTAGCTGGCTCGCCCCTAATTGCTGTCCCTGATACTTTTCTTCCAGAATTGAAAACTGAGCCCATACACAGGGCAGGGAACAGTGGCCTGGCAAGTGATGCAGAGGGAGTGGCCTGGGGGAGCCCTGCCTCCTCCACATTGGGCCACCCTCAAACATCATCCACCAGCCCTTCTTAATCCCGACCACGAAGGTCTCTTCATCCTTGCCACTCCAGGTGACAGGGTCCCTGGCAGGAAGCTGCCCTGATCCTGAAATGCCATCCTGGCCCCATAGATGCCCAGAATCCAATTAAAGCCTCCATTAGAGCCAAAGAAAGATGTGACTGGAGGAGATGAAGAGGGACCCACTTCTAATTAGACACGCAGCCACCCACCCCTGTCCTTTCTAGATAAATGCAAAGGATGGAGAGGAGAAGTAATTAAAACTTGCATGTGGCTTTATCACCACAAGCTCCACCCCTCTCAGCTCCTGGGGCCGGCTGATTCTTGCCAGCCTTTGAGGAGGAGGCAGTTTGGAGGAAGGCAGGCAGACCCGATGATCAACCCACCCCCACCCCTGTTCCAATGGGGCTGGCAGCTCCTTAGGGGCATGGACCAGGTCAGCTGGCCTGTCTCTTTCTCCCAGCAACGCCATGGCCTTACAGATAAGAGTCTTACTGCAGCTCCATCTTCTTCTGCAGCTCCATCTTCTTCTGCAGCTCCATCGGCCTCGTGAAAGCACCAGGACCCAGGCAGTGCTGACCTGCTTCCTGCCCATGGCTGCCCTGGGTGGTTTCTGCCCAGTATCTTACCTTCCCCACCAATATAGCTCCACCTCCTGGGAACCTATAGTAGGCAGGGCCACCTATCTGATGTGGAGACCTGTGACACCAGCCCCTCACCCAGGGCCAACTGCAGAAGGCAGAGGGGAAACCTTGGCAGGTAGTCCAGTGTGGTGAGAGCTGCCAGTCCGGCTGAAGCTGCAGGGAGACCCCAGGGGCCAAAACAGATGGCTTCTTTCAGAGTCTAATTATCCACCAGCCTAGAGCCAGAAGGCTCTGAGCACAGTGGCGACTGTGTTTCTCTTGTCCTGGGTATAGCTGGGCAGAGCCTGTCACTGGCACTGGGTGCTCCAGCCTCACTACTGTTTCCTGTTCTCTTCCTTCAATCTCCCAGGTGTTTGGGAGCCCTGGTTGTGACTGATTCATCCCAGGTGTCTGGTGCCCTACACGTAATGTGGCACACAGTTGGTGCTCAATAATTGCTTGCTAAAATAAATGAATGATGGATGTGTTTGCCACGGTTTGGCTTTTCTTGTCTCTCAAGATACTGCCAGGCCTATTTTTGGCAAAATCGAGATGGATAGTTTATCTCAGAGCCCTTCTCCCTCGGCTTCCCACAACCGTCTCTATCCTTATTTGGCAGCCTGTGACCTCCTCCATCACGGGTTACCTGAGCAGATGATCAATACATCTAATTTATACCAGAAAATGATGGATAGCACCATCTTTCTTCATATATATGTTGTGGACAAGCCGTAATCCAACAGGATGAGGCCTCTTCATGGGCCTCGGCTCTGGATACTTCATCTTCACACTTACTGGTCCTGTGTCTTCCCAGGTTTTACCACCACATAACTCAGTGGCTCCTTAGAACTGCAGAGGTCATGCCAGTACCCCACACAGCAAGGTCCTCCAGTCTCTGCCCTGAAATGATGGGGACTGCCTACCCACACATAGCCATCGGTTGCTGGAATGCCAAGTAGCCATTTGTGTCTGGGGCCAGGTTCACAGAGTAGCACCCACTCTAAATATCTCTGGTGCATCTGTCTGTCCTCCTCCAAGGTCAGCCCAGACTCTCAAGAAGGCTTCTAAGGACTGGGTAAGTCATTGGTTGTGCAATGCCACCAATGTCAAATGCGTGTTCACTCCTGGCCTGGCTCTGTCAAGAGGAGCTTACTGGGTCTGACTTATACAGTCTTCACCCAGGGCCACAGTCTGGACCCTGCCACCAGCCCACTCATGAGGAGCCCAGTCAGAGGGATCTTCATAACATTTGCAAGGTGACACAGCCCAAAGCTGTGGAGACAGGATTCGAACCCAGACCTGCTGGATGTCTGATATTACCACCCCTACAAGATGATATGTGTGTGTCTCTGTGTGTGTGAATAAGACAGAGATGGAGAGAGAGAGGGGGGAAGGGGGAAGGGAAGAGGGGGAGGGGAGGGGGAGGGGAGGGAGAGGAAGACTTGGCTTTAAAATTATTCCTCTTCCTCTTCTTCTTTCCTTCCTTTGTCTGAAATAAATTCTCACATACCAGGATTGCCTCAAAATTAATATGTTGCTGAGGATAACCTTGAACTCCTGATTTTTCAGGTGCTGGTATCATAGGCATGAGCCATCACAGCTTCTTATCCTTTCTCATCTTGGCAGCTACAGGCAGTAGCTTTGCCAAGGTGTGGTTCTTGGTATCTTGATGGCCCCTCCTGTTGTGAGCTTTTCAAGTGTCTGCCACCTCTCACCAGTAGCTCTTTCATCTCACCTGTAATTAAAATTTCACTGTGCAGTTCTCAGTTTTAAAATGCCCACACATGTTGAAGGTGTAAACCGGACTTTCATTCTCAGGGTCATCCTCACCTGCAGGGAGGAATGGCGGGAGGAGGCGGGAGAAGACACCTGCTGGCATCTGGTTTTTGTTTGTTTTGTTTTGTTTTGTTTTGTTTTGAGACAGTGTTTCTCTGTGTTCCCCTGGCTGTTCTGGAACTCACTCTGTAGACCAGGCTGGCCTCGAACTCAGAAATCTGCTTGCCTCTGCCTCCCAAGTGCTGGATTAAAGGCGTGCGCCACCACTGCCCGGCATTAGCATCTGTTAATACCTGATATGCTTCCCCCTTACTACACCACGGCTGTTTACCCCTTATATCAGAAAGGGATGGTGGTGGTGATGGTGATGCTGCTGGCAGTAGTGATGGCAGCGGCGGTGGTGGAACATTCAGGAAAGTCTCCTATCCCATGAGCCTTTGCACCCTCCACCAGGCAATCTTAGCATCTTGATCTCCCAAGTGTCTCCTACAGGAGTCAAAGTTGCTCTGGCTTCCAACTCCCTGTGTGGCCAAAGATGCTCTTGAACTTCTGATGCTTACCTGACCCTCTTGAGCGCTGGGATGGCAGGTGCAGCCCGTCATGCTTCCCTTAGGCAAGGCTGGGGTGGGAGCTGGGGCTTCCTGCACACTGAGGACCAGCTCTGCTAACTGAGTCACACCCAGCCAGAAGTTGTATTTTTTTCTTTTAAAGCACACACACACACACAGAGAGAGAGAGAGAGAGAGAGAGAGAGAGAGAGAGAGAGAGAGAGACA
>NC_034592.1:77850152-77858644 GCF_900095145.1 Mus pahari
ACACACACACACACACACACACACACTCACTCACGTACAAACACTCTGCACAGGCTTGTGTCTCCAAAGAGTCTAGCAGTAGGATTAAATGAGCATATATCTACAGATGTTATGTGACACAAAAGAGGGCACATGAGCCTCCACTCACAATGCTCAAAAATTCTCTGACTCCCAGCCGCCCATCCCGCCATTGCCATCCCGTGTCTGCAGCTGACAGGGGCTGCTGTACCTTGCTGCTATCCAGCATGGAGAGAGACTTCTCTATAGATGTCACTGAGCCAGATAAAGCTCCTGGGTGGGTTTTCTGCTGACTTCTGTCTGTATTTCACTTCACACATAATCCGATGTTGGGAAACCTCTGTACCTGGTGTGATTCCATTTATGGGAAACCCCAGAAAAGATGAACGTACTCTACTACAGTGGAACTGTGGTCCAGGGCTACAGTTGGGAGGACAAAGGCAAGTGAGTGCTAGTGTCTTAGGGGGCAAGAGAGAATGAGGTGTGTATTTGTTTATGATTCTAACATCTTATTAAGCTTATCCCATGTCACCCTTAGAAATGATATAACTGATGCTGAGACTGGGCACAGCTAAAAGTGTGAAAGAAACAAGACAAGGATCAATTGTGGCCCAGGGACTAAGGGACAGGAAGCTCAGTGGTCACCAAAAGTCCACCTGAGTTGGTGGTTTTCCAGGTCACGGCATCATGCTGTTGGAGATGAAAGGCTTGGAACTGTGTGGGAATAGGATGTGGGAGTATGAGTGCAGGCCTCACTCAGAGACACTATGAAAAGGTGGGATGTTAAGGAAAGGAGAGACACTCTTGAGCATGGGATGGACGGGATGGCTTCCCAAGAGAAGAAAATCAACAGGTAGCTTGGGGTCTTGATAGAAGACTGAGGCAATCTCTATTGAGACTGGTTAATTGTCTGGGCGCATTGCAAGCCTAACCAATGAAAAGCTACCAGATCTATAAATGTCCCCGCAGCCCAGCTGGAGAGACCATGTGCTGTTGACACTCTGCCCATCAAGCTAAGGGGAGTTGAGACCTGACTTTCCACCTCTGACTTACACTTCCTTGCTTGTCCATCTTCACCATCTGCTCTGTTAACCTGCTAACCGCCAACCTTGCTTGTGTCTCTTGGGCTGTTAATTAGCCGCGGAGCTCTCCGCTCTCTCACAATGACAGGATCAGTGATGACGCAATCAGCGTGCAGTTTCACATTGGCTGGGTGTTAGCGCCATCCCAGCCATCAGAATGCAGCGGTTTACTCATCTTCTATCACCTTGTCTATGGAACAGCCTGGAGTGGTCTCTTTTCTGGATGAGGTGGAATCTTCTTGTTAGAAGTTATCCTTGCTCATAATGCAGTCTGTTCCATTCGCTACGTTAGAAGCAGAGGGGCACGAAAGAGCAGCAGTGTCTGGTTTGTGCTCCCAGGGCATCATGGGAGCCAGTCTGGTTGCACAGAACCTGCTTCGCAGAGCCTCTGCCTTTCCTCTTACCTCAGCAGCTTGGCAACCTCAAAGCTGCAAGCCCTCTTATTCCTCTTCCTTGATGTTCCTGATTATAACCACGTTAATTCCAACCTTCCTTTTAATCCAAGGAACTGTGGGTAATGTGTAGTTTTCACCGTAGGCCCTCCCACTCCCCTCCCCACAGTGCGCAAACTCTACCTCACGTCAGAGAGAAGTGGAAATGTATGTTCACACAAACATGGACGCATAATATTGTACATAATAGTGGAAATATGGATACATTTCAAAGAATGAATAGCTAAATGAAACATGATGTGTGCAGACAGTAAAATATTGGTTGTCAGCCAAAAAAGAGTGAAGGATTGAAGCATGCTAGAATACAGATGAACCTCTCAGACATTGTGGTGCTAAGTGAAAAAAGCCAGACACACAGGGTCATCTTGTCTTGGTTACTTTTGCATCACTTTGATAAAACACTATGACCAAGGCAAACTTATGGAACAGTTATTGGGGGCTTATGGTTCCCAAGTCCATCACTACTGTCATGGAGAGGAAATGTGGCAGCAGGCAGATGTGGTGACTGGAGAGCTCAGGGCTCTCATATCCTGAACCACACACAGGAAGGAGAAGAGAGAGAGAGAGAGAGAGAGAGAGAGAGAGAGAGAGAGAGAGAGAGAGAGATATCTAAGTGGCAAAAGTCTTTATGCTCTCAAAGCCCACCCCCCAGTAACATGCTTCCTCCAGCAAGGCCACGCCTCCCAAGCTTTCACAAATAGATCTACCAACTAGGGACCAAGCATTCAACTGTTCTCTCTCTATCATTCAAACCACCAAACGTGTGTGCACTCTGGTCCCATAAGCATGACATGTTCATAAGAGGTAAACCTGTAGAAGCAAACCACAGAGAAGTTGTTGACACGAGGTGCTGGACGGGCGGCTGACTGTGGTGATGGTTGTGAATTAGATGGGCACGTGGGTGCTAGGCCCTATTGAATTGTGAAGTTCACATGAAGAATCATGCATGTCAATTATATCCCAAGAAAGCGGGGAGAACAGTGCATCTCGCTGTGTATAACACACACATCACCTGCTTCTCCGTCTTTTGGCAAAGATGATGTGTAGGCTGCACCTCAGTGAAGTTAAATGAGGAGTCTAATATGTACATGGAGCTTAGCATCTATGTATAAAACATAGTGGGAGTGCTGGAGAGATGACTCAGCAGTTAAGAGCACGCACTCACTTTGTAAAGGACCTGAGCTCAAGTCCCAGAACACACATCACATGACTAACAACCACTGGAACCTCCAGGGGGATCTAACGCCCTCTTCTGGGCCTCTGCAAACGCCTGCACTCAAGTGCTTGAGTGCACTCACACGCTCACGCACACTCCCATCATAGTCGGGTGTACTGATACACACCTTTAACCCCAGGAAGTTGAGGAAGAGGAGGACAGATCTCTGTGAGTTGAAAGCTAACCTGGTCTATACAGCAAGCTCCAGACCATCCAGGGATACTTAGGAAGTATCTGAGAAACATAATCTTAAAAAGAAACCTACAAACGCAACGGAACTTTAAATACAACGGAGTCGTCATGTCCGTCTACATGCATATTCTCTACATGCATAAATAGATGAAAGGGCATACCTACACATTGATAGTAACTGCATATATCCACACAAATGTTAGGAACTTCATATATATATGGGCATATATGATAGATACTCATAGATTACTTCACAGGTAACTATCAGGGAGCTGTTTCCTCTGCACTGAATTGCTCTCTCCTGGAGGGAGGAAGGAGGTTCACAAACCCAAGAAGCTCACAGAACTCACAAAGGCCAGGAGGCCCAGAATATACAACATCCTTCCCTGAGGTTACAGATGCTATGAAGGATTCTAGAGAGAGGAGGCTCTTCTGTGGACTGCACCTCCCTCAGGGGGCTTCTGGGACTCAGCTTTCAGCACATGCTAGGGTGGGCTTTTCAGTGAAATATCTGCCTTTGAGTCACCCACATTTCTGTAAGTAAACCAAAGAAACTCATTGGTTCACCAAACAGGACGTGATGGGTGGAATAATTTCTGTTGTCTGTAATCTGTGCCCTCTCTTGGCTGAATTTGCTCTTGCTCACATCTCCCTAGGAAAAGCTACACAGCAGATATGCACACACATGTATATAGTAGGTACATTGTGCATACACACATTTTATATATATATATATATATATATATATATATATATATATATATACACATATAGACATATACACACATAGTGCAGATATATACACACATATAGGACAGACATCTAGATTTTGAAATACATACAAACATGTATAGTAAGTACTGTCATTCTCAGATGAAGCAACTGAGGCCCAGAGAGGCCCAGAGCCTTGCTAAGGGGAGGTAGAACTCATACCACACTTGCCTTCAGGGCAGAGGGTCTTCTGTGCTAGCAGTGGCCCAAGACTATTGGGTACAGAGTGAGGCTTCCATCCTCGGTTGCCATAAGGATCCTCGGGGCTCCAAGGAACACACATGTTGCTGCATTACAAGAACTCTTGATGGCGTCGTTCTAGCGGGCAGGCTTGATAGCAGAGGCTATGCGTTTATGTAGTCCTCCCCTTACCCCACCTGCTGTCTCTCACTGCTTCTGTCCTGGAGTGCAGCCATTGCAAGAACATGTCTGCTTCAGATGACATAAGAAGTGACCCTGGGTAACATGCCTGGATCAGCAGCTGCTCAGTCAGCGGAGTATGCTATAGCTGGAGTCAGCGATTTCCAGGCGTCGGTGCCAGAGGTGCGCCAACCCTCTAACCAGACCTAAGCAGCTCCTTCCCAACTCTAGGCCTCCGTGCAGCCAGGCTTCCTGCTCGCCAGCTTTGCTGGAGGAATACCAAAGTCTTCAGCACACTCAGAATCCCTGGGACAGAGAGGCTCTGCTCTCAACAGGCCGCCCAGTGTAGTAGCCTGGACAGTGGTTGGTTGCCACAGTGGAGCAGGGGTAGGGGAGTGGGAGATGGATCTATTGCGCGGCCCTTGTGCTGTGCCCCGCCTCTGCCTTGGGGTTCTTGTTTACAAAGTACGATTGGGCTCCATAATAGGAGAGCTCTGTGGCCTGCGATCCCAGAGTCAGCCAGGAGATAAGCATGGCGGGATGGGTGGGGGTATGTCTAGGGTGGGGCAGTCTGGAGGAATGCTTACCCCTAAGCGGTTTACTGAGCAACTCAGGTACGGGCTCTGATGGCTCAGACCCTCTGGGTGCCAGGGCAGAGTTTGGCTTTATAACCTCGATCCCTTCAGTTGCCTTCGGGAGCCATCTCTGAAGGTGGGGCAGAGGGAGAGCCAACTGTAGAAGCCACTCAGAGTGGCTTCTTTCATCCTGGGGAAGGCTAGGCCTGGCAGGCCCCTCTGCCCAGCCTGCCACGGAAGCTATTTATACAAAGTCCCTCTCCCTCAGGGTTCCCTCCTCTCCGCTCCCTCGCTCCCTCCCCAGGTTTCTGATTTTGGCAGCTGTTTCATCCTGTCCGGGTAGAGCATGTTGGGATGGCAGAGAATGAAGTGGAGATGAGGTCACATGACCCTTCATTAATGACAGGCCCACACAGCACGGGGCACAGAGGCCACGCTGAGATTTGTCCCGGCGTTTAATTCATCTTCCATGGGCTTTAGTTTAATGATACATTTATCTGCAGAAAAGAGGGGAGAGGCTTGAGGTAGAGAGTCGCAGGGACAGAAAGGTAAGGTGAGAGACAGGGGGAGGGGGAATGAGGAAGAGGTGCCCGAGGCTGGCTGGCTGGGAGGGGGCGCATGCGCAAGAGAGGCTTTCTGCGGCGCAGTCTCCAAACTGTGATCAAACAAAAGAGACTTAAAGAAGAGAGACCAAGAGACTGGGTAGTAGGGTGTGCTCACAGGAGAGGCTGAGGCACCCATATGTCTGACTTGAATCTTGGCTTTACCTTTCACTGAGCATCAGATAAACTACGGTTATAACTCCAAGATGCAAAGAATAAAATATAACCAAATCATTGAGATTTTCTAAATTGAGAATTAAAAGTTAAGGTCTGTGGTTGGGGGATGCGCTTGCCTAGCATGCTTGAAGTCTTGAGTGTGATCCCCACTGTGGTATTAAAATATAGGTGTGATGATGCGTGTCTATGGCACTAGATTTCAGGGTCAGGGGCTGGAGGCAGGAGGATCAGAAGTTCCAGGTTAGCCTCAGTTACGGAGCAAATTTATGGCCAGCCTGAGTCATGTGAGATATGGTCTCAATAAATAAAAAAAATAAATAAAATTTAAACATTAAGAGACGTTGTCTTGGCTAGTTTTATGTCAACTTGACAGAAGCTAGAGTCATCTAAAAGGAGGGACCCTCAACTGAGAAAACACCTCTGTGAGATCTTGATTAATGATTGATGAGGCCCCGCCCTCTGCATCAGCCCCAGCCCCCAGACTCTTGCCCTGTTTGAGTTCCTGTCCTGGCTTCCGTTAGTGACGGACTACAATGTGGATATATAGGCCAAATAAATATTTTCCTCCCCAATTTGAGTTTTGGTCATGGTGTTTCATCGCAGCAATAGAAACCCTAACTAAAACAGATGCAATCCTTGAATATAGTATCCCCTTCCTATTATTTCTCTCTCTGGTCAGACTTCCTGCTATCTTGGGGAGCAGGCGCTGGCATGGAGACAGGCCAACAGCTCAGACATCTGTAAACCTTGGCCAAGGGTAGACTGTGGACAAGCCCTTCCAGGAGCATCCGTCCGAGGAAGAGCTGGACGGCGACCTGTGTGAGAAGCTGGATGCTCTGAGAGCTCTCCCAAATCGTGCCTGACTGTAGCCCCAGCCTCTGGCGGGCTGGTTGCCATGGAAACTGGTGATTTTGCCCAGGACAAAGCAGGGAGACTCAGCAATGGACAGAAACTCCAAAACATATTATGTGGCTTTAAAAAGAACGTGGGAGGCTGTGGGGGGCAATAAAGGCTTCACTGCCACTTTTTTAGGGGAAAAATAATAACAAAGCCTCCACAAAGACCCAGGTGGAAAAGAAATTTGAGCGTATTCACAGTTTTCTTCTCCTGTTAATGGCTTTTTTTTGCCCCCATGGAGACAGACATGACAGGGAGCAGGCAGAGGGCTGAGCTGTCAGTCTACAGGCTTGGATCTTCCACATATGTCCTGTCAGCCCAGAGTATCCTGCCAGGATCCTGAGACCTACTGTCCCTGTCGTTCCTGCTTAGCATCAGCTCTGGAATGGCAGGCCTGGGGGAGCTAGGGAGAAGCACGCAGCAGGGTCCTTTTTTCTAGGAATCTTTGATCTTGGGTTGATGACAGCTTCTTAGACTAATTGCATTTGCTATTTTACAACTTTAAGATAAGGGTGTGCTAGTAAGATGGCTCAGCTGGCACAGGCATTTGATAACAGGTCTAGTGACCCGACTCCTGGGGCATAGTAGAAGCTAGTTCTAGGAGGTTGTCCTTTGACCATCACATAGGCACTATGGTGTGCATACATGTGTATGTGTGCATGCTGCATGCACACACACACACACACACATGAATAATGCAATAATGATTTTTAACATTTTAGGGTCATAAGGGATTTAGCTTCTAATCTAGAGAAAGCAAGGAGGTTTCAGGAATTCCATCAGTCTTTCAAACTTTGGACAGCAGCAGTGTCAGCTGTGACACCCAGGGGACAGAAGAGGTGAGCCGTCATGGGATCATTTGAGCAGCCGCTTGCCGGAACTCCTGCAGAGAACATGGGGAGGAAAGCCAGTGGAGGCCAGCAGTGTGTGGCCCTGGGCAGAGAGTGGAGCAAGCAGGCGGGCACCGAGGCAGCTGCGACCACAGGACAGAGCACAGGAAAGTGGGTGGTGAGCCACTCATGAGCTCTCATGGCAGGTTTGGAATCACCTGGGAGACTCCCCTGGTAAGACCCACCATGAGTTACCGGGGAAGACACCCACCATGAATTAAGTCTAACCATCCTGTGGACTGGGGTCTTAGCCTGGGTAAACAGAGGAGACAGAGCTGAGTACCAGCGCCCGTTTCTCTGCTTCCTGACTGTGGACACCTGTGGCCAGCAGCCTCATCTCCTGCTACCTCTACGTCCCCACCATGACAGACTGTGACCTGAAAACATGAACCAAAATAAGCCCTCCCTGCCTTCTCTTCTCTCTCTCCCTCTCTTACTCTTTTTTAAAATTTAATTTTAGTTTCTTAACTTTTTATTGATTCTTCGTGAATTTCACCAATCCTACCCATCTCCCCGTCCTTCCATATCTGCCCTTTGCCCTTGCAACCTGTTTCCCAAATGGAAAAGGGAAAAAACAAACAAACAAACAAACAAACAAAAAACCCAACCCTCCCCCTCCAGAAAAAAAAAAAAATCTTGCTGTCGAAGCTGATTTAGTCCCACACTACACCCTTTTGTCCAAACATCTTAACTTGAAAATGTTCATTACAATGAGCCATTGGTCTGGTTTGAGGCCTCTGGCTTCTGCCACACTATCAATACTGGATCTCCATGTGGATTTCCTCTCTGATATCCTGCTGTTGTCCTGGGTCATGGAGATCCTGTAGCTTTGGGTCTGCAGGACTGGCCCCTTCATGTGCTCCAGCAGTGCATAGATCGGTAGATGTTGGGGTGGGCCAGCTCAAAGCCCTGGATCTGGGCCCTGGTGACAGCTGAGTTGGTCACCCTTCCAGGCCTCCTGTGCCCACACCACCAGAACCAACTCTCCTACTCTCATGCCCTCGGGGACAGCTCTCCTGAGCCCATGACACCAGGACCAGCTCTACTGGCTCTCCCAAGTGCTACAGCTGGCAAGGAGCAAGGCCAGCTCATACTCTGCCCTTGGGGCCAGTACTCCCACTTTGTTGGGAGAGGGGTGGAGCTAGGTCTCCTGTGCTTGGCTGGCTTGCTGGCACCCACACAACCAGGACCAGCTCTATTGTCTATCCAGGCACAGTAGGGAGTGCTGTAGCCATTCCTTCCTTCCTCCCTCCCTCCCTC
>NC_034592.1:77859402-77889777 GCF_900095145.1 Mus pahari
TCCCTCCCTCCCTCTCTTTCTCCCTTCCTTCATCCCCTCCTCCTTTAAGTTGCTCTTGTCAGATACTGTGTCACATCACTGAGAAAAGTAACTAATACAGACAGAGAACAGACAGGAAGGTGACAGATGGTTAACAGACAGGTGCAGCTTTAAGTAGAACCATGATCTCAATATTTGAATGTTGGTATAATAATGTATGAGGTAGGGTTGACAGTGTAGCTCAGTGGTAGGAACTCTCCTCCTGGTTTGATTCTGAGCAAGGAGGATGGGGTGAAAACATGAGACTAGAATAAATACTTTGTAACCATCAAGGTCCAGGAGGCAGAGTGACTTCCTGAGCTCATAGAGGGCTGGGATCAGTGTTCTCACACCAGAGCAGGTAGATCTTAAAAGGCATGAGCGTCAGTGGCGCCTTAGTGCCGGAGTAAAACAGATTTACTCCACTACAGAAATGTTTTGAATCCGCTATACATAGCTTAAAAACCCAAAGTCAGAGGATCAAACTGATCTCCGGGACTTAACCGCAGACCTAAGCATTGGTGCTAAATGTACAATGCTCAACACCCAGTATGCCCACGGCCCAAGAGAAAAGTCAGCCCTCCGAATCAGACCATCAACTGATAGATGCTATAACCCTCACCAATGGTGATATTAAAACAGCCGTGTAATGGTTCACCAAAGCAGTGGGAAGCATAAACTAACAGAGAAAGAAGTGAAGAATGCAGAAAAGGCACAAAGGAAACTTTCAGGGTTGAAACACACTGTGAGTTGGAAACCACATGGTTAGGATTGAGAGCAAAGTAGAGACTTCTAAGATAAAGACCAGAGAGCTTGAAAATGAAGCAATACAAGCATCCAAGATAGAGTACAGGTTTCATCAAGATGGGAGGGGGAGCCGGGCGTGGTGGCGCACGCCTTTAATCCCAGCACTCAGGAGGCAGAGGTAGGTGGATTTCTGAGTTTGAGGCCAGCCTNGTCTACAAAGTGAGTTCCAGAACAGCCAAGGCTACACAGAGAAACCCTGTCTCGAAAAAAACAAACAAACAAAAAAAGATGGGGGGCGGGAATTAAAATCCAAACACATTATATCAAATATAAACTAGCTAAATACTACATTTAAACAGAAAGATGGTCTTTTGAGCTAAAAATAAACTAAGGTTCAATGACATGCTATCCTTAAGAACCCCATTTTGATAAAAGACTCACATCAACAGTACAAGTAAAATGGAGACATCCCAGCAGAAACCTGGAATGGATCCATGCACGTTAAGTGGACTTCAGAATAAAGATTATTATTGGCCAGTTTGCAAAGTGGATCCAACAGTTCTGTGCCTGTATGAAGTGAGTGGGCCTGGAGAGACAAGAAGCAGACACCAGTGGAACAATGAGATCTGCATGTGCAGCTGAAGAGTGCAGTGTTCATTCCCCAGGAACTGATAGACCATGTCAATAGCAAGCAATTAATAAGTATGTAAGTGGTAAGCACTTGACTTAGCTGACCTCGGGAACACTCTACATAACACCAGATGAGCACACACTTCTTTCAAGACTGCTGTGCACTCGGCTGCAAAACAAGTCTCATTACAATGAAGAGTATTTAGGTCCTGTGAAGTGTTCTTCTGGCCATAACAAAAGCAAATTTAAATCAGTGATCAATATCAGGAAGTCAGAAGAAAGTCCCTCAAGGACCGGGAAGCTGGCTCAGGCTGTAGAGTGCTTACTAGGTAAGTGTGAGGACTTGACTCACATAAAAAGTCAGGGGTGACAGTGTGTGTCAGTAATCCAGACGCTGGGGAGGTAGGGGTAGGTACCTGTGGCCAGCCACTGCGATGGAATCGGTATGTCCAAAAATGTTCTGTTGATGAGGCACTTGGCCATGCATCTTCCCTCTGTAAAGGAAGAATTCATGGATGTGATACCTTAGATACAGCATAAGCTGAACTCGCGCTGTCACCTTGGCTTTTTATGTATCTAGCATCTTCTATGAGGTGGGCATCCCCTGGTAACCACTGGACACAGGTGAGAAATACATGCAGAAGAACCAAGATCAACTATTGGGGTGACCCACAACCATCTCCAGGTGACAACCTTCAGTGGATGAGAGAGCAACTAAGCAATATTAAGGCCATTGAGCTTAAGGATTTGTTACAGGGCAATAGCTGACTAATAAACATGCTATTACACAGAAACTTAAGATACAAGCTCTACTCTGTAGCCTATAAAACCCTACCTGCCTGTCTACTTTGATCTCATGTGGGCCATTCTGCATTCTTTACACAGCATCTCAGTACCTGCTTCATTCTCAAATACACCATTGAACACAATTCCAAGAAGCCTCAAGACATGAGCACAAATTTTCTCTGACTAGAAATTACTTTTAATTTTCTGATTTCTTCAAAGTCAGCTCTTGTTTTAAAAGTCTATTACCACCTTCCAGAAAGCAAGAAAGTAGTCGATTTGGTGAAGCACTCACTATATTCTATTGAATTTACTACTTTCTAAAATTATTTTTTAATGGCATTGTCTGGTTTAACTCCCAGTGCCTAGAATTATCCAATCAATGTTAACTCAATTAAAAGGCTAAGACTGATGAACTTCAGGAACTGGGCTGGGTGTACAAGAGGAGCCCAGACTAGGAAACCAGAAAAGAGGCATCACTATAGGTCTTACAGACTTACAAGTGAATGATGAGAGTATAAGCTGGATAAGCCTATGTCAATAAAAGTAAATTTAAAGAAACAGATAATTCCCTAGGCAACACAACTCTACAAAGTAGATTCAAGACAGATAATCTGAGTAATATTTATGATTAAAACCAGAACACAAAAATTAAACTCTATTCACAAGAAGCTGTAGTAGATTCAGATGGCTTTACTGACAAATTCTTTCCATTTAAGGAAGTTTGTATCATTAATCTTATATTATCTCATTAATCACACACACACATATGTATCTCTCTCTCTCTCTCTCTCTCTCTCTCTCTCTCAGAGAGAGAGAGAGAGAGAGAGAGAGATCTAAGCACTTTTCAGAGGACATGAGTTTAGTTCCCAGGCCCCATGCCAGGTGTTTGTACTTTCTTCTTTTTTTTTTTTATTATTATTATTTTCTTTATTTACATTTCAAATGCTATCCCGAAAGATTCCCATACCCCTCCCCCCACCTCTTAAGTACTTGTAACTATAGCTACAGGGGATCTGACACTCTCTTCTGGCATCCACAGGCCCCCATCACACCCACGGCACACAAATATATAAATAAAGACAACACATTAAAAACAGATTATCATATTTGGGGTTTTTTTTTTTGCCTTTTTAAATTAATGTTCTAAACCATAATGTTTACATAACAAATCAATCTTGCATGACTAAAATAAATCCAAACTCAGAGAAGGGGCCATTCTGAGTGGCCCATACATTCCTTATTACCAATCTGGTCCTTGCTCCTGTCACTTGGTCACTCTATTCTGCCCACATGGTCTGACACTCTCCAAACACCCTAGCAAGAGCCTGGCTTTTTTCCACAGCATTTGCTGCTCTTCTGATAGATAGCCCTTCTCCCACATACCTGCATGCTGGCTCCTTCACTTCCATTCCTCTGAAGCTACTGCACCAAGATTCTCCAAACCACTCCTGACCATGTCTAGTGCCCTCCCCTGCTTCTGCTTGGCACAACCTAACACATGAGATGGTCTATTATTTGGATTGTTTCAAGTATCTGTACTCAGAGTCGAAGCTTTACAAGAAAGGGATTTGGCTGACTCTACACCACTCTCTCCCCAATGTCTAGTGTAGGCTTAGATTTTTTTAAAAATCTATTTTAATAAGGCTTCTAAGGCACTTTAACCTCCCATCAAGTCCATCACCCACCAGAGGTAGTGAAAAGGAAAGTCTTATAGGAAGAAGAAGGATGTAGACCTATTTAGAAATAGTTCTTTGGGGCAAATCCAATCTGAGTTGTCAGGATATCAGCAGTTCAGTTGACACACATCAGCACCAGTAGCTCCATCTACTCACACACACCATTCATAATTTAGCAGCTGCAGTTAGATCCAGAAGAAACAGCAAGGCTATGCCAATTGGATCAAGTCTTTGAGGAAGTGGCAAAAAGCCACCAGAATATCACAAAAGTTGTTTGGTGTGTTTCTCTTTACAAAGTCAGCAAAGAAGGTGAGGCAAACCAATGCCACAATGTTATTAGTGAAGACCAGAGTCAGCAAAGCCCAACAAAGACCAGCAAAGAGTGGCAAGGTGAACCAATGCCACAGCATTGTCCACTGTCTGTTGGGTTATTTTTATACCCTTTCCCAACATCATGTGTTCTCTCAAGTGTCTGCTCTAGGAAAACATCTCATGCCCTTTCCAGAAAAGCACCACGTATCTGTTCTCAGCAAAACACCCTCCCATATATCTGCCTCAGCAAGACATCCTCTCATAAGACAGTTTTCAGAAAAGCATCACATGACAGAACTGAGTCTCCAAAGGAACCAGACACTTCCACTTCAGTCTAGAATAGCACCTGTCACACAGCAGACACTCTTCATATGTGGTTGACTTTTGCCATCTGAGGCAATGGAGTCTATAAACTCACAGCAAATGGTGAATTAGAAATACCAAGCCATTGCTTCCAGTGAGAATTCAAGGTAACATTCGTTGAGTTCTGCTCAAAATATTCTGTGTATTGGTCATTGCATGATTTTGAATGCAGCTTTTAGAAAAAAAATTTAAAATTACACATGATCCCCAGATTTAAGTGTTTATGTGCTGTGTGTGTGTAGAGGCCTGTGGAAGTCAGAAGAGAGTATTGGGTCCCTGTGGAGCTGAAGTTACTGATGGCTGTGAATTCCCAGAATTCCTAATGTGTACTCTTAACCATGGAGCCAACTCTACAGCCCCCCGAAAGACATGTACTGTGTGTGCACATGCTACATACGTGTTTATATGCACACTGCTGATATACACACTTCTGACAAACACATCTTCTATTTCTAAACCTATATAAGGCCAGCAGCCGTTGCACATTCTCTCCACAGGGGACATCACACCCTTCTGGTATATAAAGACACCAGACACACTTCATCACTGCATTTGGGGATCATTTTCAACAGAAAAATCACCAAAGAAATGCACAAAGATTGTGGCACTAGGACCACAGAAGGTAATCATTTGGGATACTAGAATGGGACTGAAGACAGAGGTTCTAGGCCACAGCTGAGAACACTTCTGTGGTGTATGTGGATGCCCTGAGATTGACTGAGGCATTAGACGTGAGTTTCAGGGCAGTACAAGTCTGCAGGCACTGCATCTACTCACTGAAGCTCGATTGATGGGATCATATGCACTTTACCACGCACAAAGGGGCCTTAGACCAGCAGAGAAGAAGACCGAAGAGATGGACAGAGAGGCTGTTCTTCATTATCCCAGGAGCCAAGGTCATGATCATCATGCCTCAAAGTCCTGCGAAGACCTGGCTGAGCAGGGCAGACCTGGCTCCCCACGTTGCCAGGGAGATGACTTCCCCTCCCCCACCCATTGCCCCCTCTGACAAACACATTTGCAATCTGCTAACCACGGCTGGTTTGAGTGACTCTGGTTGTCAGGTCTGATTTTGTTCTCTGAAAGTCGATTCTGATTTTTAATTCCTCCTCCACTCATGCAGTGGAGCTGACAGCTCCCCGCAGCACTCACCGGAGCCAGGGGAAATCTCCGGAAAGCGAGGCCATCTTCAGGAGTGAAGGCCCTGATGTGAGCTTTCCTGACAGCTAGGACTAATTGTCTTGTCTCTGCTCACGACACTAACAGTATTTACATGGGAGCAGCTACGGTTTTACAGCTCCAAACCACCTGAAATCCTCACCCTCCAATAACGTGATGCTCAGTGGTTGCCAAGGAAACAGCAGGGGATGGGAGGGATGGGAGAATGGGGGTGGGATCTCAGCAGGACCCCTCTGCAGTGGGAGTTCTTTCTCTACTTGTTTGCATCAGCAACCAGGCAAAAGGGCAACAAGAATGGCAGTGGCTTTTTTTGTTTTTGTTTTTGTTTTTGTTTGTTTTTTTGAGACAAGTCTCACTGTATAGCTCGCTATAGCTAGTTTGGAAGTCTCTGTATAGATCAGGCTGGCCTCAAACTTCCAGATGGCTGCCTGTCTCTGCCTACTGAGTGCTGGCCAACTTGAGTTTTGAGAGCTCACTAGTTTAGCTAGAAAGGACCAGCAGCAGGACCAGCAGCCAGTCGGAGGATCTGTCTCCACCTTCCCAGCACTAGGATCACAGATCTGAGGGCCACTATACCAAGCTTTTTACATGAGTGTGGGGATTCTGATCTGACTTCTGATTTCTTGTCCTTTTCTTTTTGATGTCCAATACAGCCTATCAATTAATATTCATTTATTGAGCGTCTACTATGCTGGAAAGCTGGGGCTCCTGACTCTACTAATTGCATAAAGTTGAGATGAAACTAACACTCTTCATGTGTTGGTCCAACTCGATGAAGACAAGAGGCAGGTAGGAGAAATTTAGGGAGCAGGGGCGGCAGGGTAATGATATTTTCAGAGACCTAACCCAGCTCAGGTGCTCTGAGAAAGCTTCCAAGTGGAAGTGGAAGTAGGAAACAGGAAAAACTTGAGTAAAGGTTCCATGGCAGGAGGGGTTACTTCTCGATACCCCCATTACTGTATTATTGATCAGAAACTGAAAAGTGTGACTTTCTCAGGGTCCTAGATAAGGAGGACATTGGCTCCTGGGCCGCCCCGTCCTCTCTTGGTTTTGTTCTTTGGCTACTATCAGGCTCACTAGCTCCAAGCTCCTTGATTTTGCTCTTGATCACAGGTGACTTACCGGATGTCACTCAGAAGTAGTGACTCAGGGTGGGGCCCAGAAGAATGTTCCTGAAGGTCTAGGTAAGAGAAAGGCACTCAGTGCCAGGAAACTGGCTTCCTTGGCCACTTGCCGTTCCCAGGCTGGGGTGGGCAAGCCAACAGGACCAGCTGTGTGTGTGTCACTGCCTCCTCCTAAGATCGGGCCAAGACTTCTAGTCATAGTCACTGGTGGGGAGATGGGATGTATGTATGGGGTTTGCGGAGGGGCTCTGTGCAAACTTCTGGAGCCTTCCTTCAGTGGTGAAGTGGCATCCCCTGGTGGGAGGCCTTGCCAGAGGCCCTGACAGACTTGGGAATCCCTCGCTGAAGGGGCTTCCACCAAAAGCTAGCTGATGATTCACAGCAACAGCTTCATGCTCAACTCACAGGCAGTGCAACTAAAAAGTCTCCTCTCCCCAGCGGTCATCCTGATTTATATAAAGGTCTTGGGGGGCATTGGGCACATTCTTGAGCCTTGTAAATTGCCTTATCTTCCCCAATGCCCTCTTTCCTTGGAGGAAATACTTCCATTCAGAGGAAATGGCCCTGTGCTCTTTTGTTTCTTTTGCTCTGGAGAACTCAATGCACACCCACCCCCAATTCATGACTGGGAAGCTCTGGGCTTCCGGGTCTTCAGTCTGTCTCTGGCAGTCAGTCCTAGATGCCTAAATCCACATAGCCCCTCTCCTGCCTCCACCCAGTTCTGGCAAACACCTTGAGAGAGAAAGACCTCGGTGAAGGAGAGCCACGGGAGTCTTGGGTTCGAGTGCTGACGATCCTCTAACCCAGAGGTTTAACTTCAGCATGTGCATTTGCTCTTGGTTTCTGCAGGCCCTGTGGCCCCGCACCACAGCACTGCCTAGGAGGATGAAATGAAGCCCCAAACCCCACCCCCTTCCTGGATACACATACACACACACACACACACACACACACACACACACACACATACACACAAACGTGTGAGAACGCATGCATGCACATGAATGTGTGTGTGTGTGTGTGTATGTGTGTGTGTATGTGTGTGTGTATGTGTGTATGTATGTATGAGATCAGTCCCACAGCATTCTTGTGAAGTTTTGCTGATTTACCGAAGGAATAAACAAGAAACCTGGGAGCCATTACAGGAGATGCTGTCAAAAGCTGGCTCAAAGATGTCCATTTTATTGAGCTAGAAATGAAATGACAGGTCCGGCTGGGGATGCAGGGGCAGGGGAGGGAACCCTAACCCAGGGTCATCCATAGGGGTGCCATGCTAAATGTGAGCAACTGTGAAGCCCAGCAAGCCCTGGACACGGCGCTCTCTCTAAATGAGTCTTTAATAATTCAGTTACACAAATTGAGCGTAATTAAATTGTCCCTGTTGAAAATGCGCCGCTGTACATATGAATGATGAAATCAGGATCCAAAGGCACCGCAGAGGAGACGATAAGGTAATTTTCCACTTGTGCTAAGCAAGCTGGGATCTTCAAAATGCAATTGTGCAGAGCGCCCACCTGGGATTATTAAAGGGCCAGTTCTCTGTGTGCAGTGTCTCCCAGCTGCTGCCCTCTCTCTCCCTTTGGCTGCAGCCCATGGTCTCCTCTGGAGCAGAGAAGTGGGGGAAGGGTTCCGAGGCTCACCACTGGCAGCTTCCTGGTGCTCAAGGCATTGTGCTATCTTTGTAGGCCTTCCCTCCAGCTGTCCCCTGCCTGGGGCCAGTCCAGTGCTGAGACATGGTCAAGGGGCATCTTTGTCCCCTGCACGCCAAGGTCCCTTTACTCATCTGCTCAGCTGTGCCCCAGGCCTCAGCCATGACCACAGGAGTCACATTCGGCCTGTATCCCTGCTCTTGATAGGAGCACTGTCTCCCACCTACCGGGGCTGGTGCAGCCAGGCCCATGGGGGGAGGTCGATGTCCCCAGTGGAAGGAATAGACCCTCAAGGACTAAAAATCTCACTGGGTGCAGGCAGAGCAACCCTGGGACCCTGTCAGGGGAGTAGCTCCTGGCATTCTGTCCTCTGCTACCTCCTCTGAGCCTGACTTAGTTAATAAAGACCAAACTGAGGGGGTCCTCCCAGCCCTGACCCCTGACTAGGCTGCTCTCTGAGGCTCCATAGTGGAATGGCCCTTGGCCTAGAAGCCTTGGTCTCTCCCATCCCTATCTTGTACCCTTTCCCTCACCTTTTGTAGAACATGGAGTCTCAACCAAGTGGGCTGTGGCAGACTGTGGCAATGCCTGAGTGTGCAATGGCCCAAATGGTGGGCTAGAAAAAAAAAAAAAGTAAGTCCTTTTGATTCTGTTTGTTGGAGGCAGGGTTGCACATACACCTGGACTGGCCTAGAACTATGCAGCCAAAGATGGTATGGAAGTCCTGACCTTCCTCCCCGACTTCCTGAGTGCTGATGAGGTTCAGTTGGCAGTGTTTGCCTAGCAAAACATAAACCTGGGTTCCCTCCCAGTACCACACAAGCCAAGACCAGTGGCGGTGTGTGCCCTTCATCTGGGCACTCAGAAGGTAGGGGCGGGAAAACAAACACACACAAACAAAGGATTCAAATTTACTTTAAAAGTCTGGACCTGGTGTTGGTGAAGCATGCCTGTAATCCTGACTTTCCAGAAACAGAGGCAGAAGGATTGCCAGGAGTTCTGGACCAACCTGGACTACACACACAGCAAGACCATGTCTGAAAAACAAAGCTTGCAGAATTGTCAGAAACCCCAGCTTCTACTCAAGTTAACAACGCAACAGGAGAGAGGCTGAGTTTTGGTGACCGATACCCCTGCCTTGCAGTCGACTCCTTGTTTGCATTTCTTGTTGGTTCCCTGGGGCATCTAAGCACAGAATACTGTTGTGCTACTCAGTCCAGAATGTTTGTGTCACAGATAAGGTGGCCCAGAGAGGGTAAGAAACCTACCCAAGGTCACCCAGCAAGCTAATTCCCCAGTCAAGACTTGAGCGAAAATGACTGTTTTCATGTCAGTTCCTGCTTCTCCAAAGCCTCCGCAGACTGAAGCGGGTCCTGTTGGTGTTCTGAGTCTTACTTCTCAGCTGTTCAAGGCAGCCTCCTCCCTTAGTTCTCTGGCTCCTGTCCAACCCCATCAGAGGCCACTGTGGTAGAATCCGATCTCATTCTGTCATTCACTCCCCAGTGCTGAGCAGAAAGAACGTTCTGGGCCAGTTCCATGCAGCCTGAGCCTGCTTGTGCCACCTCCTTGGGTCACTTCATCTCTCTCCCTGCTGGCCCTCTGGCTCTTGCCCAAACACAGCTCACTGCTCTTCTGTTCAGCTTGCAAGGTCACCCCCTTGCCTCTTCCAGGCAGCCTTCCTTGAGCTCTGGCTTCTGCCCCGGGTCCCAGACAAGGTTAAGCATGTCTGTTCTTCCTTAGCCTCTCTGTAGATGAACTCACGCCAGCAATGGACCTTCAGGTAGCCGGGGTTAGAAACCAAGGCAATCCTGTCACTGGGCCTTTAAGTGGTTACGCTAGAATGCAGCTTGGGTCAGGAGCTCCCAGGGCCACCCATACCACGTATGGAGGCCATCCAGGTTTCTAGATCTTGGTCACTCAGGTCTTCAACCCAGGCCTTCCCTCTTGGGAGTCCCCTCTGTAGGTTCACAGAGTCCCCCATTCCTCTGACTCAGAACTCAATTCTCGCATGCAGAGGCAGTGGCAACCTGCCCCTACACACAGACACACAGACACACAGACACACAGACACATGCAGACTTGCAGGCACACACCCAAATCCTTCTTAGGGGGACGTTTCCCTGAGCCCCTAGGCTGAATGACAAGCCCACTCTAGACTTTCCAGGGTGAGGGAAGTTGCCTTTACTCTGTCCTTCCTGGCCCGGGGCTTTGATCAGCTTCTCTTGGTCTCTGAGCTCCTGATTCCTGCTGACCTCTCTCTCTGGGTATTACCAGGCTGCAGGAGGAAGAGAGAAACAAGGATCAAGTGTGTGTGTGTGTGTGTGTGCGGGCGCGTGCGTGTGCGTGTGTGCGTGCGTGCGTGTGTGTGTGTGTGTGTGTGTGTGTGTGTGTTAGGGTGTTAGGTGTGTGGGCTGTGTGTGGGGTGGGTACTGACTCTAAGCACTCCCTTCTATCCCATTGGCTATGCCTTTGACCTCAACTAAGCCACCTGCCCCTGGCCCACCCTGACTCTAGCATACCAGGCCTAGGCATGTCTTGCCCTGCCCCAGGGCCCTTGCACTGGCTCTTCCCTCTACCAGACCACCTCCCTCACTCATTCAGATCACAGATCACACATCATTCACACGAGTGGCATACCACTTGCATGGCTGTGAGGCCTGGGGCTCACTTGCCTTGTCTTCTCTGTGTCCCAGCTTGTGGAGCATAAAGACCTCGCTGCCTGGTTTGCAGTGGCCTAGCTCCTGACATCTGGTAGATGCCCAGTAACTCTCTGAGGAAATGCAGGCCTGAGGAGGAAGAGAGGGTGAAGGGAGAGAAGAGAAGGGCACAGGAAGGAGGGAAGGAAAAGCCTGCCCAGGGCTGTGTGACTTCATCACGGCCAGGCAACACTTCAAAACAGACAGGGCATCTTTGCCAGCCTAGGGTGTGTGGAGGGGAAATGCATCTTTGGACTGTCTAGATGAGAACCTTGTTTCCGGCCATGAGGGTTCAGTGACTTGGTGGGGACAGGCACTCTCATGGTGTCAGGTGCCACAGGAGAGGACAATGATGGGATAGGTATCTGACCAGAGGCCACATGGAGGACCAGAAAGAAGAGAAGGATACTAGAGATCAGGAACTGCAGCCTTCCGGAGGATGAACAGACCACCAGGATTGAGCCCCTGGCTGCCCACAGCCACCAGGTCCACATAGGAAGAGCTTCCAGCTACCAGAATAAAATGTGTCTCTGTCCTGAATCATAAACTGGCCTGGGTAAAAGATCACAAATCCTGTGATAATTCACAGGGGAAAGTGTGTGGAGAATTCAATATATGGTTAGGCAGCCTCTCCCCAGCAAAGCCATTTTCCTGTCTTGGAGCAGAATGGCTCACCTGCAGGTCCTCCAGTTGGCTCTGGGGGAGTAGAGGGTGGACCTGCTAAGCGTCTAGATTTTAAACTCTTTGGATGCTGGAGCTGGGGACAGAAGAGGGAATGATGCTTGTGCTCTTGCCTGTTCCACTGGGCAGCTCTCCCATCGGGCCCTTGCTGTTCACTACAGAGACAGGAAGCACTGGTGGCATTCCAGTACGCCTGGGGACAGCCATGGCTTTACTGGTCTGAGGCTGCTACAGTCACCATGGTGCCACCCCAGCAGCACTTGGAGCAGGTGGGCTGTGAGTGGGACAGTGATTGTCACAGGCTGTGAGAAGTCACCCAAAGCCAGTAGTCAGCTGTGTCAAGGCTAAAGCCATATGCTTTGTCCTCAGTGCTACCAGAAAGCAAGCAGACACGTAGTCTGAAAGCTAATTCCTACCTGCCCCAGGGCATTGGCTGGAACTGTCAGAATCAGGCATTTTGCCCCTCTCCCCTCCCTCCCACCCCCCATCCCCCACATGCTGGTTGGGCCACATACCTGGTTTCATCACAGAAAAAGAGCCTACCTAAGGATTCAACCAAAGTCAGAGAGCCTGGGGTGGGGACCGGACTTCAGATGATAGCACTTGAGCACGTGGATGTGGTGAACACTGACAGGGTTAGTTAGATAAATCAAAACTGCAAGTTTCTGTTGCTCGTAGCTGTCACAGTGTGGACTATCAGAGCTGCCCTCACCTGGAAGCCATAGTCTGAGGTTCTCTGAATGATGCAGATGTCTGAAGGGCCTGTCATGGCTCCTCCGTGGCATCTCAGGCTCGATGCTTTTATAAAATACCCCAGGGGGTCAGCAAAGAAGGGTTTGCTTTCGTCATCGTTTGAGGGCGGGTCTGTCATGACAGGGAAATGTAGAGAGAGTGGTTGTTGCTATGGGGACCAGAACCCAAGGCACTGCTCATACTGCATCCATCCACAGCCAGGAAGCAGAGATGAAGATGGTGCTAAGCTGGTTTCCTGCCTTGACCCTTTTTATTCAGTCTGGGATCCTGGCCTGGGGGACTGGTCCCACCCCTATCCTGGGTGGGTCTTCCCTCCTTAGCTAGCCCTCTCTGGAAACACCCACCCAAACAGTCCAGTAGTCTGTCTCCGATGTGATTCTAACTCAAGTTGCTGATAAAGTTTAGCTATCAAAATTAAGACAGGAGTGATGTTCAACCTCCCAGGCCCACACCCACCCCGCCCTACACCCCTGCTTCCATGTTGAGAGTGGGTTGGGCCTAAAGACAGGTGTCAGTAAAGAACTTGGTACTGATGCCTGACACAGGACAAACACACCCAGGATGTGGGGTGTCATTCACCACAGAGAAAACACGGTGAAAATTAAGGGCTTGGGCGACCTTTCTGAGTTGGGCTTTTATGTTAAGTGGTATTTTATGTGAGTTCCTGAGCAACTCAGTTTAATTGATTTAGAAGCCCTTCCAGGAACTGGCCACTGCCCAGAATCTAGGCATGCCATTTTGAGGTGATTGACAGAGATATCTGTGGTCATTTGTTTTTCAAAGGGCAAACATTACAATTTAGAAAAGCAGTTGACAAAATTGTTAGACTAAGTGATCCACCCCTGCCCTGACCTCAGGAGGTCCAGGGGACTAATTTTCTTTTCTTTTTTTTTCTTTTTAATTTCACACCATGCACCCCAGTCCCACTCACTCATCTCCCATCCCTTCATACTTGCCCTCTGCTCTGGCAAACTCTCCACCAAAATAAAATAGAAAACAAAAACATCTTGCCACAGAAGCTGTAGTGTGCCATAATGTCCCCCAGTACACCCCTCTGTCCACACATCTTTTCTTGCAAATGTTCATTGCAATGAGTCATTGGTCTGGTATGAGTCCTAGGGCTTCTGCTACACTATCAATACCTGATCCTCACAGGGGCTCCTCTCAGATATCCTGTTATTTCCCTGTGTCACGGAGATCCTGCAGCTTTGGAGCTGCAAGAATGGCCCTTTCATGTGCTCCATCAGTTTATAGATGAAACAGATGTTGGACCAGGCCAACTGAATCCAGGCCTGAGTGGCAGCTGAGCTGGTTATCCCTCCAGCTCTCCCATACCCACACCACCAGATGAGCTCTCCAGCATTGCCCCCGATCCCTGCTAGCTCACCCAGTGCTACAACCAGAAAGGGTCAGGGCCAGCTCTCCCACTGACCTCTGGGCCAGCTTCTCCCAGTGCCACAGCAGGCAAGGGGTGGGGCCAGCCCTGCACAGCCCTTGGACATCAACATGGTCCCAGGCAGAAGCCCCAAACTAGGGACGTCCACATTACCTTTGGTGGTATATGAGCTACAGACATGGACACAGACCCCTACTGCTGCATAGCCACAGACCCAGAGCTGGCCTCAGCTGCAGCATGGACTGGGACTTCACCGTGGTCTCAGGTGGCAGGGCAGGCTCCTCACATGAGGCTGTTCCTCTCCACCCTCGCATTTCCAGTTCCATCTCTCTTCATAATACTCAAGGCATTCTCCACCACACACTTGCATATCTCAGTGGCTCCCTCTTCGAGTGGGTCATGTGGTGGGAAGGCCTCTGGGCATCTCACCTGCCTACAGCAGGGGGTATCAGTGGTCATTTTGAAGAGACAGAGAACACAGCTCTTTAGAGATGAACATCCTTGCGTTGTTTCTCTGGGAGAAACAGATGATATTGAGGTTGTTTTGACTAACAAGTGCAGGTTGTAAGTCCAGGGGAGGTGACAAACTAGTTCATTGCTGGAGGAGATCTTCGCAAAGCTGCCTTTACACAGCCACCCCCTTCCTGGCATCTGCTCTCTCTCTCTCTCTCTCTCTCTCTCTCTCTCTCTCTCTCTCTCTCTCTCTCTCTCTCTCTCTCTCCAAACATTGGAACTCCATCGATCTCCTTCCCAAAGCCAGATCACACCCAAAGCTCCCAGGAAAATAGGCTGCTTCTACCCGATGCCAAGTGGTTTTCAAAGGTATCTAAACAGGGGATAGGAAGATGATTCAGCTGGCAAAGTGCTTGCTGCGCAAACATGACCTGAATTTGGATCCTCAGCACACATGCCAAAGTCACACTTGGCAGTATGTACCTGTGACCTCACGGCTGGAGGAGCAGAGACGGGTGTAGCCTAGGGCTCACCCACCAGTCAACCTAGCAGAAATAGCAAGCTCCAGGTTCAGCGAGAGACCCTGTCTCAGACAATAACGTAGAGTAAGACACCCAGCCTTGACCTCTGCCCTTTTACACACGTAGGCATGGGCCTCCACAGCTGTACACACACATGTACATCATATACATTCCGATAAGCAAACAAGCAGTATGAGAGCAATAGAAGAATGCATTTGACTTTGAACCCTGGCCACACAGGTGCACACAGACATGAAGAAGAGACAGATTCCTCCTGCATTCAGTGCCTGGGATCTGGGCTCGTTTGTTACAAGGCTATCCTTTACCTAACTGTTACACTCTCATTCAGCAACCCAGGCTGCAGCCTCTCTCACTGAGACTCAGGCTTTTGGGTTCCCACCCCCACCACCTCCTTCTACTACTTTGTTGCTCAAGGTAGTATGTAGTGAGTGTTTTGGTTTGAGTTATTTGTTGTTCTTGTTTTTTAACATAGAAATGTTATGTGAATGTGCTTTTGTTTTAACCCTGGGTGTGGGATAAGGGGCTGCTTCAGATTGCCCACAGCAACAGACTATGATTTGCCTCATGCTCTATCTAGCAGGGGCATGATTTCGCTCATCTGAAGATAGTTTTTTGCAAGTGTGTGACGTTTGGGATTCTGGGGTCTCCTCAGAAGCTATGAGAGAGCCTGAAAGAGGGGTGGAGGTTGCTGCCCTTCTGCTGCTGGTTGCTGGCTGCTGGCTGCTGGCTGCTGGCTGCTGGCTGCTGGCTGCTGGCTGCTGGCTGCTGGCTGCTGGCTGCTGGCTGCTGGCTGCTGGCTGCTGCCCTTCTGCTGCTGGCTGCTGGCTGCTGGCTGCTGGTTGCTGGTTGGAGATATCCCGATGACGAAGATCAAATTTGCGCCAAGAAACCTGATACCCTTAATTAGCAGGTAATCGTCTAACATTATCGATGCCTCTTTCCCCTCTTCTTCCTTCTCTCCTACCTAATGGTGGGAGGGGGGTTTGAAGGGGTAAGGTTGGAGAAGGGTGGTGGAAATAGGGACCTATAAAGCAGCCACAGTCTGGTTACAGTGGTGATCAATGCTTCTCTTGGTCCTGCAGGCTTCCTTGGGAAATAAGGAGCAGAAGGAAGCCCAGACATGGTGGTACAGACCTGCAACTTTAGAAGTTGGGAGGCTGAGGCAGGAACATGGAATGCTCAACCCCTGGTTGGGCTACATAACTTGAGGCTAACCTGGGCTACATAGCTAGACCCTCGCTAACAGTAAGAAAGGTGTACTAAATGCTGCAGGCTTTAGTCTAGTGCAGCCTGCACTTTTACCTGCTGTGTGACTTGGGTGAAACACTTCCCCGCTCTGGTTGCTTCATCTATAAAATAGACAAGGTCTGTCTTTAATGCTAACAAGAGCAGTTTTCAGGACCCCAGATGGCAAGGCTCAAGAAGCCAGTTTCTTCTGGCAAGCTGACTAGAGTGCAGCACTGGGGCAGCCCTGAAGTCTGGCTGGGCACCTCATCAAAGGCAGCCTATAGCAGAGGGGCCTGGAGGGTGCAGGCATGTGCATCCTGGGGTCCTCAGAGGAACTGGCAGTAGACCTGAGTCCTGGGATGCTTGTGTTTGCTGCTTAGGGTCACCCTATCTTGCCCAGTCTCAACAGCAGCGCCCTTCAGGAATCTTACTGGCACTAGATATCTGTTATCCCTCCCATGGTTCCACATCTTGTTGACAAGCTGGGTGAAGCTGCCAGGAAACGCCCCTACCCACACCCCACTCAGTGATAGACATATACCATTATCCAGTGTGTTAGTTTTCTGTTCAACCAGGAGCCAAAGCCATCCAGGAACTTTACCAAAGGACCTCCCAGTTCTGGGCACTCCTGCCTCTGGAAATGGCTGCATACACATGAAAGGATCACCCATGAACATGACAGTAACTGTTGGTATTCTGTCGGGACTCCACCCTCACAGTTACCTGGCAATAGCCAGGTAGGCCTGGCCCAATATAAAAGGGGCTGCTTGCCCCCTCCTCCCTCACTTATGCTTGCCTCTCTTTCTTGCCTCTTGCCCTCTTGCCCCCCTTCTCTCCCCATTCTCTTCCCCCCCACACATGGTCATGGCCAGCCTCTACTTCTCTACTCTCTCCTTCTCTCTGCCTTTCTCTGACTCTACTACCTTCTTAACTCCCCTCCCCATGCCCTAAATCAACTCTATTCTATTCTATACTATACTGTCGTGTGGTTGGTCCCAGGGGGAAGGGATGCTTTGGCATGGGCCCACCGAGACACCCCCTCCCCTCATGCCTCACCACACCCCCATAGATATTTCTTTATCTTTTTTCGTTTTGTTTTGTTTTTTTGTTTTTTGTTTTTTCCAGATAGGGTTTCTCTGTGTAGCCCTGGCTGTCCTGGAACTCACTCTGTAGACCAGGCTGGCCTCAAACTCAGAAATCTGCCTGCCTCTGCCTCCCAAGTGCTGGGATTAAAGGCGTGTGCCACCACACCCAGCTTCTTTATCTTTTTATAGTCACAACAGTAACAGTGGGTTCTACTTGGGTGCCCATATTTCTAGCTACTATGGAAGGGCCAGCCCAGATTGAGACAGACAGCAGGGTCATTCAGTTACAGCCAACACCAAATTCTTGTGTTCTGGGCCTAACTGTGGAACCCTGGCCTCCTCAGCTCGAGCTATCTGACCTCCATGGCAGACACTTTCTGAATGAGGAAAACCCACAATCCATCTGCAGTTAATCCGATCCAAGTCTCCTTCAGGCTAGTCCCCCTTTATAGGGAGCATCACTGGAAGGCACTTTAATTCTTTCTCCCAGTGTGTGGTCAGTCATAAGTGTCCATATTCTGGTAGATTCTATTAGCGTCTAGAATATTAAATTCACCTGTGAGTCCTGTATTGTGCTGCCTGGAAGTGTCAGGGGTGCCTCTGAGTATGGTGACAGTGGACGAGGACACAATAGCCACCTAATTAGTCCTTTCCTCTTTACAGAAAGCTACCTTCCCCCTGAGGGTAAATATTGTTTACAGGGGTCTAACTTAGAGTCGGTGACAGTTATTTCAGGATTCAGAGTCTCTGAGGACCCAGCTAGCCAGAGAGTATGCGACAGACTCCAATTCTCAGACAGAAGGGAGTCCTTCGTGGCTCCTAGCCTTGTGAGGTATGGCGCAAAGGGCCCTCCACCTCCGTCTGGGCGGACTGAGTCTGGCATGAGAAGGATTCCTGAGCTAGCTCAGCAGACCAAGTTCTGGGATACAGCTATTCCCTCCTCTTTTTGTACAAGAGGCCTCAGATCATAAACACATTGATTTCCTATCAGGCAGACAAGCTGGGCCATGGCAGGAACAAGCTGCTAGGCAGGGAGGGGAGGCCTGGCTTGGCCCTGGGGTTTGCTGACTCATGGTAGAGGATGCTAATGCCAGCCCTGGCAAGCTTTGAAGCCCACGGGCAGAAGCCAGGGCCTCTGTGCCTGTCCAGCAGCCCTGGTGGGCACTTGAAACTGCTTTTGCTTTACAAGGAGCAACCAGCACAAGGAAAGCATGGCCCTGCCTTAACTGAGAACCTAGCCGGCTTTGGGCATCTTGATATCAGTGTTTAGTATCCTGTTCCTCCATCCCAAAAGAGCCTCCAGTTGCTGTCTTAGACCCACCATCACCTTGGGTTCAGGGACATCAGGACTGGCTGATTAACTGCTGGAAACAACAGGATCTTCTGGACAGAGCCCCTCAGGTGAAGGCCATTATCCAACTTGGCCAGGATGGCCCTACTGTGAGAGTCACCACACTCAGGGACTCCTCAAGCAATGGTGGTGATAACTTCTTGGTACCATGTACAAAATAGGGGCTGAGACAGTGACCCAGCAGCTCACACCCTGACCAGACAGCCTAAATAGCTAGACCTCTCTCTGACCCAAATTAGGCCTGAGGCTCATATCCTTAATCTTGTGTCCTTGTGTCAATACCTGAGGATGGATGGAGGAGTCCCTGGACCCTATTATCTGCTTCCAGATTTCAGTGTGGCTTCACTGAAGAAACCCCTCTGAATTCACTATTACCAGCTTTAATTAGCTTGCTAGGGATGGGGGGGGGGGTGCCCAGCCTAGTCTTTGGCGTTCCATGAACTAGGCTTCTGCCCTGAAAACTCCAATAGCACCCTGGGATTCCAGGTCACCCTTGTATGTAACATTGACATCCTAGACTCTTGCTTCATTGCACTTAACTAGCTTACACCAAGTCCTACATTGAGGTCTGTGAAACATCTTCTTGTGGCCAGTTCTTCCCCTGAGCTGCCCACCTAAGGCTCAAGCTTTATGCTAGGTGACAGGGCTGCTGGGAACACTACAGGGTAAGCGGTTTACCTAGGGTTACTAACCTTGTCTGTGCAGGACTTGAACTTGGATCTGATGCCAGTGTAAAACCTTCTGGAATTGAGATTACCCCTTAAGTTCAGATTTGTGGGCAATGCCAACCTTGAGTCCAGCTAAATGCCCATGCTGGGCTGTCAGAGCTGGGCTGTAGAGTAACCTGCTTCTGGGAAGGTGTTTGCCATGCCTGATGCTGAGTGGTCCTTTCCAGTGCCTATCTGTATTGGCAAAGCCCTGAGCACTCCTACTCCAAGATGGGCGGGTGCTACCTCCTTCTGTTAGACAGATGGGCAAGCCAGAGGCAAAGCTGGCCCAGGGCTCTCTACAGAAATCCCTCCCATGCCAGGGTCAGCATCCTCTACTTTAGCAGACAGGGAGACACTTAGTGCTCCTGTCAGATGAACGCAATCCTTGCTTTTCCATTTGTTTGGTTAGTTGGTTTTTTTTCATTTCTTTCGAGTCTTCAGAAGTGGTTTGGACCTTTGACCACCATGGTGGGAAAAGCCCACTGAGTCCAACCAAAGGAAGAACTGTGTGTGGGGGGGGTGATGGTGGCTTCAGGGGGTGAGTAGCTTGCCTGCTATCAGGGTGTATAAAGGGGGAACATGGCCAAGCAGATCCTGTGCCCAGTGCTTGGGGTGACCTGACAGATCCACGCAGGGCTAACAATGCTGGAGACACCTAGAGCAAACAGGTGCTTTGGGCTAGTATAGTGGGGGCGCTGCCTGCTCAGAGGTGTGCCTATGGAAGGAGGGCAGGACCTGGGGTCCAGTAAGCTCCAGATGGTTTCTGAAGAAAGAGGAAGAAGGAGATGGAGGAGAAGAGGTGGGGAGTGAGAAAGAGTGGAGGGAAGTAAAGGGAAAGAGAGGACAGAGAGAGAGAGACAGAGACAGAGAGACAGAGAGAGAGAGACAGAGAGAGACAGACACACACACACACAGAGATATAGAGACACACACGCAGAGACAGAGAAAGAGAGACAGAGACAGAGATATAGAGACACACACACACAGAGACAGAGAGAGAGACAGAGAGACAGAGAAACAGAGAGACAGACAGAAAGATAGAGAGAGTTCCAGGGACTTCACTTAGGAGTTTGGGGCTGGCCCAGTTCACTCATGCAGACACAGACAGATCATGTGAAGATCTGTGTGAAGCAGACATCTGTGTGAAGACAGACATGGTTCCCAATCCCCCTCCCAAAGGGCAGACTAGTAGGGGGGCATGCCCCTGGCTGCTGTGTCTCCCCACTGTTCCTCCCACCTCTCTGTTCGCTCTCTGTCTCTCCTCTGACCCTCTCTTGCCATTTTCCTTTCCCCCTCCTCTCCCTCTAGTCTTGCAGACTTTTTGCTCACCCCCTCCTCTTTTGTTTTCTGTGTGTCTGGTTCCAGGCTCCCTCCCTCATCTCCTCCCTGCAGCAGGTGGCTTTCTGACCTCCTCTCTGGGCACTGGCTTGCTTCCTATCCTTCCTCTCAGACCATCTTTGCCCCTTGCCATCTCTGTCACTCTGTCCTGTCTCCTTTCCATCCTGTCAGGACCCACATCCCTGTGTCCCCAGTCTCCAGCTCCTACACTGAAAAAGAGCTCCCCGAGGCCAGCCAGCAGGTTGCAAAAACACCCAGGGCCTCATAACCTGAAGGGCAGGATTGATGAAAAAATAAATTCCTGATTAGTGTTTTAATTTTGAGGATCTTTGGAGGGGACCGAGCAGCAAGGGAGGCTGCTGGAGAAAACCTGCATTATTAAAGCTACAAATCCTCCCTTCCAAGAGGCCAGAGGGGAACAAACAGGGCTTCCTTGGGAATGAGGATGTTGAGGCACAGAAGGGGCAGGCAGGAGAATGGATAGCCCCCCCCCCAACAGAGGCTTCTGGGAGGGGCAGGCTTCCTTGGTCCTCTTTTCTTGCTTTTGGCTTCTATTAGTCATTGGGAACATTGTCTTCTGGGACGGAGAGATAGAAGACGCCAGGTTGGTCTCACTCTCGCCACACTGGCAGATGCCCAGGAGATCGTGAGGGTTTACCAGCTGTGGGCAACGGGTGAAATGGACGAGCCCAGGTGACAAACTGGCAGGACTGGGTTCCGTCTTGTTTCTTCTCTGTGCCCCAACTTCCCCGTGTGCTGGGTGGCGAGAAGCATCTTCTGCTCCAGGGATATGTGGGGATGACATGAGCTAGCGCGCGTGTCAAATACGGCTGTATGCTTGCCCATCGCACATGTAATTCCCTCCTCCAGACTTCCCAGGGTGGGCAGAGGCAAGGCCGTTTGGCTGTGCCTAGGTTTTCACATGGGCACTTGTGCAGCATCTGAGCTGAGATCCTCAGACTTACACAGCAAGTGTCCTTATCCACTGGCCGGCAGTCTCCCATTTTGAGGAGTCTCCACCTTGACCCCACCCCCGTATTAGCTTTGTTCTTTACCGATGGCCATCCCTTCTGTTGGAAGGCATTTTTGGGAAAGGCAGCCAGGTGCCAGGCTGGAAAATGTGGATCCAGCTCAGGAACAGGTCTGGAAGTCCTTTGGGATGAAGGCTAGTGAACAGTGTCACCAGGCAGAGGTCATTGCATACAGAGTCCTGGATAATACTGGCCTCCCATGCACTTACTTGATTCCTGCATAAATCCTGAGAAACCCTGTCCTGAGATCTATTTTTAGAAAGAGCTGGAGTCAGCCCCAGTGCATTCCTCTTAGTTAATCTTATTTTGGGGGGGGGGGGGTCGAGACAGGGTTTCTCTGTGTAGCCCTGGCTGTTCTGGAATTCACTCTATAGACCAGGCTGGCCTCAAACTCAGAAATCCACCTGCCTCTGCCTTCCAAGTGCTGGGATTAAAGGCGTGCACCACCACACCTGGCTTTCCTCTTAGTTAATCTTAATTGTTAAAAATTATGTTTAAGCCCAGCCCTTTCTCCAATAGCTCCAGGGCAGGGGTCCAGGGAAGGGATCGTACATCCTGGAATGGGTTAAGGGGTATGGTTGATTCAGCCTGACTTTCCTGCTTCCCTTGAGAACTTGTCTAGAGCCTGGCTTCATCCTGGGTGTCAGGAGACACCTGGCTCCAGTAGTCTCTCGCTAGTGTAGAGAGCTACGTGGACAGGATGGACGAGAAGCCCATTGCTTATGTTCTAAGGTCCATGTTTGCCTTGGGCCACCTGACCTTGGCAAATGACCATGGGAGATGACTCTCCCTTTCTGTGTCTCCATTTCCTGCTCTGCAAAGTAGAGATAAAATATACCCTCTCCTCAACTGCTCTAAGTTCAAGGTCAGCCTGGACTGCCTAATGAGATCCTGGCTCAAAGAAGCAACATACAGTCAGTAAAACATTTCTCTTGGGGAACCATCCAGGATGGCCTCCACATCCAGGGGGTACCTCACCACACCTGCTGCAATGGCTGTTGGCTGTCTGTCTCTCCTGTTGTTCAGGGTCTTCTAGATATGATTGTGGCCACCACTTGGTGCCTCTCTGGCCTCAGTCTGGCCATCAGTAACCCTTGCCTCAACCCCTCACACCACCAAAGCCACCAATCACTCAGCAGTGCCCACACCCTGTGAACTATGCCCAGCAGCTCCGACAGTCCTCCTGCTTCGCCCTCAAGTCAGCACAGTCACCCCGCTTGTATTAGAGGAAACTGAGGCTCAGTTCCTGTTCTGAGGATTCCTTCTCTGGGGAGCGGATGAAAACACTATCCACCCCTCCTCCTGAGGTCCCAATGACAAATCATAGCTCACCCTGGGGAACCGGTGAGTCTACTGGGCTTAGAGAGCATGGATGAAGGCTTCTGACAAGAGCAGGAGGACCCCCCATGTCAGCCACACTGGAAAGTCTTCATTCGCCTTGTATGGATGATGGCTTCCCCCAGTCACATTGGAATCCCCTCTCTTTATTCTTCCCCAGCCATCATTTGAGTTCATTCTGAAGTCCCCTGCTGTGATGGATTGTATGTGCTTTTCCCAGGAAGTGACACTATTAGAAGGTGTGGACCTGTTGGAGTAGGTGTGTCACTGTGGGTGTGAGCTTTAAGACCCTCATCCTAGCTGCCTCCAGATAAAGATGTAGAACGCTCAGCATCTCCTGTACCATGCCTGCCTAGATGCTGCCATGTTCCCACTTTGATGATAATGGACTGAACCTGTGAACCTGTAAGCCAGCCCCAATTAAATGTCGTCTTTATAAAAATTGCCTTGGTCAGGCTATCTGCACACAGCAGTAAAACCCTAAGACACCTGCCATGAGTAGGTAAGAGAAAATTGCATCCTAATGCCTGGATATTCAGATGAGGGTCCAGTGACCTTCCCTGCCCCTCATGCTGGGAAGAAATACCAAGTTCACAGCTCCATTGGGCTCAGAAGTAGGCATGCCTGATTTCATTAAGAAGGCCACAGTTTGGCTGTGAGGAGAGCCCCTCACAGCAGTTCCCATGAGTGAATTGTCTGAGGTCATTCACTGCATGGAAAGTGTGCAGGGACTTAAACCTGTGTGTACTGTGAGGGAGGTTCAAGTAGGTGACCAGGGACAGAAGCAGAGCAGGGAAGAGACAGAAGAAATGGTAGGGGGAAGGGTGGAGCCTGGAGTGGAAGCCCAGATGCCAGAAAATCCAACCTGCCTTCTGTTGATGTCTGTGGCAGAAAGACCCTAGCCATTTTGGTAAGAGGTCCCGAGCCTACAAATTAATTATCTAGTTCAGGCTCTAGATGTGTCCGTGAGAAGGAAAACCTGCAGTTTCTGGACAGTAGCTCTCTGTGTGTCTTCTGGGAGGTAGCTTAACCTCTCTGTGCCTTAGTTTCCTCACCTATAATACAGAAGAACCTTGCAGGGCCAGACTGAGTATCAGATGGAGGTCTCTGCATGCAGCTGACATGACCTGATTTGAGCTCCTGTCTGTGTACTGTCTGCAGTCCAGCTCCCATCCGCACAGCCGTTTTCTGGACTGAAGAAAGGAGGTGAGACAGACACATCTCAGCAGCACTTCCTGCTCCAGTGGGTGACCTCAGGCCCAGCCAGCCCTTCTGGAACAGAGCCACAGGAATGTGGACAGGGAATCACTCGGAGGGGGGTTCAGAGTGTTTCTGTAGGGTGTGGTCCCTGAAAATGGGAGCTGCTCCAGGAAGGACTGGGCCTCAGGGAAGAGCCCTCGCCTCTGAGCTAGGAAGGAAGCGGAGGCCGGAAGCAGGAAG
The DNA here is from genome assembly GCF_900095145.1 of Mus pahari. Lineage (NCBI taxonomy): Eukaryota > Metazoa > Chordata > Mammalia > Rodentia > Muridae > Mus > Mus pahari. The sequence continues at coordinate 77,883,928 of NC_034592.1, forward strand.
GCCTGGCCTGCTGCTCTGCCTGCCACTGCTGCAGCCGGTGTCCTGGGATGACCGTGGGTGGCTGAGGGCAGGCTGCAGCCTCTCTGGCTACCTCTGACCTCTTTAGGAACAGTTCATAGAATCCCCAGGAAAACTCGGTTCCGAGCATGCGCCGGCACACACCCGGATTTCCTCTGTTTGGAACTCTAGAGGTAATTTTCCAATGTCAAAGGAGAATGCTCTGAAGCCCTCTTGGACTGACACACCTCTACCCTCGGAGCTGGCGACCTCCCACATCTTCGTTGATCTCAGTTTCTGCTTCTTTAAAATGGGTCCAGGCAGCATCCACTCTCCAGGACAATGAGACGATGAGACGGGTAGAGGGCTCTAAGTGGCTAAGGCTTAAGGAATGTGAGCCCCACTGCCTCCCTCCTCCCACCTTCCTCATCCAAAGGAGATCAAGTGAGAGGGGAGGGGAGCCTGGAGGAAGGAGAGGAGTCAGGGAGGGAGAAGACAGGAGGGAGGAGAAGGGGGAGAGGGGGAGAGGGAGGAGAGATTGTTAAGGACTTGGGACTTGTCAGCAGGAGGCATAGGAGGAGACTTGGAGCTGGCTGATCCCAGGTGTGAGACCACAATCTCCTTCCTCTCTCTATCCTTACAGGACAAGTCCCAGAGGCTCTGGAAGAGGAAGGGGGAGGGGACCTAGAGCTGCCCTGACATACTCAGTCCCCTTTTCTGCTTCGTAAATTTTTTGGTAATTTTATACATGGATCAATGCATTTAGATCACATTCAGTCCCCACACTGCACTCCAACTCCTTCAGGGCTCCTCCACCCCTCCCGACTTCATGTTACTTCTTCCTTCCCCCCTCCTTTTCCCTTCCTTCCCCCACTTCCCCTCTCCTTCTACCCACCCTTCCTCCTTTTCTAAACCAGTGAGTCCATTGAGTACTTCCTGTATGTGCATGGGCGTGGGGGCCATCTGCTGGAGCATGAACCACCTACCAGTGACCACGCCACCCCTTCCTCCAGAACCCTTCAACCTACAATAGCTCCCAGTTGGGGAGCCCCTCCCCATCCATGCTTGATCCTGTGAGGATCTTGTGCCAGTCACTACAGCTACTGTGAATTCCGGAGACCAGCAGCTCTGTCATGTCTGGAAGATACTTCTTCACAGCCCTCCGGCTCTTACAATCTTTCTGTCCTTTACTCCTCCATGTTTTCTGAGCCTTGGAGAGTGGTAAGAAGGGGTCCCTTTTCCCTCTTCTTGGGACCATCCTCCCTCTCCTCTCTCCTCCCTTCCTCCCCTCTTTCTCTCTCTTCTCTCTCTTCCTCTCCCTCTCATACCCACTCACCCCCACCCACTCAATCACATATGCCTCTGAATGGGGTCTGACTTGGTGTGAATCCTCAAGTACGAATGACCTAACCTCAGCCCTCCTGCCGGTGCTGGGAACCCTTCAACTTTCCTTACAACTCCTCAGATTGACCCAGGCCCTCAGACACAGTAGTAGCTCATTGGAGAGTCTCCGGGGAAAGCAGAGAAGAGACTAATCACTCCCTATTCATAGTAACCAAATGTGGGAGGTGGGGTGAACAGAGAGGTTAAGAAATCTATGTGAGCTCACACAGGACTGGAGCCTAGGCTGCCTGCCTGGCTTCCCAGGGTGTGGTCTCAACCCCATTCTCCACACACTTGTGAGAACAGAGAAAGAAAGGCTGAGGCTGCCTTCCTCGGGGCTCTAAACTGACAATAAGCCCCAAATACTCCCCATAGGATTAGCAATTATTATCTAATCTCTAGGGAGCCAACTAAACACAAGGAAATGGAAGCAACCCCCAGAGCCTCCTGGCCGCTGTGGGAGCTGAGCCCTCAGCAGTGAACACCAGGTGCGCACTCCAACTAGCAGGGAAGGATTATGGGACCAGGGAGACGTTTGCTGGTGTCCCAATGTGGGAAGCAGGTATGACCAAGCCCTGTGATCCCTGTTTACTAAGAACCTGAGCCTGCGCACTTGGACAATCCTGTGTTGTCCGCCTAATGAGTCACTGGCCTATCACCGTGCACTCTGGCTGAACTCTGATTGGATCCAGGAGAGGGGGGAGGGATTAGGTCAGAGGATTGATGAAAAACAAAAACAGGATGTGCCCGGGGGGGGGGGAGAAAGGAGAAGGCTGTTTGAAAAAGCTGTTTGAGAAAGCTGTTTGAGAAAGAAGTTGGAGAAACCTTCCTTGGCGTTTGTGTCGTTTTTCCCATCTCTGCCGGTCGGAGTTCGGGGTTTGCAGCATCTGGTGGTCCGTACTGGGAAGAAATGAAGAAAAGGCCAAGAAAGAAGCAGAAAAGAAAGAAAAAGCAGAAGCCAGGCAGCAGAAGGAACAGGAAGCCAAAGAAAAGCAAAGAGAAGCTGAATTAGAAGCTGTTAGGTTGGCTAAGAAGAAAGAAGAGGAAGAAGTTAGAAAAAGGAAAGGCAGAAACTTCGGAACTCGTGTAAGAGCTAGAATGAGAGAAAGGAGCTATGGGGGAGTTCCGTGGTAAGTAAGAATTAATCTAGTGCCAGGAAGAGGCTCCCTGGTGGAGGGGCGAAGCTAGGTTCCCCAGTAGAGGACCAAAGTTAAGCTCCCGGGGTTACAGGACCGAGTTAAGCTCCTGGTATCTGAACAAGTTAAGCTTCCAGGGTTACAGGACCGAGGTAGGCTCCCAGTAGGGACAGAGTCAGGAAAGTCTAGCTTCCAAAAGGGATGGAGAACCTCAGATAGGAAGCCATGGGATCTGCCACTTCAAAATGAAAGTAAAAACCGCATTAGTGCGGCTTCTCAAATGAAGAGGAGTTAAATTAAAAAATGAAACTCTAGACAAATTTTTGGAAACAATAATTAAAGAGGCACCCTGGTTTCTAGAAGAGGGCTATGTGAACCCCCGATATTGGGAACAACTAGGTCGAGACTTGCAGGCAGCGGATTCGACTACCCTATTACCGTCAGGCATGCTAGCCATTTGGAATTTGGTCAAATTTTGCCTGACAGACAAGAGTGGAAAGTATGCTGCTGAGATAGAAAAAGGGGTAGAAGCATTAGAGGAAGTAAAGGATAAAACATAGTGATCAGCAGAAAAGAAAGGAGGCTAAGAGACAGGAGAGTACTGATGAGAGTACAGAGGAATCTTCAGATAGTGGAGATGAAATAGCTAGCATAATATCTAAGTGGAGCTTTAAGCAAGGAAGACCGCCAGAGCCCTCAGCGCCTCCCTTATCCTCACCTCCTCCTTATACAGGGGACGAGGGGAGTGAGGGGAAACGCAGTCGACATGCTTCGGTGTGGCGAAATCTGCCTCACGAGGTTGGAGCCTTCCCAGTATTTCAAGACCAGCAAGGGCAGTGATATCATGAGCCATTAGAGTGGAAAACAATTCAAAAACTTAAAGAATCAGTAACTACTTATGGCTCTCAAGCTCCTTTCACTGTAACTCAAGTGGAAGGATTGCAGAGATTCTGTATGACTCCTTTTGATTGGCAGAACTTATGTAAGGCGGTCTTATCTGGAGGGATCTACTTAAGTTGGAAGGCTGCATACCTTGAATACGCTCTTGAACAGGCTGCCGTGAATGCCACCAATGGCCAGCCTGCTCGGAGCATAGACATGCTCATGGGGCAAGGAAATTTTGTGAACAACCAGACAGGATATCCTCTACAAGTATATGAACAAATAAATAATTGTGCCCTCAAGGCGTGGAGAATGCTTTCAGGGACAGGAGATCTAGGATCCAGCTTGTCTAAAGTTATACAGGGGAGAAAGAATCTTTCTCCGATTATTTAGCCAGGATGGTTGAGAGTGCAAGTAGAGTCTTCCCAGATGTGGATGCAGCCATGCCACTCGTCAAACAATTAGCCTGTGAACAAGCAAACAAGGCTTGCAGGGATGCCATACGACCCTACAAAAATAAGACAATGGATGTCTGGATAAGAGTGTGTAGAGATGTCATGGATACCCCTCTTACTAATAAAGGGTTGGCTGCAGCTATTTTAACAGGCATACAAGCTGGTCCACAAGGTCAAGGAAACCAACCCACTGCTCGGAAGGACCTGACTGGTGGATGCTTTTCCTGTGGCCAGGCTGGGCATTTTAAAAGAGATTGTCCCAATCACCCGCGGACAACTAATGCAGCTTCCGTGAGGCACCCGAAATTATGTCCATGATGTCATAAAGGCAATCATTGGGCAGGGGACTGCCAATCCAAGTGGGATGTAGATGGTCGTCCCCTTGAGCCAGTCCAGACAAGAACCAAGCCAAAAAATGGGCCACGGGGCCCTCTGCCCCAGGGCCCTCAAATATATGGAGCACTGCAGCAGACACCCACCCCGTGGCCCATCCTGCAACAAGTACCCAGATGCCCTCGCATGAGGGCACCCCCAGAAGAGCTACAACAGGAAGTGCAGGATTGGACATCTGTGCCACCACCAGACTCATATTAACCCTGGAGATGGGGGTGCAAGTAATTACTTCTGATTTTAAAGGTCCTATCCCAAAAAAATACAGTGGGGCTATTATTAGGATGCAGTTCAGCCACTTTAAGAGGACTAAGAGTGCACCCTGGAATAATCAATCCTGATTATGAGGGAGAGGTGAAGATTATGGTCTCATCCCCAAGAGGAGTGTCTGCAGTCTCACCTGGAGATAGGATAGCACAAATTTTGTTACTCCCTAGCTATCATGCTCACTTTCCTATAAAAGGCCTAATCAGAGGAAAGAAGGGGTTTGGATCCACTGGGGACCCAGGAGTGTGGTTCTCTATGGATTTAGAAGAGCGTCCCCTTTATAAATTAAAGATATAGGGAGTTACCATTTAGGGATTATTAGATTCTGGAGCTGATAGGAGCATTATTAAGGAAGCAGATTGGCCTTCAGCGTGGCCTATTCAGCCCTCAGCTCGGACTCTAAGGGGATTGGGGTTTGCTTAAGACCCAAACTGCAGTTCAGGAATTCTACTGTGGGAAGATGATGCAGGTCATAAAGAAGGTTTTCAACCTTTTGTATCGAGTATACCCATATCCTTGTGGGGTAGAGATGTCATGAGACAGATGGGAGTGAGGCCTATTACAGGGGGCAATAGCCCTCAAAGTGTGGCTATCATGAGTAAAATGAATTTTAAGGCAGGTAGGGGACTAGGGAAGTGTGAGGATGGCCATACTTCCCCCATCCCTGCAAAAGGCAATGAAGGAAGACATGGATTGGGTTTTTCCTAGGGGCCACTGAACAAATAGCCATCAAATGGAAAAATAATCTACCGGTGTGGGCACCTCAGTGGCCCCTGCCTAAAGAAATGTTACTTGCAGCTCACACCCTAGTCAAAGAGCAATTAGAANCTGGTCATCTTAAAAAAATCCATACCTCCATGGAATACGCCCATTTTTGTGATAAAAAAGAAGTCAGGTAAATGGAGACTTTTACATGACCTTCAAGCAGTAAATGCTGCTATGGAGGTCATGGACCCAGTACAGCTTGGCCTTCCCATGATATCTGCATTACACATGAGTTGGCCCACTATTGTAATAGATTTTAAAAAATGTGTTTTTTTTTAACCATTCCATTGCATCCAGATGATACAGACAAATTTGCTTTCACTCTACCATCCATTAACCATGCCTTCTCTGATTCACGATACAAGTGGACACAGTATTTATACAAGGGATGGCAAATAGTCCTATATTGTGTCAATTATATGTGGATAAAGCTTTAGCTTCTATTAGACAGCAATTTCCTAAGATAATCATNTATCATTATATGGATGATATATTAATTTGTGGTCAAACAAAAGAAGAATTACAGGATGTATACCATAATATGATACAACAGTTAGAAAAATGGAAATTGGTTA
>NC_034592.1:77889788-77902788 GCF_900095145.1 Mus pahari
ATGACGGGTAAGGATGTAACATGGTTGAGGGCAACCTAAGACAGATGCGATCCCAGAGCCATTTTAATTAAACAAAAGGGGGATATGTGGGAAGCAGGTATGACCAAGCCCTGTGATCCTTGTTTACCAAGAACCTGAGCCTGCACACTTGGACGATCCTGTGCTGTCCTCTTGATGAGTCACTGGCCTGTCACCGCTCACTCTGGCTGAACTCTGATTGGATCCAGGAGAGGGGGGAGGGATTAGGTCAGAGGACTTATGAAAAACAAAAACAGGATGTGCCCCGGGGGGAGAAAGGAGAAGGCTGTTTGAGAAAGCTGTTTGAGAATGCTGTTTGAGAAAGCTGTTTGAGAAAGAAGTTGGAAAAACTTTCCTTGGCATTTGTGTCATTTTCCCTGTCTCTGCCGGTCGAAGTTCGGGGTTTGCAGCATCTCAAGCTATTTTCCTCATTTATTTTAATTAATAAGTTAGCTGCGTGTGTGGTAGATGTGTGTTCGCATGGGCATACAGGTGCACACGCCTGTGTGTTTACACTTGAAGGCTAGAGGGGAACATCAGGTGTCCATGACATCCGGTGTCTTCCTCCCTTGAGAAAGGGTCTGCCATCGTGGTTTTTAAAGCCAGGACATGTGGCAGAGGTCCTCCTGTTACTTCCCTGCCACTTCCAGCCTCACCCCATTACACAGCCTGCACAGTGAAGGTCGAGGCACTTGAACTTTGACAGAGATTGCATTAGATGCACAGAGCAGCTACCATGACAGTTAGGATGGCTTCAGGAGGCCAAGGACACATGGCCAAGAAGGGGTAGGGTTGGGAAATGTGTTCTGTCAGACACTGGAGCTCCTGTCTGGATCCCTGTCCTGGTAGCTGGGACATGCACGCACGCGCGCACACACAAACACACACACACACACACACAGATACACACATACTGCTATTTTGTTTTGCAAAGCACAGTAATGCTTTGGCCATGGCACTCTCTAACATTGACCTCCAAATGGGGATCCCAGACTTGTTCCAAGACCCACGATGACCCAGGCAGATCCAGCGTGGTCATAGTTCCAATTCTTTTTTTTTTTTTTAAAGATATTTTCTTTATTTACATTTCAAATTTTATCTCTTTTATTCTCTTCATTTCCCCTATCCCCTTCCTCTCCCCCTACTCACCAACCCACCAACTCCCACTTCCCTGTCCTGACATTCCCCTACACTGGGGCATCGAGCCTTCATAAGACCAAGGTCCTCTCCTCCCATTGATGCCTCACAACGTCATCCTCTGCTACATATGCGGCTGAAGCCTTGAGTCCCTCCTTGTGTACTCCTTGGTTGGTGGTTTAGTCCCTGGGAGCTCTGGGGGTACTGGTTAGTTCATATTGTTCCTCCTATGGGGCTGCAAACCCCTTCAGCTCCTTGGGTCCTTTTTCTAGCTCCTCCATTGGGGACCCTGTGCTCAGTCCAATGGATGGCTGCGAGCATCCATTTCTGTATTTGTCAGGCACTCTCAGGAGACAGTTATATTAGGCTTCTGTCAGCAAGCACTTGTTGGCATCCACAATGGTTTCTGGGTTTGGTAACTGTATATGGGATGGATCCCCAGGTGGGACAGTTACTGGATGGTCTTTCCTTCAGTTTCTGCTTCAAACTTTGTCTCTATATCTCCTCCCATGGGTATTGTGTTCCCCTTTCTAAGAAGGACCAAAGTATCAACACTGTGGTCTTCCTTCCTCTTGAGCTTCATGTGGTCTATGAATTGTATCTTGGGTATTCTGAACTTCTGGGCTAATATCCACTTATCAGTGAGTGCATACCATGTGTGTTCTTTTGTGATTGGGTTACTTCACTCTGGATGATATTTTCTAGTTCCATCCATTTGCCTAAGAACTTCATGAATTCATCATTTTTAATAGCTGAGTATACTCCATTGTGTAAATGTACCACATTTTCTGTATCCATTCCTCTGTTGAAGAACATCTGGGTTCTTGCCAGTTTCTGACTATTATAAATATGGCTGCTATGAACATAGTGGAGCATGTGTCCTTATTACATATTGGAGCATCTTCTGGGTATATGCCCAGGAGTGGTATAGCTGGGTCCTCAGGTAGTGCTATGTCCAATTTTCTGAGGAATCGCCAAACTGATTTCCAGAGTGGTTGTACCAGCTTGCAGTCCCACCAGCAATGGAGGAGTATTCCTCTTTCTCCACATTCTCACCAGCATCTGCTGTCACCTGAGTTTTTGATTTTAGTCACTTTGACTAGTATGAGGTGGAATCTCAGGGTTGTTTTAATATGCATTTCCCTGATGACTAAGGATGTTGGACATTTCTTTAGGTGTTTCTCAGCCATTCAATATTCCTAAATTGAGAATTCTTTGTTTAGCTCTGCACCCCATTTTTTAATAGGATTATTTGGTTCTCTGGACTCTAACTTCTTGAGTTTTTTTTTTTTGTGTATATTGGATGTTAGCCCTCTATCGGATGTAGGGTTGGTAAAGATCTTTTCCCAATCTGTTGGTTGCTGTTTTGTCCTATTGACAGTGTCCTTTGCCTTACAGAAGCTTTGCAGTTTTATGAGGTTCCATTTGTCAATTCTTGATCTTATACTGTAAGCTATTGGTGTTCTGTTCAGGAAAATTTCCCCTGTGCCCATGTGTTCAAGGCTCTTCCCCATTATATTTTCTATTAGTTTCAGTGTCTCTGGTTTTATGTGGAGGTCCTTGATTCACTTGGACTTGAGATTTGTACAAGGAGATAAGAATGGATCCATTCGCATTCTTCTACATGCTAACTGCCAGTTGATCCAGCACCACTTGCTGAAAATGCTGCCTTTTTCCCTCTAGATGATTTTAGTTTCTTTGTCAAAGATCAAGTGACCATGGGTCTGTGGGTTCATTTCTGGGTCTTCAGTTCTATTCCACTGATCTACCTGCCTGTCATTGTACCAACACTATGCAGTTTTTATCATGATTGCTCTGTAGTACAGCTTGAGGTCAGGAATGGTGATTGCACTAGATGTTCTTTTATTGTAGAGAATAATTTTCATTATCCTGGATTTTTTGTTATTCCAGATGAATTTGAAAATTGCTCTTTCTAACTCTATGAAGAATTTATTTGGAATTTTGATGGGGTTTGAATTGAATCTGTAGATTGCTTTCAGCAAGATAGCCATTTTTACTATATTAATCCTACCAATCCATGAACATGGGAGATCTTTCCATCTTCTGAGGTCTTCTTTGATTTCTTTCTTCAGAGACTTGAAGTTCTTGTCATGCAGATCTTTCACTTGCTTAGTTAGTCACACCAAGATATTTTATATTTGTGATTATTGTGAAAGGTATTGTTTCCCTAATTTCTTTCTCAGCCTGTTTATCCTTTGAGTAGAGGAAGGCCACTGATTTGTTAATTTTATATCCAGCCACTTTGCTGAAGTTGTTCATCAGGTTTAGGAGTTCTCTGGTGGAAATTTTTGGGTCACTTAAGTATACCATCATATCATCTGCAAATAGTGATATTTTGACATCTTCCTTTCCAATTTGTATCCCTTTGACCTCCTTTTGTTGTCTAATTGCTCTGGCTAGGACTTTGAGTACTATAGTGAATGGGTAGGGAGAGGGTGGCACAGTTCCAGTTCTTACGGGCCTCATTGCTGACTGGCTGAGGCTTGCGTGCCCAGCCAGGTAAGTACAAAGAGGAGCCAGGAAAGTCTAGCCCCAGCTCTGCCTTTGTCTAGCTCTGGCCCCAGCTCTGCCTCTGTCTAGCTCTGGCCTTTAGGGAGAGGAGAGAGCTAAGAACTCCATCCCTGAGATGCAGTGAGTGCCACAGATTCGCTGGGCCCTCCCCATGTTTGCACAAGCTTTTAGAATCTGAATCATTTCCCCAACAGGCTTCATTCGGGAATACTGGCAGACTTCCTGTCTAAAACAACATCTAGGCTCCTTCCCTGACTCCAGCCATGAGCCTGTGTAGCCGTCAGCTATTGCCACTGGCAATGCTGCAAAACAAATCTTCCCCCACATTAGCCACTCACAGCCCCAGACATTCAGCCACACATTGCTGTACCTTCAGGTGACTGACCGAGGTGCCTCCAGCCCTGAGCTCAAGGGCAGGCTCAGCCTGCGCCTCTGTGGGAGGCTGCGTTTACTTGGGTTTACCATACAGGACATTGAAGGACAGTTGGAGGACATCACCCTGCCAGTTGAAGAACAGCAGCTGCTCCAGGAAACTGTATGTTCTCATCACAGTGTCAGGGACCAGCTCTGTCCACACTAACAGACCCCTTCTCAGGTTCTGTCCTTCTGTTCAATGCCAAGCCCACTGGCAGAAGTGCGGGAGCCTCATTCTTTCCTGTCCATGCAAGGAAAGTGAGTGTTGGTGAGCCACAAAGGAGTGGAACACAGCCAGAAGAGCCCAGCTTCAATATGCAAATAGAAGTGGTCCATTTGACTCAGGTCTCCATTGCCTGTCCTGAGTTCTAATGCTGTGGTGATTAACAGAGTCTCAGGTGGTGACAGGAGCTCTTATAGGTGATCAGAGCATGGGAGTTGATTTCTTGACCTTGGATAAGCCCAAGACCTCTTGGCACCTGCTTCTGTAAGGCCCCTTCTGTAGAGGCTGGTAGTCCAGGCCCTCCCTCCCCACCATCTTCTGGATGGCTGGAGCTGTGGAGTGTGGGCAGACAGGGCTGCACTGCCTCACCCAGCCGCTGCCATTGAAGCTAACACACCTCCTGCAAGAAGAGAAGCAGAGAGGATATCTGCCTTGTGGAAAAATGGTCCCCTCACACCCAATCAGCAGTTTACCATGGACAACCAGCTGTTTCTAACATGGAGACAAAGGTGGCATGTGTGTGACTGTGGGCAGTGTAAGGGCTGGGGGGTGGGAGACAGAGCTGGGCTGGGCCAGTATAGTGTGTGAGGTCAAAATAACTTCCTCTCTGGCCTCAGATTCCCCTTCTTGTCTGTGGTGTGAGTGAGGCTCTGGAAGATCCTTCTTTTAAGCAGAGCCTCTTTGGTCCAAAGACTAAATTCTTAGGCCTGGTGTGATTCAGTTAGTGAAGTCCATGTACATAGAATCCTGGCTTTGATCCCCTGCACTTCATAAAGACAGGTGGAGTGATATATTCCTATAATCAGAGCATTCAGGAGGATCAGAAGTTCAAGGGCATCCTAGGCTATCTGGTGAATTCAAGGCTAGCCTGGGATAAATTAAGCTGTCTCAAACATAAAGAAGTGAGAGTAAAAAAAAAAAAAAATCAAAAGTTCTTAGCCCTTTCCTTCTTTCTGATCCCTTCTCTCAAGGTGCCAGTGTATGCTATGACCCTCTCCTCTCTGTCAGTGTATGATCTCTCCTATGACCCTCTCCTCTCTGTCAGTGTATGCTCTCCCTTAGCTCCAGGACTGCTGCACTAGAGGTGGGTTCCAGGCAGGGCAGGCAAGGCCCTCACTCCAAGCATCGCTATCCACGAACCAGTGCTGATCCCAGATGCAGGCTCCAGAGGCCTCCTCTAAGGCCCTGGAGAAGGGAGAGACTTTTCAAGAAAAAGGTCACCCAGTTAGTTTCCAGACAGAAGCTGTCCTCCTACCCCACACTCAGCTCCATGTGACCTCTGGTGCTCCCCCCACCCAGGTCACTCAAGTGTCTGTGGGGTGCTGATGGAGTTCCCCACCCCCACCCCCACCCCCAGACAGAGGAGCCCTCTCTGGATACGGGCAGCCTCCTCTTTGACAAAGATTCACACTAGGAAAGCATTTCCAGGCAGGGGTATGAGGGAGCAGACACCATCTTCCCCACCCCCCACTGCCTCAGCTCACCCTTGGCTCCTCATCCCTGAGTATTCCTACCCTTTGTTAAACCTCCTTCCGGGTCGGTCCACTGCATCCAAATCACCTCCCTCAGCCCCGGACCTGCAGACAGGTGGTTAAAACAACTGGAGACACATACCCCCAGCTTGGAAAGACCAAGAGAAATGAGCAGTTGCCAGAAACTTCCAGAAACTTCAGAGTTCTGTGATACATAGAAGGGATACCTGGAGGAGCTGTGTGCCTTAGCAGAGAGACCCAGCCCCCAGCCCGCTAGAGCCCACACAGAGGCTAATGGAAGGCAGCACAATGTGGGGTGTGCAAGTCTGTGCAGCACTGGTGTGGTCAGAGACCACGGGTGCATTCACGCATGTGAAAGCCGTTCTGATTGCCAGGACACTGAGGCAAACAATGAGCTTGGTCAGCTCAGCTAGAGAGTGTGAGGCCTGCTCAGAAGCAGGCTTGGAGGCAGGGTAGCCTGGGCTCTGAAAACAGTGCTTCCCTCCTCCCTAGAGGGAGGATGAGCGATGCGAAGGAAGGAAGGAAGGAAGGAAGGAAGGAAGGAAGGAAGGAAGGAAGGAAGGAAGGAAGGAAGGAAGGAAGGAAGGAAGGAAGGAAGGAAGGAAGGGAGGGAGGGAGGGAGGGAGACAGGCAGGCAGGCAGGCAGGCAGGCAGGCGGGTAGGTAGGTTAGGCCTGGAGGTGGAAGCCCGATGACACTTGATGCCCCCGGGGAAGTCACTTGTGGGCTCTGCACAGTCTCTAACTCCCATAGGCAGCTCCAGCCTCTGCCTTCTGGATCCTTGGCAGCTGCTGGTCCTCCCAGTGGGAGGCTGGGAGCCCAAGACCTGCAGGGAGTCCAGACAGCTGATGACACCAGCCCTCAGGGTGGAGGTAGAACATCTCAAACGTATCCCAAAGGACCAGGGATGCTGTCTATTCCAGCTCCCTGCCAAGATGGCGGGTTCTCTGAATGTAACTAGCTAAACACATCCTCAACCCCCTCCCCATGCATGGCTCCTCCTGACTTGATTGGGAAGCCAGCTCTCTCAGTGAAGCTTAGGAATGGACAGAGAACCCCGAAGGGACCCAGGGCTTCTGTGCCCTCTGCAGCTGGGGTCCCAGTGTTGTCTCCAAAAGAGCCTTGCAGAAAGGAGCTGAGGAGTCCAACCCTCTGCCATTGGTGCTTCCTCGGCCTCCTTTGTCATGACCTGCATAGCTAGTGGCATGGGAACTTCTCAGTCATTGAGCAAGGCTCACCCTTTGCCTGCCTGCATTTGAGAGGCGCCATTGTCCAGGGCCATAAATCAACCTCTTTAATTATCATCCGTGACACATTTTGGCAGGAAGAGGACTTGGTTCTGCTGAGGATGGAGTGAGGGGTCAACTGCAAATATGCTTAAAACAGTGCCCTGCCCTGAGGATCAGAGGTCACTCTGAGCAACATTCTGTGAGTGACAGAGACTGGGAGGAGTTACTGTCACACTCAGGACTCTGGCATGGGTGACACTAGAGCATTAAATGCACCAGTTACAAAGAAGAGGGAAACTAGCCTGAAGGACAATTGGGTACTTTCTCCCCAGTCCCTCCCCCTCCTCTCCTTTCCTCCCTCGTCTCCTTCCTTCCTTCATTACTAACTTTCTCACTTCTTCTGGCCCCTCTCCTTCCCTCCCCATTATTTCCACCCCACTTCCTTTCTCTGGTAAAGAACCCTGCCCTAAATATTTTTGTATGGCTGCCTCCCTCTTAATACTCAGAGGCTTCTACATGCCAGACTTGTGATTGGGCTCAGCCATAGCCTGGCTGTGTCCCCGGAAGCTTCCAGTCTGCCTGACATGTCTGGCATTTTGGTGGGAGCCGATACTGACCACAGATGGCTGAAGCTTTGTTTGGTCCTGGCTGAGAGTAGGGAGGGAGGGAGGCTATAAGTAGATGTCTATTGTTGACATGGGCACAGCCATGTCAGGGACACTAATGTCTTAGTCCTGTGGGAGTGATCAAGCCTTCTCTGAGTGAGGCTCAGAGGGAAGAGCAAAGCCTCCCTTGGGTCCAAGTACAAATGTTGGTGTGCCGAAAGTACCTACAGTAGATTTCTCCCCACGGCCTGAAGACTGCTCCTACTGTGATTGAGTGAGCCCCGACCCCTTGTTCAGCTGTATATAATAACCCTGCTTCCCTGGTTAGCATATGTAATAACCCCAACTCCTTGCTTATCTGTATGCAGCAACCCTGCCTCCCTGTTCAGCTGTAGATAATAAACACCCTGCGAGTGGCTTCTCCAGCACAGAGCCCAGCCTGTCCAATCCCAGCCTTCCACACATGTGTCTCTTGCTTCTGCCCTTTCTTCATTCCATCCCCACACCAGTCAGGTCTGTCCTGGAAGCCCTGCTGAGTGCAGCGGTTGAGCCTCAGAGAATACAATACCTCCTCTGGCTTTGCTTGTTCTTGGAAACACTAAGCAATCTGTGCCAGGATCTTTCCTTCACAAACTAACCAGCCCTGAGCCGTGAACCATGTTAGTCCTTGAAGTCCCCATGCTACCCACCTTTGTCATATCAGACCAGCAGCCTGCCCATGTCACCTGACACTGTCTAACATGAGTCTCCTGAATCAATTTGTATGGCCCTTCCAGACCTCCCTACAGAAGCCACAGGAGAGCCTTCCCTTTCTTCCTCCATACATCACTTATTCATCTACCCCTCATTTATCCATCCATCTATTCATTCATTCACTCACTCATTCAGTCATTATGTTTTGTATGTCTATCACATTCCATAGCATCTTGGTTCTCTGTCCCTGAGGAGTTTAGAATCAGTCAGCAGAGATGTCCTATAAGTGAACAAGGAAATAATGAACTGTCATTGAGTGACAATATCAGGTAGTGGGAGCAGGAAGATAAGAAAATAGGTCAGGCAAACCAAAAAGGCTCTGTGCCAAAGGTAGACATGGCAGGGTATCCAGGGGAGGCTTTTCTGGGTGGCGACAGGAATGCCTGAGTGGGGTGGCTGTGCGGTGCTGGAGGTACTCTGGCAGAGAAAACTGCAGGTGCAAAGGCCATGCGTGCAGTGTGGTAGGAGCCTGTGTGGTTTGCGGCAGAGCAGCAGAGAGGCTGTGGCCACAGTGCTGAAAGCAGGGCAGTGCGGGGGTAGAGTGTAGAGGAGGGGGAGGGGGAGGCCCATGTGGGGTGCCCTAGAACAGAGGGAAGCTCAGGATACAAGATGATCTGCATGGAGAGATCTGGAGATGGTGAGGATGAAGAAAGGGGCATGGATGAACAGTCAAACTGGTACTTGAATATGATTCATTATCAGCTTTATGGAAAAGCTGTGCCAAGTGCCACGTGGAGTAAAGATGGCTAGCCAAGGGCCAGAGTCCCTTAGGCATAGAGTATGCAGCTTGGCAATAGAGGTGGTTCTTGCACACTTGTAATGAATTCCATCCCCCATTCACACTTGCAGCTCTCTGTGTCTCTCTGCCTCTGTCTCTCTGTCTCTCTGTCTCTCTGTCTCTCTCTCTCTCTCTCTCTGTGTGTGTGTATGTGTGTGTGTATGTGTTCATGTGTGTGTGTGTGCGCTCATGAGAATGTGGAGATCAATCTCAAGTTGATCAACCTTCAAGAGCCGGAAAACTTTTATTTTTTATTTATTTAAAGACAGGATCTCTCACTGACCTGAAGCTGGTCCAGTAGGCTAGGCAGGTTGGCCAGTGAGCCCCAGGGATCTGCCTGTCTCTCTCCACTTCACAGATAAACAAATCAAGATCTAGAGCTACCCATTTATTCACTCACAGTCACATAGCAAGTGGAGTGTAAGGGATCAGAGTCCAGAGACTGGCAACTGGGGCGAAGGGCTCACCTACCACCACAGTCCAAGTCAGAGAGGTGACAGATGCTCTTGGAGTGGAGGTCCTAAGAGAAAGTGTTCACGACAGCAGGGAAGGACTGTGGGGACCAGGTTGGGCACTGCTGGTGGCTGGTGCTGGAGAGCAGGTGCTCCAAGGGGAATCAATAGCTTGAGTGCACAGACATGGGGACAAGCCTGCAGGAGCATCAGGGGGCAGGAGTGGGATACAGGCAAGGGCTGTTCTGAGGCAATCTTAACCATAAAATAAACCTCAAAGTTTCAGCTCAGCGCTGCTGGAGCCACTGAGGGGGTCTGGGTAGAGGAGAGGCTGGAGAAGGGGAGCAGGCAGTGACACGCAAGAGCTGGTAGAGCACATGGCTAAGGCAGGGACATGGGATAGGTGTGTGCTTCCTAGGGGAGGTAAGCTCTGGTTTCCACAGGGACAGCTTGGGGTGGGGAGCGCTGGCTGGTTATACATTCTGTCATGCTATGGCACCTTACCCTGATCCCGCCTTCCCTCTCCTTCTCTTCCTCTTCCTTCCCTCTTTTTGTTTTATACAAACATTTAACACTATTTATTTAATGTATGTGGGTGCTTTGCTTGGATGTGTGGCAGTGTGTGTATGTGTGTGTGTGTGTGTGTGTGTGTGTGTGTATGTGTGTGTGTGTGTGTGTGTGTATGTGTGTGTGTGTGAGTTTATGTATGCTCATGCCTGACTGTTATGGCACACAGGTGGAGGTCAGAGGACAATCTGTGGATGTTTATCTCTTCTCACACCATGTGGTTTCTGGGAATTGGAATCAAGCCTGTTGCGATTTGTCAGGCTTGGCTTCAAGAGCCTGCCTCTGAGCCACCTTGCTGGCTCTTTCTGTTTCCTTTGCTAGACAGGGTCTCACTCTGCAGGCCGGTGAGAAACTCAGGTGCCCTTGCCTCAGTGGATTTGCAGGCTGTACCATTGGCCTGGTCCTGCTGTCTCTCAGAATCTCCTCTCAAGCGCACTTGCCTTGCTTTCTTGAGGTTGGGATCTTAGGAGTAGAAGAGAGCAACCCAGTTTGGATGAGTCACTAAACTGTCGGTACCTCAGTTTCCTCTTCTGAGAATGGGAATGTTAACGCATTCTCTATTAGCGTTTGTTCTGCGTGGATGCAAGGAGCACCGCGTCTCACACTCTTGCATTCTGAGCAAGTGTCTGCCAAGATCACTTCAAAGCAGATGGGGGAGACGGGTAGGAAGAAGGCTGGTGCTGCTGAGGAGGGAGCAGAGGACAGATATTAGAGGCGGCCGGGAGCAAGAACTGGGCACAGTCAGGCTCAGAACCTGGGAAGAGCCCAAAGGGAAGAATGTCATTGACTGCTGGGTGGAGGAGCGGGGTTTGAGGAGAGAGTCTAGGTTTAGGTCAGGGCATGTTTAGGTGCCACACAGCATGAGCAGAGCTGAGAGAGACCAGCATGGCTGCTACTGGACTTGAAAGCTGCCTGGAGGGAGGAGGAGGTTACTGCTGTGAGAAGTAAAGAGGGAGGTTGGGTAGGTCACATGGAGGTGAAGGTGTAGGGGAGGGGCCTGTGAGGTCAGTGCTCCAGAGAATCCGAGCAAGAAGAAAGGGAGGGGAATCGAGCCTATGAGGTTGCGTTTCAGGGGAAATTTCTAAATCCGGTGTCACAGCAGGCCTGTGACTTGTGTTGTTGTTGTTGTTGTTGTTGTTGTTGTTGTTTGAGTTTTGTTTTGTTTTGTTGTTGTTTTGTTTTGTTTTTCCAGACAGAGTTCTCTGTGTAGCCCTGGCTGTTCTGGCACTCTCTCGGTAGACCAGGCTGGCCTCGAACTCAGAAATCCTCCTGCCTCTGCCTCCTGAGTGTACGCCACCACCACCTAGCTGCAGGCTTGTTTCTAGAGTCTGGGTCACTTGAAGCAGAGCCTGAGGCAGGGGTTCAGTACATATGACTGATTGAGAGGCAGGGGAGAGAGGGAGGAAAAGATAGGGCAGGACAACCCCAATGGGGCCAAGGCCGAGTCTCCAGATGAGGAGACAACTACGAGCCATTAGCAGTTAGGACACACAATTTCAGAGATGGCCTCTGGCCCAACAACATCCACAAGGCCTGCTGTGAGCTGGGCAGAACTTGGCCCCTCTGGACTTGACCAAAAGACCTCTTCTGGGCTAATCAAGGCAGACCTCACCCAAAACACACAGGAGAATTGCCCTGGTAGAAAAGGCTCAAGGGACCCGGAAAGCATTTCCAGATTGTGCCAAGGGAGCACAGTAACCTTTGACCTTCTCAGACGTTTGGCTAAGCTGGGGCCCAGTGAGCCAAAGTAGATGACGCGTTGCTTACTTCCCTGTAGCTGTGATAAAATACAGAGTAACTTACAGAAGGAAGTGTTTATTGGGGTTTATGTTTCCAGGAGAGTCTACAGAGGCACAGGAGGGAGGCCAGGCAGCAGGCGCAGGACAGGAAGCTGAAAGCTGTCTCCTCAGCCACACAGAAGACACGGAGAATGTAAACCAGAAGTGGGGTTCTCAGCCACACAGAAGACACAGAGAATGTAAACCAGAAGTGGGGTGGAGCTATCAGTCCTCAGAGCCCAACCCCAGGGACATGCTTCCCCAAACATCGCCATCCGCTAGGGACCAAGTGTTCCACTTCCTCAGCCTATGGGGGCATTCTCACTCAGACCTATATGCATGAGACAGGCAAGCCAAGCCACCAGGAAGAACAGCAGCACCCAGAGCTATTCCTGCTCAGGATGCTGTCACTTCACCAGTGCTCAATCCCCTCAGGCACTGAGACCCAACAGAGAACCCTGAGTTCAGTCTAGTCCCAGAACCAGACCAGGCAGGTCTTACTCAGAGCACCCAGGACAGCATGCACTGCCGAACCTAGCATCCCCAGGGCCACCGACCCACACTCTGGCCAGCAGTTCAGAAATAGACCCATTGGACCTCATGTCTTCAGTTGGAGTGGAGAGTCTGCATTGCTTAGGGCCTTCGGCCTGTTGTACTGGAAGGCCACCAAGCTATCCTGGTGTAAGAACTGATTGGCCTGAGCCAGGTGGTGATGGCACATACCATTAATTCCAGCACTTGGACAGGCAGCTCTCCGAGTTTGAGTTCAAGGCCAGCCTGGTCTACAGATTGAGAGATCAAGTTCCAGCACAGGTAGGGCTACAAGGAGCATCCCCATCAGAAAGAGAGAAAAAGAGAAAGAGAAAGAGAGAAAGGAAGAAAGGAAGGAAGGAAGGAAGGAAGGAAGGAAGGAAGGAAGGAAGAAAGAAAGAAAGGAAGAAAGGAAGAAAGGAAGAAAGGGAAGGAAAAAGGAAGGAAGAAGGAAAAAAGGAAGGAAGAAAGAAAGAAGGAAAAAGGAGGAA
>NC_034592.1:77902938-77909683 GCF_900095145.1 Mus pahari
GGAAGGAAGGAGGGAAGGAAGGAAGGAAGGAAGGAAGGAAGGAAGGAAGGAAGGAGAGGAAGGAAGGAGAGGAAGGGAGGAAGAAGAGGAAGTGCTGGGACCTGCCAATCACCCCTGGAAGGGACTCTGGCACTCGGCAGCCTGAGCCTTCCTCTCCCTCAAAGTTACTTTGTTCTCACAAGCATCCACTGACCCCTCATCTGAAGGGTGATTTCATCTGTGATGCTCTGGGGAGATCAGATGAGACTGGTCTCCTTGCCAGGCTCCTCCCTCTGAGCATCCACGCTTGCTCTTCCCTCAGACTAGAATGCTTTCCCCCTAGTCATCTTCAGGAAAGCTCCTTTACACCGCAGGCCCATGCTCAACTGCCCCTTTCTCAGAGAGGTCTCACCCACCAAAAGGCAGCAGAGAGAGTGCTTGCTGACAAGCATGAGGGACTGAGTTCAGATCCCAGCACCTGCAGAGTGAGAGTTCCATGGCAGTAAGCATCTGTAACCCCAGTTCTGAGGAGGCGGGAATGGTGTCTGTCCTGTGGGCTCAGTGGCCAGCCAGTCTGGCCAAATGGAGAACCCCAGATTCAGTGAGAGACTCTGTCTCAAAACAAAAGGTAGTGAGATGTCGAAGAACAATGCTTGCTGTTGACCCCTGACCTCCACTTGATCGTGCACACACTCATGCACATGCACACATGCTCACACACATACACACTTATGTGCACCCTTGAATGCGGACACATGCACATGAAACACACACACATGCTTTTACACACATGTGTGTGCATACCTGTGTTCACACACATAAAATGAGACAATGCCTTCATATCTCCTCTAGCTCCTGCCTCACTCCCTCTTTGTTTCACTGTAACCTGGTCATGTGTGTTTGTGTGTGTGTGTGTGTGTGTGTGTGTGTGTGTGTGTGAGAGAGAGAGAGAGAGAGAGAGAGAGAGAGAGAGAGAGAGAGAGAGAGCATGTGTGGGTTTTTTAACATCTGTGGGCTGTAATCTCTGCGTGGGTAGCAGCTTTGTCATTTGCTGTCCCAAATGGCAGGCTCATAGCAACAACATCATCAGTGGCTCTGTTCCTGGAGCCCTGTGCCCTGCGCCCTCTACTTCTGAGCCTTTGCTTCTGCTATTCCCACAGGACACACTAACTTTCCACCAGACCTTCTGTTGTACATGTGCATGAGACCAAGGTCACAGTAGGTCTGCAATGGGGGTCATAGCCAAAGGACCATGAGGGAGTTGAGTGACTACCTGTGACAGATGGAAGCCAGAACAAAAAGATGAGAAGTCACACATCTGGGACCCGGAAACCTTGTACCCCACATCCTGGCATGGTTCGCTGTGTCTCTTTGTAGTCCCCTGCGCTGATTTAAAACTATGTCTGTAGAGTTTTTGGACACCTTTTCCTTCAAAGGTAGGGCCTAGTCCCTTCTTCTAGCCTGTGGGTAGGAGGTGATGACTTACTTCTGATGAGTAGAATGTTGTGGAAATGTCCCCATGTCCTTCTCAGGACTATCATAAGACCATTAGCCTCTTCCTTGCTCTACTCCTTGGTTCACACATGTGTGCATGCAAACATGCATATACACATGAACACATGCATGTACACACTCTTAAAACGAAACAATGCCTTCATATCTGCCCTAGTTCCTGCCTCATTTCCACCTTTGTCCCACTACCACCTGGTCCTGTGGAGGGGGAAGGGGAGCCAGGCATTGGTGCCACATGCTGCAGCAATCTAAGCATCCCTAAAAGAAGCCAGTGTGAGAGAAGCTGAGGCCTGAGGTCAATAGCCTCCTGTGGGGTTTCTCAAGAAATGTGAAGAATGAGAGGAACAACATTGATCGTTTTTCTTTGTCAAAGAGAAGGGAATGGGGAAGAGTCTTTACACTGCAACCGTCTAGAGGAGCTGACTGGACAGAACACATCAGAGTCTAGAGTGCACCTCAGCTCACCCAAGCTATCCCCACCCCTATTTCCTCCTAGGGTGATTGGACTTGCTGATGGGTGGAGGAGTCAGGGCAGTTCACAGCCATTTGACCATCCCCCACCTGGGGAGTCTGGGGGTGAAGAATGGACTGAGTGGTATTCCATTGCAAGTCATCATCCTCATGCCAGCCAGCCTGGTGATTTTTACCAGAGACTAGAATGAAGACACAAAAGATGTGTCCAGACAAACCTCAGAAGCACACAATGTTCTGACATAGCTGATTTATGATCCAAAACTCTCTTCCCAGGTAGAATTGCTAGCCCAAAATCAACACTCAGAAATTTAATGATAATCAATGTAAAGTCAGATCAGAAAAAAATCAATCACTCCAGGAACAAGCCCAGGGCAGAACAGTGCCTTGGCAGGACTCCCCTGGAGGTTATCTGGTCATTTGCATTTGACCTCTGAGGTCAATGGAAGCATAATTTGCTGAGGCCTGGGGAGGGTTAGTCTCCCATCCAGTCTCAGCCCTGGCCAGAGGCATCTGGACCCCATACTTATGGGCACAGGACAGCAAGGCCTGATGACCTCCTGTGGGCATCTTGAGGAAGGAGGAAGAGGACAAGAGGATGGGGTTGAAGAGACAAGCAGCTTGACCATGGCTGAGCTAAGCCAGCAGAACCAATTCCAGGCACGAGACTGATGGGTTCATGGCCCCCAAGCCTTCTGCCTCTGTGCAAACAAGGTGCTGACTTCCATGGGAGCTTCACTATAGTGTCAGAGTCCTTGGTCAGGCAAGGGAAGGTGATCAGAAGAGGACCCCCTTTAGGGTATCCCCTTTATGGTGTTGGTGTGTACACACATGTGGAGAGCTTTGGGTGCCGCTTCTAGGAAATTGGCCATAATATTTGACACTAGACAAGGACAAAGGAATAAGCTCAAGAAAAATACGGCCAAGGAACGCATCCTTGTATCTTGATCATCTTGATAATCAAGATGATAATCAAGAAACAGGGACCTTGGTGTATGCCTTGTTTGTTCCTTGACTACTTTGTTTATGCCTTAGAACTGGCCATATTCTTTGCATACACCTAGAATGATATAAAAACAGACTGGAATAAATTAGACCCACTTTAGCACTCGTTGAGGTCATACTATAATGTCTACTTCTCTTTTTTAACTTTAATCCTTACATCTCCCCTTGAGTCCCTGTTGACTGACTGAGCTGGCTTGGTCAGGTGGCACCCACAGTGTTGGAGCTTGAGTCAGAGAGGTTCAGTTGAAGGACACCATGGGGGTGGGGGGAGCGGGGAGGAAGTGCACACAAAGGAAAGTAAAGAAAATTTGGGCCAGCAGTGAGTAAACCCTGTAAAAATGGGACAGGGTAATGGTAGAATGTTTTTGTACATACACTTAGAGATACGCTAAAGTCAAGAGGTGGTCAAGCGATGCCTGCTTCCTCTCTGGCTCCCACTGGGGGGAAGGCTTAGTCCTGGTTCTGGGTCCCCTAAGTAGAATATCTGGGTCCCTATGGTGGGACATCTAGTTCTCGTCCCTCTCTGTCTATTGTCTGTCCTTGGCATGCCAGTCTGTCTACATCTGTCTGTTTATGTCTGTGTTTTCATTTTTGTTGCTTGATTGTTGCTCTGTGTTTCATATTCAAAAGAAAAAAATGGTTAAAACTTTATCTGCTGGAACATTTGGGTTCAGCGGGTGTCAAGGTGCTCCTCCCATGAAATTACAGCCGGAAAAAACAAGGAAAAGTTTGTCTGTCGAATCTAAATACATAAATGATGTGTATAGCCACTTCATGTTTGTTTCTGACTGGTCATAAATGTATAAGTATGTTATTCATGTCTTGGTTATAGATTATTGACTTATAAGTTATTTGGGTATGGTTAAAAATTATAACATTAAGAAACAGAATATTGGCTTAAAACTAGTAACTCAGGGTTGGAATCTCTCTGGGCAACAGCACATGGCAGGAGCCAACCCAGGTGAACAGGTCTCTAAAGATACCTCAAAAATCGGATAATATTCCTATCCTAGAAACCAGATTTATAAAAGATAGCATTTTAAACAATGTTTCTTTAATGAAGTATTAAAAGCTGCACCATCATGCATTCATATACATGAACTGGCAGTCAGACTTTGTAAAATAAAAAGAGTGCACTTGGAATTGCTTTTAGAGAGACTGGATTATTTACATTGTTAAAAATTGGGTTTTTGCCTTTCAAAATTATGGTTGTCGTCTATGATTTCACTCTCAAAAATGCTTTATTTTGATATTGCAAAAGAAACTTTTAAAAATTATAGTTGAATATATATAAAGCTAATGGAACATTGGCAGTTTACAATTCAATCACAAGCTCAAGATTTTAATTTCCCTGCGGTTGTCTTCTGAATATGAACTTAAAGATGCCTGCTATCATGCCAACGACATCTCTGTTACAGGTAATGGCGGGACAAACCTATGGAGCTCTAAAATACCAGTTACATAAAACAAAAAAAGAGGGAGTTATATATTCCTTCACCACAAAATTTTATTTTGAATTTTTGGACCTTAGATGCCAAGGGCCTCCGCTATTAAGTGTCTATGGCATCCTACAACTCAGCATACTTATGCTCAGGTGAAATGGAAGGATCCACTTACTGGCATATGGTGTGGTCCCAATCAAGTATTAATATGGGGAAGAGGGCATGTTTGTGGTTTTTTCGCAGGATGCTGAAGGAGTGTGGTGGCTGCCAGAGTGACTGGTGAGACATGCTGGTGCTGGGACAAAGAATGATGCTGACTGTGAGCCTGTTGAGTACCCTGACAATGGTGACAGGGAAGCTGTATTGGGCATACGTTCCTAACCCACTACTGATACATCTACCAGTGTGGTCCAGACCGGAGATTCATGTGGCTAGTAATAATGCTCAACTTCTTGGGTCTCCAAGACCCTTGGACAAGGGAGTTAACTTAAAATAAGATCATGACTTCAATGTGTTTTGTGATGGCATTCCTGTTTCCTTTGTGAAGAATAGTATGAATGATGGATGTATTTCTGTGTTTCCTCAAATTTGGAAGAAAAACATTTCACAAACTGTAACTCAGAGCATAGAGATGGGCATGCCTAAATATTATGAGGGATCTTCCCCTGATCCTCATGAGGTGATCATGGTCTGAACCCACAGAGAATATGGATCTGGCATTTAACAAAACTGTTAGGTGGAAAGAACGTTATAATCAACTCCCAATGTGATTTAATGGTTCAAGTAATATGTGAATTATTGATTGGGCAGGGAATCAATCAAACATTAGACAAAGGAGATGTCCATAGGTCTTTGGCAATCAGATTCAGGTAATTTTCAACTGCATATTTGGAAATTAGCTGCAGCTCTCTATGAAGTTATGTTAGAAATAGAAAAAATTGGGACAGGATCTGGATTTCAAATAAGTGTTAGTGAATGTGTTAAGGCTCTTAATCTTTTATTAATTGGTCACATTTAAATTACTTTTGTTTCTTCTACGGTATTTAATGTAAGTTGTATTGATTGTACACTTTCTAATTGTGTTAATATATTGAAATCTGGCATGTCTGTTATCAAGCTTTTGTTTTATTGCCTTATAAGTATAATAAGACCTTGGTAATCTGAAAAAAGCTTACAAATATTGGAAGAAGTGAGTCAGGATTTAAGCAGAAGAAAGAGGGCAGTGGGACATTAATAGCTTGTGCCACTGCTTCTGCAATTGCTTTGCTGAAAGAAGTTAGAACAGCAACTTTTGCTAATCATTTAGCAAAAAAAAAAAAAAAAAAAATTACTAATGCTCTTAGTATTCAAGAAGATGTATTTAGGCATTTAGAACAACAAATTGATATTCTCTATAATACTATTCAAATTATTGGAGAGGAGGTGCAGAATTTGAGTAAGAAGCCATCTTGAGTGTCACACTAAATACCAATCAATTTGTGTCACTTCTAAAATTTACAATGACAGTCACTATAATTGGGAGAAAATTCAAAGACACTTGCAGGGTATTTGGCATAATTCTAACACCTCTCTGGATACTTTAACTTTGCATACCAAGACTGTGAATTTAGAGAATGCTATGCTGGTGAGCTTGGATGTTGCAGATACTGCTGATAAAATTATTCATGGATTAAGGTCAGTATTTCCATCCTAATCAAGCTTTAAGAACGACTTGTATAGTTTGATCAAATTGGCCCTTCTTGTCCTGGGAATACTTTTATTCCTGACCATTTTGATAAAACTTGTCTTTAACAACATCAACAAGCTAGTGACCAAAATACATGGCTTGAAACTTAAATCCCCAGACAAAGCCACTAATTTAAGAGGCTGGTAGGCAATGACAGGTAAGATTCTGCAGAGAACCTTACCAGCCTAAGATATAAATGCATTGCCTTGGATAATGCATTTTCAATGACGGGTAATCAAGGTTTCGTCAGAACAACCTAAGATAGATACAGTCTTGTTTATGAAATAAAATATGGGGAGATATGGAGAGCTTTAGGTGCCACTTCTAGGAAATCGGAAAGAATATTTGTCATTGGACAAGGAAATAAGCTCAAGAAAAATACAGCCTAGGAATGTATTCCTTGTATCCTGATCATCTTAATGAGTCCCTAGGAACAGGAACCTTTGATCATACTTTGCTCCTTGACTACTTTGCTTATGCCTTAGAACTGGTCATATTCTTTGCATGTGCTTAGAATGATATAAAAACAGACTGGAAAAAATTAAATCTGCTTCAGCACTCTCTGGGGTCATACTATAATGTTGTCTGATTGTCTTTTTTTTTTTTTTTT